>NC_091290.1:5872688-6172688 GCF_032444005.1 Ranitomeya imitator
ATTATAGTAGTTATATTCTTGTACATAGGGGCAGTATTATAGTAGTTATATTCTTGTACATAGGGGCAGTATTATAGTAGTTATATTCTTGTACATAGGAGCAGTATTATAGTAGTTATATTCTTGTACATAGGGGCATTATTATAGTAGTTATATTCTTGTACATAGGGGACAGTATTATAGTAGTTATATTCTTGTATATAGGAGCAGTATTATAGTAGTTATATTCTTGTACATAGGAGCAGTATTATAGTAGTTATATTCTTGTACATAGGGGACAGTATTATAGTAGTTATATTCCTGTACATAGGGGGCAGTATTATAGTAGTTATATTCTTGTATATAGGGGCAGTATTATATTAGTTATATTCTTGTATATAGGGGCAGTATTATAGTAGTTATATTCTTGTACATGGGAGCAGTATTATAGTAGTTATATTCTTTTACAAAGGGGGCAGTATTATAGTAGTTATATTACTGTACATAGGAGCAGTATTATAGTGGTTATATTCTTGTACATAGGAGCAGTATTATAGTAGTTATATTCTTGTACATAGGGGCAGTATTATAGTAGTTATATTCTTGTACATAGGGGCAGTATTATAGTAGTTATATTCTTGTACATAGGAGCAGTATTATAGTAGTTATATTCTTGTACATAGGGGGTAGTATTATAGTAGTTATATTCTTGTACATAAGAGCAGTATTATAGTAGTTATATTCTTGTACATAGGAGCAGTATTATAGTAGTTGTATTATTGTACATAGGAGCAGTATTATAGTAGTTATAATCTTGTACACAGGGTGCAGTATTATAGTAGTTATATTCTTGTACATAGGAGCAGTATTATAGTAGTAATATTCTTGTACATAGGGGCAGTATTATAGTAGTTATATTCTTGTACATAGGGGCAGTATTATAGTAGTTATATTCTTGTACATAGGGGCAGTATTATAGTAGTTATATTCTTGTACATAGGGGGCAGTATTATAGTAGTTATATTCTTGTACATAGGAGCAGTATTATAGTAGTTATAGTCTTGAAACAGGAACACATGGGCTACTTTAACAGTGAACAAGTCTGTAGGAACATGTTCACACACCACCAAGAAACTTGAAGACACAAAAGAACATAGCAGAACCAAAAACACTCAGTTTCAAAAAAATCACAGTAATCCGTAAGTGCTAGTAAAAAGATGTAAAAAACAGGGTATTTGGTTGATACGTTTTTTTGCAAAAAATGTATACTAAGCTGCTCCACCAAACGTCAAGGTATACCCATATCCTAATGTATGCAATCCCTATCTGATGTATTTAAAAACTTGATCATCTGTATATTACCTGTGTGAACAGGGTTCAGAGAGGAAAAGTCCATGTGGACATGCTGAGTGGAACAGCTTTCTCTTTTGTGTCTTCAGGTTTCTTGGTGGTGTGTGAACATGTTCCTAACAGACTTGTTCACTGTGCAAGTAGCCCATGTGTTCCTGTTTCCATAATTGTTCTCTTGGGTCTACAAGACTAGGGAGTTACCCACCATTCCTCTTGGGCTATCTGCACACAAGCTGTTCCACTCAGCATGTCCACATGGACTTTTCCTCTCTGAACCCTGTTCAGACAGGTAATATACAGATGATCAGGTTTTTAAATACATCAGAAACGGATTGCATACATAAGTTAGGACTGCTCTGATATGGGTATACCTTGACGTTTGGTGGAACAGCTTAGTATACACTTTTTGCAAAAAAAGTATCAACCAAATACCCTGCTTTTTACATCTTTTTACTAGCACTTGCGGATTACTGTGATTTTTTGAAACTGAGTGTTTTTGGTTCTACTATGCTCTTTTGTGTCTTCTAGTTATATTCTTGTACATAGGGGCAGTATTATAGTAGTTATATTCTTGTACATAGGAGCAGTATTATAGTAGTTATATTCTTGTACATAGGTTCAGTATTATAGCAGTTATATTCTTGTACACAGGGGCAGTATTATAGTAGTTATATTCTTGTACATAGGAGCAGTATTATAGTAGTTATATTCTTCTACATAGGGGCAGTATTATAGTAGTTATATTCTTATACATAGGGGCAGTATTATAGTAGCTATATTCTTGTACATAGGAGCAGTATTATAGTAGTTATATTCTTGTACATAGCAGTATTATAGTAGTTATATTCTTGTACATAGGGGCAGTAATATAGTAGTTATATTCTTGTACATAGGGGGCAGTATTATAGTAGTTATATTCTTGTACATAGGGGCAGTAATATAGTAGTTATATTCTTGTACATAGGGGCAGTAATATAGTAGTTATATTCTTGTACATAGGGGCAGTAATATAGTAGTTATATTCTTGTACATAGGGGCAGTAATATAGTAGTTATATTCTTGTACATAGGGGCAGTATTATAGCAGTTATATTCTTGTACATAGGGGACAGTATTATAGTAGTTATATTCTTGTACATAGGGGCAGTATTATAGTAGTTATATTCTTGTACATAGGGGCAGTATTATAGTAGTTATATTCTTGTACATAGGGGCAGTATTATAGTAGTTATATTCTTGTACATAGGGGCAGTATTATAGTAGTTATATTCTTGTACATAGGGGGCAGTATTATAGTATATTCTTGTACATAGGGGCAGTATTATAGTAGTTATATTCTTGTAAATAGGGGCAGTATTATAGTAGTTATATTCTTGTACATAGGAGCAGTATTATAGTAGTTATATTCTTGTACATAGGGGGCAGTATTATAGTAGTTATATTCTTGTACATAGGGGCAGTATTATAGTAGTTATATTCTTGTACATAGGAGCAGTATTATAGTAGTTATATTCCTGTACAAAGGGGCAGTAATATAGTAGTTATATTCTTGTACATAGGGGCAGTATTATAGTAGTTATATTCTTGTACATAGGGGCAGTATTATAGTAGTTATATTCTTGTACATAGGAGCAGTATTATAGTAGTTATATGCTTGTACATAGGGGGCAGTATTATAGTAGTTATATTCTTGTACATAGGGGCAGTAATATAGTAGTTATATTCTTGTACATAGGGGGCAGTATTATAGTAGTTATATTCTTGTACATAGGGGCAGTATTATAGTAGTTATATTCTTGTACATAGGAGCAGTATTATAGTAGTTATATTCTTGTACATAGAGGCAGTATTATAGTAGTTATATTCTTGTACATAGGGGCAGTATTATAGTAGTTATATTCTTGTACTTAGGGGCAGTATTATAGTAGTTATATTCTTGTACATAGGGACAGTATTATAGTAGTTATATTCTTGTACATAGGAACAGTATTATAGTAGTTATATTCTTGTACATAGGAGCAGTATTATAGTAGTTATATTCCTGTACATAGGGGCAGTAATATAGTAGTTATATTCTTGTACATAGGGGGCAGTATTATAGTAGTTATATTCTTGTACATAGGGGCAGTATTATAGTAGTTATATTCTTGTACATAGGAGCAGTATTATAGTAGTTATATTCTTGTACATAGAGGCAGTATTATAGTAGTTATATTCTTGTACATAGGGGCAGTATTATAGTAGTTATATTCTTGTACATAGGGGCAGTATTATAGTAGTTATATTCTTGTACATAGGGACAGTATTATAGTAGTTATATTCTTGTACATAGGGAGCAGTATTATAGTAGTTATATTCTTATATATAGGGGCAGTATTATAGTAGTTATATTCTTGTACATAGGGGCAGTATTATAGTAGTTATATTCTTGTACATAGGGGGCAGTATTATAGTAGTTATATTCTTGTACATAGGGGGCAGTATTATAGTAGTTATATTCTTGTACATAGGGGGCAGTATTATAGTAGTTATATCCTTGTACATAGGGGCAGTATTATAGTAGTTATATTCTTGTACATAGGGGCAGTACTATAGTAGTTATATTCTTGTATATAGGAGCAGTATTATAGTAGTTATATTCTTGTACATAGGGGGCAGTATTATAGTAGTTATATTCTTGTATATAGGAGCAGTATTATAGTAGTTATATTCTTGTACATAGGGGCAGTATTATAGTAGTTATATTCTTGTACATAGGGGCAGTACTATAGTAGTTATATTATTGTACATAGGGGCAGTATTATAGTAGATATATTCTTGTACATAGGGGCAGTATTATAGTAGTTATATTCTGTACATAGGAGCAGTATTATAGTAGTTATATTCTTGTACATAGGAGCAGTATTATAGTAGTTATATTCTTGTACATAGAGGCAGTATTATAGTAGTTATATTCTTGTACATAGGAGCAGTATTATAGCAGTTATATTCTTGTACATAGGGGCAGTATTATAGTAGTTATATTCTTGTACATAGGGGCAGTATCATAGTAGTTATATTCTTGTACATAGGAGCAGTAATAGGCCAGCGTCACACTACCGTAGATTACGGGCGAGTGCTATGCGACAAAACATTCCCAAGAAGAGTCATGGCAGTACTAGCTGAAAAAGTATTTCACTTTTCTGTTTTAATAAATTTGCAAAAAAAAAATTCAGTTTTTTTTCCAGTCAAGATGGGGTGCGGAGTGAATATTAATGAGAAAAAAAAAAGAACATTTTTGAATTTACGAAATGGCTGCAATGAAACAAAGAGTGAAAAATGTCAAGGGGTCTGAATACTTTCTGTACCCACTGTATATTCTTGTACAAAGGGGGCAGGGAAAAAACAAATATTCCTATCACAGGGTACAAACTGGGAAAGATTAGTACATAGGCCGTGTCACTCACCTTCGGAGCGATGTATACATGTGTGCTGATTGTCGCTCAGAAAGAAGCCATCTTTACAGCGACATTCATAGCTCCCCATGGTGTTGACGCACGTCTGCTGACAGCCCCCATTGTTTGACCGGCACTCGTCCACATCTAGTAAAATGGAGAACACATTGTCAGTGTGTGCAGATCCCTCCTCACATGTATTCCGGCAGGTTGAGGATACACTGCACATCGTGGCCGGTCACCATTCCCTCCTTCCACCAGTCACATGGAGCACGATGGACTCCCCTCAGCCCAGGACCCTCCATGCTCCATCAGCACAAGGCCACGTTCACACGCTCAGTATTCGGTCAGGATTTTCATCAGTATTTGTGGCCAACGCCAGGAGTGGGTGATACAGGGCCGGCTCCAGGTTTTCATGGGCCCTGGGCGAAAGAGTCCCGGCGGGCCCCTTTAACATACCACAATTCATAATGTACGGATACGGCAGAGAAATACAAGTATAGTACAATGCCAAAGATTTCACTTACTTCTTACATTACATGAGTGATATCTATTGTGCATTCTACATTAGCCCAGAAACTGGACAGAACAGTCCTCTATACAGAATAATGAGCCCCATATATTGCTCCAAACAGAATAACGAGCCCCATATATTGCGCCATACAGTATAATGACCCCATATAGTGCTCCATACAGTATAATTGGCACCACATAGTCCTCTATACAGAATAATGAGCCCCATATATTGCTCCAAACTGAATAATGAGCCCATATATTGCGCCATACAGTATAATGACCCCATATAGTGCTCCATACAGTATAATTGGCACTACATAGTCCTCTATACAGAATAATGAGCCCCATATATTGCCCCATACAGTATAATGGCCCCATATAGTGCTCCATACAGTATAATTGGCACCACATAGTCCTCTATACAGAATAATGAGCCCTATATATTGCTCCAAACAGAATAATGAGCCCCATATATTGCCCCATACAGTATAATGGCCCCATATAGTGCTCCATACAGTATAATTGGCACCACATAGTCCTCTATACAGAATAATGAGCCCTATATATTGCTCCAAACAGAATAATGAGCCCCATATATTGCCCCATGCAGTATAATGGCCCCATAGAGTGCTCCATACAGTATAATGACCCCATATAGTGCTCCATACAGTATAATTGGCACTACATAGTCCTCTATACAGAATAATGAGCCCCATATATTGCCCCATACAGTATAATGGCCCCATATAGTGCTCCATACAGTATAATTGGCACCACATAGTCCTCTATACAGAATAATGAGCCCTATATATTGCTCCAAACAGAATAATGAGCCCCATATATTGCCCCATACAGTATAATGGCCCCATATAGTGCTCCATACAGTATAATTGGCACCACATAGTCCTCTATACAGAATAATGAGCCCTATATATTGCTCCAAACAGAATAATGAGCCCCATATATTGCCCCATGCAGTATAATGGCCCCATAGAGTGCTCCATACAGTATAATGAGCCCCATATAGTGCACCATACAGTATAATTGGCACCACATAGTCCTCTATACAGAATAATGAGCCCCATGCAGTATAATGGCCCCATAGAGTGCTCCATACAGTATAATTGGCACCAAATAGTCCTCTATACAGAATAATGAGCCCCATATATTGCTCCAAACAGAATAATGAGCCCCATATATTGTCCCATGCAGTATAATGGCCCCATATAGTGCTCCATACAGTAAAACTGGCACCACATAGTCCTCTATACAGAATAATGAGCCCCATATATTGCCCCATACAGTTTAATGGCCCCATATAGTGCTCCATACAGTATAATTGGCACCATATAGTCCTCTATACAGAATAATGAGCCCCATATATTGCTCCAAACAGAATAATGAGCCCAATATTATGCTCCATACAGAATAATGAGCCTCATATCATGCTCCATACAGTATAATGGGCACCACAGAGAACTCCATACAGAATGAGCCGCATATATTGCACCATACGGAATTGACCCCATATAATGCTCCATACAGTATAGTGAGCCACATATAATTCTCCATACAGTATATGATGGGCCCCATCTATTGCTCCATATATAATGGGCCTCATATAATGCTCCATACAGTATATGATCGGCCCCATACAGTATACTGAGTCCCATATATTGCTCCATACAGAATGGGTCCCATAAGATGCTCCATGTGTAATGGGCCCCATATATAATTGGCCATATAAAATGCTCCATATATAATTAGTCCCATAAGATGCTTCATATATTATTGGCCCCATATACTGCTCCATATTAAATTGGCCCCATAAGATGCCCCTATATTATTGGCCCCAGAAGATACTCCCTATAGAATTAGCCCCATATAATGCTCCATATATGGCCCCCTCTGATGGTCACCATATATTGCTCCAAATTATATATATATATATATATATATATATATATATATATATATATATATAAAAATACTCACCTCTTGTTGCTTGTCGCTGCTCTGCTCTGTACTCCTCAGCGTCTTCCTGCTCTGTGCTGCGACTGCTCAGGCAGAGGACGCGCACTGGTGATGTCATCGCGCCCTCTGACCTCAACGTCACAGTCAGAGGATGGAAGACGCTGCAGCGCTGGAACCGGGAGAGGTAAGTATCGCAAGTGCCGGGGCCCGGAGCAGGTGGGGGGTCTACTCGCGGGGGCCGGTACTATAACATGCCCGACTCCACACTGATGAGGGGCAAATACCCCGAAACAGCTGTCTGTGGATGGATTCCATGTTTTGGCATAGGTGGTTTTCCTTTTTGGATGCTGCCCTTCCCGTGGTTGTTCCTTCCTGGTGAAAGACCTGGCTATTTATTGCTTGCGTTGAGAAACACGTGATGGTGTCTCCGCGGCTTTTCTACATGCATTAGCATCTTTCCCATAAGGGATGGGGGCAGTGTTCTGGATCACTGCGTTGAGAAACACGTGATGGTGTCTCCCCGAGGTCATTCATCCTTATGTTTATATGCCAGTGTCCCCGACGGCGAGTGGGCCCCCTGCCTGGTCAGGGCCCCGGCACTTGCCCGGGTGCTGACGCCGGCCCCGCGGTGATAAATACAGAAGTGGTGACGCACCTCTATTATCCTTCTCCTCCGATTGTTCCTCTCCTGATTTTGGCTTACAAATACTGATGTAAAATATTCATCAAATACTGACCGTGTGATCATGTCCTTATATATCGGATTCATTTACAAGACCTCTACTTGCTTTCAGTGAATGAAAACAATATATTTGCTTTCTCCATTGTTGCTGTGTGTCATATCATGTTCCTTCCTATAGAGTCCAATAAAATGCCCCATTTATTTAAGAGATTTTTACTGCAGTTTCATTCAATGCAAAGTAATTTGTGAAATCAGTGGTTTCATTATCTGCACACAAATCTGCAAGGAACACGTTGGTTTCATCGTAGTTGTAGGTGAAGATTTTCAGGCTGCTTTCACACATCAGGTTTTCAGTGTCAGGCTAAATCCAGCAAAAGTTGGAAAAAAAACGGATCCGGCGCAGATTGTGAAAAACTGATGCGACTGATCCGTTTTTTCGATGGATCTGACTAGCAGATCCAGATAATTGGATAATAAAAATTGGAGCATGCTCAGTTTAAAAAAATGGAATCCGGTGCCGGAATCCATCATTTTCCGGATCAAGCACCTTCCGGCTCCCATTCTAGCAGCTTTTTCGCCGGAGACAAAAAAAATATTGCTATGGACGTTTTTTACAGAAACGTCAGATTAACTATCTTTAACATCCCGCCACGTCGATGCTACGGTTATGTCCATTAGTCAGTGTTTACTTGCCCTGCAGTTATAATAATGGTTGAAATAAGTGATTGGCTGCAGTGGTCACTTAGTAAGCACATCCATCATTATTTCAAGGTTAACACAGACCAGCGGGGATTTAAAAGGTGAATTATGGTTACATTTTTTTTCTATTTGGTTCCTTTTGCTGATGTTTAGAAAAAAAATTTTGACAGCACCATTTAAGCCTGGAGTTTCAATACCTCACGATGGTCAAGATCTGTGCTTGCTGTCAGGAAATAAAAGAAAACTTGTTTTTTATCCAGAAACCAAGGGTGTTGTCAAGACCAAATATTTCTCACAGTTGATGGTTTGTTACAATGTTTCCAAAGTAGACAGTCGTCTGCAAGACATACAGCTTGGACTCTAGTAGTGATATATTGGGACTGACTTGCTAAACTACATCTAAATATATATATACAGGTCCTTCTCAAAAAATTAGCATATAGTGTTAAATTTCATTATTTCCCATAATGTAATGATTACAATTAAACTTTCATATATTATAGATTCATTATCCACCAACTGAAATTTGTCAGGTCTTTTATTGTTTTAATACTGATGATTTTGGCATACAACTCCTGATAACCCAAAAAACCTGTCTCAATAAATTAGCATATCAAGAAAAGGTTCTCTAAACGACCTATTACCCTAATCTTCTGAATCAACTAATTAACTCTAAACACATGCAAAAGATACCTGAGGCTTTTATAAACTCCCTGCCTGGTTCATTACTCAAAACCCCCATCATGGGTAAGACTAGCGACCTGACAGATGTCAAGAAGGCCATCATTGACACCCTCAAGCAAGAGGGTAAGGCCGGCGTCACAAACAGCGTAAAACAATACGGTCCGTATATTACGGCCGTAATACGCTGAAAAGTCCCGAAAAAAGTGGTCCGTAGCTCCTCCGTAGGCAGGGTGTGTCAGCGTTTTTTGCGCATGGCATCCTCCGTATGTAATCCGTATGGCATCCGTACTGCGTGGTTTTCTCGCAGGCTAGCAAAACCAACATACCGCTATAGAAGTGATCCATGTGTCCCAAAAAGAAAAGAAAATATATATATACTGTATGTATATATATATATATATATATATATATATATATATATATGTGTGTCAGTAGACACATATACCGTATTAGAGAGAAAAGCCGGTAATTCAGTGCGGTGTACAGTAAAATCACACTGACAGCTTACAGTAGAATAGGTAGAATAAATGTGTACACATAGAATAGGTATATATATATATGTCAGTGAGACACATATATGTACATATATTAATATTTATTCCAGCGCTAGACAGCTTGAAAGCCGGTAATTCAATTACCGGCTTTTTCCTTCTCCTTCCTAAAACCCGACATGATTTGAGACATGGTTTACATACAGTAAACCATGTCTTCTCTCCATTTTTTTTGCAGATTCCACACTACTAATGTCAGTAGAGTGTATCTGCAAAATTTGGCCGTTCTAGCTCTTAAAATAAAGGGTTAAATGGCGGAAAAAATTGGCGTGGGCTCCCGCGCAATTTTCTCTGCCAGAGTAGTAAAGCCAGTGACTGAGGGCAGATATTAATAGCCTGGAGAGGGTCCACGGTTATTGGCCCCCCCCTGGCTAAAAACATCTGCCCCCAGCCACCCCAGAAAAGGCACATCTGGAAGATGCGCCTATTCTGGCACTTGGCCACTCTCTTCCCATTCCCGTGTAGCGGTGGGATATGGGGTAATGAAGGGTTAATGCCACCTTGCTATTGTAAGGTGACATTAAGCCTAATTAATAATGGAGAGGCGTCAATTATGACACCTATCCATTATTAATCCAATTGTAGTGAAGGGTTAAATAAAACACAAACACATTTTTTTAAATTATTTTAATGAAATAAAAACAATGGTTGTTGCAGTATTTTATTCAACGCCCAATCCAGTCACTGAAGACCCTCGTTCTGTGAGTAAAAAAACATAATAAACCAACAATATACTTACCCTCCGCAGATCTGTAACGTCCAACGATGTAAATCCTTCTGAAGGGGTTAAAACATTTTGCAGCAAGGAGTTGTGCTAATGCAGGCTGCTCCTCGCTGCAAAACCCCAGGGAATGAGGCTAAAAATAGATCAATGATCTATATTTAGCTTCATTTGCGGTGAGGCGCCCTCTGCTGTCTGTTCATAGATCGTGGGAAATTACCTAGAAAGCCTGGGAGCTATTTTTAGCCTCATTCCCTGGGGTTTTGCAGCGAGGAGCAGCCTGCATTAGCACAGCTCCTTGCTGCAAAATGTTTTAACCCCTTCAGAAGGATTTACATCGTTGGACGTTACAGATCTGCGGAGGGTAAGTATATTGTTGGTTTATTATGTTTTTTTACTCACAGAACGAGGGTCTTCAGTGACTGGATTGGGCGTTGAATAAAATACTGCAACAACCATTGTTTTTATTTCATTAAAATAATTTTAAAAAATGTGTTTGTGTTTTATTTAACCCTTCACTACAATTGGATTAATAATGGATAGGTGTCATAATTGACGCCTCTCCATTATTAATTAGGCTTAATGTCACCTTACAATAGCAAGGTGGCATTAACTCTTCATTACCCCATATCCCACCGCTACACGGGAATGGGAAGAGAGTGGCCAAGTGCCAGAATAGGCGCATCTTCCAGATGTGCCTTTTCTGGGGTGGCTGGGGGCAGATATTTTTAGCCAGGGGGGGGCCAATAACCGTGGACCCTCTCCAGGCTATTAATATCTGCCCTCAGTCACTGGCTTTACTACTCTGGCGGAGAAAATTGCGCGGGAGCCCACGCCAATTTTTTCCGCCATTTAACCCTTTATTTTAAGAGCTAGAACGGCCAAATTTTGCAGATACACACTACTGACATTAGTAGTGTGGAATCTGCAAAAAAAATGGAGAGAAGACATGGTTTACTGTATGTAAACCATGTCTCAAATCATGTCGGGTTTTAGGAAGGAGAAGGAAAAAGCCGGTAATTGAATTACCGGCTTTCAAGCTGTCTAGCGCTGGAATAAATATTAATATATGTACATATATGTGTCTCACTGACATATATATATATATATACCTATTCTATGTGTACACATTTATTCTACCTATTCTACTGTAAGCTGTCAGTGTGATATTCATATCTTTCGTATATCGGACTACATTTTGTTTGGAGTACCTGGTGTATGAATGTGTGTTACACTAAGAGGATCCATACATGTATGTTTAACCGTTGGGAGTGTTTAGACATGGTTTACAAGCACTACAGCACTTTATTACAAATATAATATCCTATTTCCCTAAACATCCAATAAGGGACAGGCTAGTGGACAGTCGTCGTTGAGCGGGGGCGCCACTGTCGTACTATAATAGGGTGCCAACCTCCGCTGACAGGTAGGGGTAGAGCAGGTAGTAATATAGACTCCCCCTCTCTTTCTATCATATTTACTATATCATTTCTGTATGATTGTTTATGTGTTTCCATCCCATCCTATTAGGGCCCAATAGGGGTAGGAGGGAGAGTCGACGGTGAGCGGGGGCGCCAACTGCGCAGGATTATAGGGTGCCAACCTCCGCTGGTAGGTAGGGTGCAGGTAGTGCAGTATAGGGCTAGGCATCACCCTGGTCTTTTCTATTATATGTTGTTGTCATGGTGACGGTTTACGTTAAGTGCACTTATTATTATTATTGTTTTTGATAGGTTTTAAAACTAACTAATAAAGACATTTTTATCTAGTTTACACTGGGGATTTTTTTGTTTCTGTGAATTTGTTAAAGATAGATGTCCCCATAGATATATATTTTTTCTCTGTGAATGTAAGTCTGTTGGAAGGAAACAATGTGGCAGAAAACGCTGTACAACGAGAAGAGGAGACCGGACCCTGAGGAAGATTGTGGAGAAGGACCGATTCCAGACCTTGGGGAACCTGAGGAAGCAGTGGACTGAGTCTGGTGTGGAAACATCCAGAGCCACCGTGCACAGGCGTGTGCAGGAAATGGGCTACAGGTGCCGCATTTCCCAGGTAAAGCCACTTTTGAACCATAAACAGCGGCAGAGGCGCCTGACCTGGGCTACAGAGAAGCAGCACTGGACTGTTGCTAAGTGGTCCCAAGTACTTTTTTCTGATGAAAGCAAATTTTGCATGTCATTCGGAAATCAAGGTGCCAGAGTCTGGAGGAAGACTGGGGAGAAGGAAATGCCAAAATGCCTGAAGTCCAGTGTCAAGTACCCACAGTCAGTGATGGTGTGGGGTGCCATGTCAGCTGCTGGTGTTGGTCCACTGTGTTTCATCAAGGGCAGGGTCAATGCAGCTAGCTATCAGGAGATTTTGGAGCACTTCATGCTTCCATCGGCTGAAATGCTTTATGGAGATGAAGATTTCATTTTTCAGCACGACCTGGCACCTGCTCACAGTGCCAAAACCACTGGTGAATGGTTTACTGACCATGGTATTACTGTGCTCAATTGGCCTGCCAACTCTCCTGACCTGAACCCCATAGAGAATCTGTGGGATATTGTGAAGAGAAAGTTGAGAGACGCAAGACCCAACACTCTGGATGAGCTTAAGGCCGCTATTGAAGCATCCTGGGCCTCCATAACATCTCAGCAGTGTCACAGGCTGATTGCCTCCATGCCACGCCGCATTGAAGCAGTCATTTCTGCCAAAGGATTCCCCACCAAGTATTGAGTGCATAACTGAACATTATTATTTGTTGGTTTTTTTGTTTGTTATTAAAAAACACTTTTATTTGAATTGAAGGGTGAAATATGCTAATTTATTGAGACAGGTTTTTTGGGTTATCAGGAGTTGTATGCCAAAATCATCAGTATTAAAACAATAAAAGACCTGACAAATTTCAGTTGGTGGATAATGAATCTATAATATATGAAAGTTTAATTGTAATCATTACATTATGGGAAATAATGAAATTTAACACTATATGCTAATTTTTTGAGAAGGACCTGTATATATATATTTTTTCTTACTCTTTTTACCACATTAATTATGTAGCCGAGTCACAATCTAGGGTACTGAAATGCTGCCACAATTTGATGTAACTTAGTGACCAATTGGTCTAAACAGAAAAAAGAAGCGCCACATTCAGCAAACAGCCCGAAATATGAAACACGTTGTAATCTTAAAATGAGACACATGAAGTTTACCCCGTCTAGAAATGAGGCTCTTTTTATATGTCTGATTGTAACTAATCCAGCAGAAAAACAAACTGGATGCAAAACTAAAGTCAAAGTTGCTTTTCTTCGGTTGAGTTCCCACAATGAGCTTTTGGTGAGTTTTTGATGTTGCAGATTTTCTGCACCCATTAAGTTAAATCGGTTACTGAAAGTTTTTTCAAAGTATACAACATAAAAAAAATCTCACGAAAAACTGATTGTGGGAACGTAGCCTTAAACAGATTATTCACGCAGATCCATTTAGGACATGTACTCACGTTCAGTATTTTACATCAATATTTGTAGCCAAAATCAGGAGAGGAAAAATCAGAGGAGAAGTGTAATAGAAACTCGTCACCACTTCTGTATTTATCACCCACTCCTGGTTTCGGCCGCCAAATACCGACGAAAAATACTGAAGGTGTCCTTAAAGATAGACACTTTGGATCCCGTTTGTCACTGATCCGTATTTACCGTAGTTGTCTCTGAACACCTCAAGAATTCTAGGTAAGTGCAGTGTGAAAAAACGGATGTGTATGCATGACATAATGTATGAGGCTATGTTCACACATAGCGTCGGGTCCCTGCGGGTTCTCCCGCAGCGGATTTGATAAATCTGCAGGGCAAACCCGCTGCGGGTTGCCCTGCAGATTTATCACTTTTTGTCCTGCGGGTTCCGCTGCGGGATTTTACTCCTACTATTGATGCTGCATATGCAGCATCAATAGTAATGTTAAAAATAATAAAATAATGATATACTCACCTTCTGACGTCCCGATCTCCTCGGCGCTGCAGGGGGCGGTCCGGTTCCAAAGATGCTGTGCGAGAAGGACCTTCGTGACGTCACCGCAAGTCCTGGTAGCATAGCAAACCTGAGACAGGACGGCCGCGTGCAGCGCTGAGAGGTGAGTATAGCATTATTTTTTATTTTAATTCTTTTTTTTTACTCAAATATGGTTCCCGGGGCCTGGAGGAGAGTCTCCTCTCCTCCACCCCGGGTACCACCCGCACATTATCCGCTTACTTCCCGCATGGTGGGCACAGCCCCATGCGGGAAGTAAGCAGATCAATGCATTCCTATGGGTGCAGAATCGCTGCGATTCTGCACAAAGAAGTGACATGCAGCGGGTTGTAAACCGCTGCGTTCCCGCGCGTTTTTTCCAAAAGCATGTGCACAGCGGTTTGCGGTTTCCATAGGGTTTACAGGTTACTGTAAACGCAATGGAAACTGCAGCGGACCCGCAGCGGTAAAATCGCCGCGGTTCCACGGTAAAAACCGCAAAGTGTGAACATGGCCTGAATCTCCGCTCCGTTTGTTATTTGTTTGTGAATGGGAAAAAAAAAAGTCGAAGGTGGAATGCCGGCAAACTGAAGACAGTTCAAAAATATTGAAATGAAGGGATCGTGTTACTGACAGGTCATAAAAAAGAGAAATAAAATCAGGCCTTTATAGATTTTTGCCGTTTTGCTAAGAGATACATTGATGCAGACCCTCAGCTGGTGAGCAGGACAGGAGTCGCTCTGTGGGATGGAATATGGATGTTCCGCTAGTTCTAAGCCTATGTGCCCACACTGTGGATTCATGTGCGGATTTTTCCGCACCATTTTTGAAAAATCCGCAGGTAAAACGCACCCTTTGTCTATTGTGAAGGACTCTATAAGGACGCTTTCACACGTGTCACTTTGTTGCAGATTTTTTTTTCGAAAATTGGCAGAAAAAAGGCCTCCAGACCCAGACGACCACAGATCCTCGTGATGACTCTTTTGGTCACTATAACTCCGGGTATCCTAATTACACCTCCGTAAATCTACAAAGTCTTACCCAGGCAGTTATGCCCATCGTGCGCCAACTGAAATCCATCGTAGCAAGTGCAGCGGTAGTTACCAGGAATGTTCGTACACTCGTGGACGCAGTCTCCATTGTACTCGTTATCGCATTCATCAATGTCTGCAGGATAAAGAACACAAGTGATTATGATGGATGCTCAGCTCCCCCAGAATAGGCCTTCACAGCTCAGTGACACAAGTGAAAACACTCGCCGGCCCTTTAAGAGCCGGATTGTCTTGCAAATCAAGTGTTTTTGTTGCTCTTCTCTGGCAGCTGAAGTGGCTGCGGAGTGAGCATTGCACCAAGTGACGGAGGCTGATTGATGAGGCGACCAGCGCTGCCCGTGAGGGTTAAACCCACAAGTGTCCTTCTGCCAAGCACCCTATTAAGCCTGGTACAGGGCCCTTTACATGTTTATTGTGCATTAAGTGCATGTGATTAAAGAAAGGTCAGAGAAAAGTAAGTGCACGCTAACCTTATATATCCAGGACTTATCATAAAGTAGATTTGTAGAAAATAAAAAATAAAAACACGCGAGAACAGACATGTGATGTCATATAGCGACTGCAGGAACTGACTCTGTGCCACATTCAGCACCAGCCACCATCTGCCTGAACAGCAGCGGCTGGAGTCCCTCTGATCACTGATCAGGGAAGAAGGAATCAATATCACCATTACACACTGAATGGGAAACCACTGGGTAAATCTGACAGGGAGAAGGACTTGGGGATCCTAGTTAATGATAAACTTACCTGGAGCAGCCAGTGCCAGGCAGCAGCTGCCAAGGCAAACAGGATCATGGGGTGCATTAAAAGAGGTCTGGATACACATGATGAGAGCATTATACTGCCTCTGTACAAATCCCTAGTTAGACCGCACATGGAGTACTGTGTCCAGTTTTGGGCACCGGTGCTCAGGAAGGATATAATGGAACTAGAGAGAGTACAAAGGAGGGCAACAAAATTAATAAAGGGGATGGGAGAACTACAATACCCAGATAGATTAGCGAAATTAGGATTATTTAGTCTAGAAAAAAGACGACTGAGGGGCGATCTAATAACCATGTATAAGTATATAAGGGGACAATACAAATATCTCGCTGAGGATCTGTTTATACCAAGGAAGGTGACGGGCACAAGGGGGCATTCTTTGCGTCTGGAGGAGAGAAGGTTTTTCCACCAACATAGAAGAGGATTCTTTACTGTTAGGGCAGTGAGAATCTGGAATTGCTTGCCTGAGGAGGTGGTGATGGCGAACTCAGTCGAGGGGTTCAAGAGAGGCCTGGATGTCTTCCTGGAGCAGAACAATATTGTATCATACAATTATTAGGTTCTGTAGAAGGACGTAGATCTGGGGATTTATTATGATGGAATATAGGCTGAACTGGATGGACAAATGTCTTTTTTCGGCCTTACTAACTATGTTACTATGTTACTGCTGTTTAACCCTTCAGAAGCCACAGTCAATCACTGATGACTGCATTACAATGGCGAGCGCTAGTGCCGCGGCACTCATCAGCTTTGCGCAACGCACCTTCTGAGGGTATGTGCACAGGTTGTGGATTCCATTGCGGATTCCCTGTGGATTTTGTGCAGATTTTGTGTGGAGTTCACCTGTGTTTTTACACCTGCGGATTCCTATTATGGAGCAGGTGTAAAACGCTGCTGAATCCGCACAAAGAATTGACATGCTGCGGAAAATAAACCACTGCGTCTCTGCGCGGAATTTTCCGCACCATGTGCACTGCGGATTTAGTTTTCCATAGGTTTACATGGTACTGTAAACCGCATGGAAAACAGCTGCGAATCCGCAGCCAAATCCGCAACGTGCGCACATAGCCTCAATGTACGGATCTGAAGAATCATATCACCAGGTCATTTTTACCAAACATTGACCACTGTAAAAACAGCAACTCCCTCACCCCAACCTCCTAATAAGACAAAATGGCAGAATTGGATTATTTTTCATTATTTCGCAGCGCTTTAATTTTTCTGGTATATTATACAGGAAAATGATTGGTGCAATGGAAAACTGTAACCTAGAAGAAAACAAGCAAAACCAAAGAAAAAGCAATGTATGCATATACCCTAATGAAAATAAATAAATAAAAAAGCAAGTGCATTAAATAATTAACATAGGGTATTTAGTAAACACTGTTTTTGATTAAAAAAAGCATAAAGCTGTCCCACCGCGACAAGGTGTACCCAATTGGTACAGTCACCCTTTTCACTGAGCTGGGCAGTACATACATAGTCCCTCCAAAGCTGGGTGTCCGGGTGGAACCTGTGAGGCTATGTGCACACGTTGCGGATTTACTGCGGATCCGCAGCGTTTTTTTCCGCGCAGAAACGCTGCAGATCCGCAAAGTGATTTACAATACAATGTACTGTAAATCAATAGGAAAAAAAAATGCTGTGCGGAAAATTCCGCACAGAAAATGCAGCGGATTAAAAGAAGGAGCATGTCACTACTTTTGTGCGGATCTGCAGCGTTTCTGCACCCATTCCATTATAGAGATCCACAGGGGTAAAAAACACATGAAATCCGCACAGAATCCACAGGAAAAATGCATCAAATCTGCACCTGCGTTTTCCGCCAGGAGATGCAGATTTTGTGAAAATTCTGCACCCAAATCTGCACCGTGTGCACATAGCCCAACTCCGCCACTGTTCACACTAGGTAGGTTTTAACTTTAGAGTGTAGTTACTGTCCCAGTCGGGTGCACCTTGTCGCGGTGGGACAGCTTTATGCTTTTGTTGATCAATTTTTTTTCTGTTAATTATTTAATGCACTTGCTTTTTTACTTATTTATTTTCCTTAGGGTACATTGGTTTTTCTTTGGTTTTGCTTGTTTCTGTGCCCAGTGTGAACATGCCTTTACATCATGCATCTCTAGTAGAAAAAAACAAGGCCTATGTCGATGGGAAGATGAATTGTTGGTGCCCTTGGAGGAAGGCGGGTGAAAAAAAAGAGCAAAAAGGAAAAATCACCCGATTGTGAAGGAGTCAATATATATTTTTTGTTGAGCAGCTTTATAAAAAAAAAAAAGTAAACTTGTTGGCAGCAGTGGCTGTCGCGTTACACCACGGGCTCAAGTAATGGGACATTTCCGACCTCCAGGTTGTGCGGAGCCCTGGCCTCGTCCTACGGATGCTTTCACGCTGTGTTTAGGGACAAGTTCGCTGTAGAGTAGTCATAGAATGCCATGGTGCGGGCAGAGCGAACGTGCACTCTTCTGACGGGCATCATTTTCGGGAGCGGACGCCCTCAGGAGGCGGACACTCGGACGCAGTCTACTAGAGCCCTCACCTTCACACGCTGTGCCTGCCCCTTTATATCCTGCCTTGCACAGACACTTGTATGACGTTGGCGTGTCCTGGCATATGGCGTCGATGTGGCAGTCATCTGTGCCCAGGGCGCACTCATCAACACCTGGAGAGAGAGGAATGAAGGGGTTAACAGCCATTATTCCGCCCCAGTATATACAATACTAGACGCAATGATGCCAACATACGCCGATATATGTATTATATATAGATTATCTGTCATTACATAATCCCTGAGGACGTGAATCCGACTGCGCCAAAAATCCTCTGAAAGAAACAACAAACAGAAATCTCCTGACGCCGGGCCATGCCTGTATGTGAGGGCAGGACAGACGCCATCGCTCGCATGGTTCTCGCCATGGCCGGACCTGACGGGTCGCGTGTGTGGCGGTCGGGGGTTATGGGCACAGCGTATGGGGACAGAGCTTTGGGATACTGACACGGTTCTGTAAGGTAACAGCGGCCAGACATTGCGATGTGAACATGGCCGCTATATGCTACACTGTACATTCAGTCACCTCAGCACTCATAATTAAAAATGACGCCATTTTGTCACTATATCAAAGGTTTAAGGACATTAACCATAGCAACCAATCAGCTTTCAGCTTTCATTTTTACAGCTCCACACGTGAAAAAGCAGTGATGTAATTGATTGCTAAAACCTAGAACTATATAGAAGCAGTGATTTCATTGGCTGTGTGGTTTAAAGCTAGGTATATATAAGCAGTGATGTGATTGGTAGCTATGGGCGGTATGCCTTTCTGTTACTGACGCCCAATCTCCAAGAATCCAATCAGAACACTTGTTTCATTTTCTATTTTCCACTTTAGATAAGAGCTGAAATGTGATTGGCTGCCTCCTCAGATCGTTTGTCCATATTTCTTGTTGGTGTTTATTTTCATGAATCGACTGACGCCGCACACGGCAGCGACGTCCCCCGAGGAGGTGAGTGGACGCCGGCCTGCTGCTCATGAATTATCATGGCGTGGGATTATTTCTCATCTGAGCTTGGTCTGCTTTCCATCGCTCATTATCATGGCTGCCTTCCTCCCTGGGGGGTAACGCTCGGCCTCTGCTTTCTGTCAGTATTTCACAGGTCAGCAGTTCTCCAAGTCTCCCAATCCAGGACCGCCATCATGTCCACAACTAAGAGCGGCAGAGACGAGTGCGGCACCAATGTGACCTAAACCCATAACTGAAGGCAATGCAGAGACATTTATTACATAAGCCACGCCCGCAATGTGCAAGCCACGCCCGCAATGTGCAAGCCACGCCCGCAATGTGCAAGCCACGCCCACAATGTGCAAGCCACACCCGCAATGTGTAAGCCACGCCCGCAATGTGTAAGCCACGCCCGCAATGTGTAAGCCACGCCCACAATGTGCAAGCCACACCCGCAATGTGCAAGCCACACCCGCAATGTGTAAGCCACGCCCGCAATGTGTAAGCCACGCCCACAATGTGCAAGCCACGCCCACAATGTGCAAGCCACACCCGCAATGTGCAAGCCACACCCGCAATGTGTAAGCCACGCCCGCAATGTGCAAGCCACGCCCGCAATGTGCAAGCCACGCCCGCAATGCGTAAGCCACGCCCGCAATGCGTAAGCCACGCCTGCAATGTGTAAGCCACGCCCGCAATGTGTAAGCCACCCCCACAATGTGTAAGCCACGCCCGCAATGTGCAAGCCACGCCCGCAATGTGCAAGCCACGCCCGCAATGTGTAAGCCACGCCCACAATGTGCAAGCCACACCCGCAATGTGTAAGCCACGCCTGCAATGTGTAAGCCACGCCCGCAATGTGTAAGCCACGCCCGCAATGTGTAAGCCACGCCCGCAATGTGTAAGCCACGCCCGCAATGTGTAAGCCACACCCGAATGTGTAAGCCACACCCGCAATGTGTAAGCCACGCCCGCAATGTGTAAGCCACCCCCGCAATGTGTAAGCCACGCCCGCAATGTGTAAGCCACACCCGCAATGTGTAAGCCACGCCCGCAATGTGCAAGCCACGCCCGCAATGTGTAAGCCACGCCCGCAATGTGTAAGCCACGCCCGCAATGTGTAAGCCACGCCCGCAATGTGTAAGCCACGCCCGCAATGTGTAAGCCACGCCCGCAATGTGTAAGCCACGCCCGCAATGTGTAAGCCACACCCACAATGTGTAAGCCACACCCGCAATGTGTAAGCCACGCCCGCAATGTGTAAGCCACACCCGCAATGTGTAAGCCACGCCCGCAATGTGTAAGCCACCCCCGCAATGTGTAAGCAACGCCCGCAATGTGTAAGCCACGCCCGCAATGTGTAAGCCACGCCCGCAATGTGTAAGCCACGCCCGCAATGTGTAAGCCACCCCCGCAATGTGTAAGCAACACCCGCAATGTGTAAGCCACACCCGCAATGTGTAAGCCACGCCCGCAATGTGTAAGCAACACCCGCAATGTGTAAGCCACGCCCGCAATGTGTAAGCCACGCCCGCAATGTGTAAGCCACGCCCGCAATGTGTAAGCCACGCCCGCAATGTGTAAGCCACGCCCGCAATGTGTAAGCCACGCCCGCAATGTGTAAGCCACGCCCGCAATGTGTAAGCCACGCCCGCAATGTGTAAGCCACATCTACAATGTGCAGCATCCAACCACCAAATGTAAAAGCTCATTGATGATGTAAAGCCACACCCACCATGCAAAGTCACACCCATAAAATATGACACACCTCAAAACATAAAGCCACACCCACAATGTAATACCACACCCACAGTGTAAAGCCACACCCACAATGTAATACCACACCCACAATGTAATACCACCCCCCCAATATAAAGCCTCAATACTATACAGTACAGACCCCTCTGGATCACAGCATCTGACAACCAGCATGTGGTTCTGCAGCCGGAGGTTGTCAGCCGGCGTTCCCTGGATTCCCGCACAGATGTTGTGGCCGGACATCACCAGACACGGACCTCTGCAGCGTTGCAGTAGCACGGCCATGTTACCAGGTGCCATGTTACCAGGCTGTGGTTCCGGACTCCAGGAAAGCTGAGTGGTGGCGCTCGTCATCGCTTCGCCCCTGTTCACACCATGCTTGTGCCTCGCGCCCGGGACCCTCCATTCATCCACTCGCTGTGTCCACAGGTTTCATCAGACTCTGCCATTGTGCAGTACCACGCATGGCCAGCATCACTCTATGGCAGCACTGATCCCACATGCTTTCACAGGACGGCCTTGCTGGGACATGTAGTCCTACAGCCCACATCCTCAGTCACATAGTGACGGCCTGTACCGCTGACTACATCCCATGAATGAAGCGTCTGCCGCCAGGAAACTTGGCTGGAAAGCTGAACTTGCCAAAAGCCCCTCCATGTCAGAGAGGGGTCTGCTGGCTGAGGGTCCGAGTGGGATACTGGGAGCATTAACGGGGAAAGATACCGGTCGTCACGGGGAAACGGTAAAAGAAGACCAGGGGATAACAGACAATCACGATCACATCCGTAACGGCAAACACCCCTCTTACATCATAGTTTACATTCCAGTCACATCCAGAGCTGCATTCATAATTCTGCCTTTACATATTTCATACCAGAGCTGCATTCATAATTCTGCCATTACACATTTCATACTCTTGTCACATCCAGAGCTGCATTCACATTTCTGCTGTTGCACCAAATGTTACACTTCTGTCACATCCATGGCTGAATTCACTATTCTGTCATTACATCGAATAATATCCTCAGTCACATCTAGAGCTTCATTTGCAATTCTGACGTTACATCATATTTAACTCCACATCCAGAGCTGCATGCATAATTCTGCTGTCAGCTGATAACCAGAAATGCATTCACAGTTCTGCTGTTGGATCCTATCCAGAGCTGCATTCATAATTCTGCCGTTACATCATATTTCACTCTCTTGTCACATCCAGAGCTGCATTCCTAATTCTTCAGTTACTGTACATCACAGTTTATAATGTAATCACATCCAGAGCAGCATTCACAGTTCTGATATTATATTTTACACTCTATCCTCATGCAGAGCTGCATTCACAATTCTGCTGCATTTTTGCTCAGGACCCCTGCCCTTGCAGATCATGCTCTAGAGCCTTGTCTCTCTATATCCACCCCTGTATCTGACACTGGGAAAGCAGGGTGACAACCAATGTACAGTGCTGGGTGAGCGCCGCTCCAGGGGTCGGGAATACGCAGATATCTTGTATCACAGGTTTAACCCATGAAATTCCACACAGTTGTTTGGAAAGGTGAATCCAGGCCGGTACACATCACTCCCCCGAATGTTTCCTCCGAGGTTCGGGGGTGACTGGGGCAGGTGCAGACACTCACGGCTGTTTGTCTTTTTAGAAGGGTCCTGTAGATGCCCCATGAAGCCACAGGGTCCTCTAAATGGAATTGCTTCAATAAAATGATGACTACAAATACCAGCAAGTCCTGCAACGCTCCACTGACAGCTGCAGTTGGATGGTACACACGTGGTCAAAATTGTTGGTCCCCCTCATTTAATGACAGCAAAACCCACAGTGGTCGCAGAAAGAACGGGAATCTGACAAAAGTAATAATTAATAAAAGATCTATGAAAATGAACAGATGAAAGTCAGACATTGCTTTACAACCATGCTTCCACGGAATTAAAATAAATAAAACTCAAGAAATCGGCCTGGACAGAAATGATGGTTCCTTAACTTAATATTTTGTTGTGCAGCCTTTGGAGGCAATTCCTGGACCTGTCAGTGAGCCTTCTGCTCCTCTCGGCAGGTATTTTGTCCCACTCCTGCTCCAGTTGTCTCGTCTTTGAAGGTCGCCATGTTCCAGCTCTTTCCACAGATGCTCAGTAGGATTTAGCTCAGGGCTCCTAGATGCCACTTCAGAATAGTCCAATGTTTCCTCTTACCCATTCTTGGGTGCTTTTAGCTGTGTGTTTTGGGTCATTATCCTGTTGTAAGACCCACGACCTGTGACTGAGACCAAGCTTTCTGACACTGGGCAGCACATTTCTCTCTAGAATCCCTTGATAGTCTTGAGATTTCATTGTACCCAGCACACATTCTAGACACCCTGTGCCGGATGCAGCAAAGCAGCCCCAGAACATAGCAGAGCCTCCTCCATGTTTCACAGTAGGGACAGTGTTCTTTTTTTGATATTCTTAATTTTTCCGTCTGTGAACATAGAGCTGATGTGCCTTGTCAAAAAGTCTATTTTTGTCTCATCTGTCCATAGGACATTCTCCCAGAAGCTTTGTGTCTTGTCAACATGTAGTTTGGCAAATTCCAGCCTGGCTTTTTTATGATTTTTTCCAACAATGGTGTCCTCCTTGGTCGTCTCCTATGAAGTCCAATTTGGCTCATACAACGACGGATGGTGCAATCTGACACTGATGTTCCCTGAGCTTGAAGTTCACCTTTAATCTGTTTAGAAGTTTTTCTGGCTCTTTTGTTACCATTTGTATTATCCGTCTCTTTGATTTGTCATCAATAGATTGTAGACCCCTGTGATGATAGTTACTGGACACACCGCGATCTAACATTGTCACATTATTGTCAGGGTCCCATCATTTCTGTCTTTTCTGCCTATTTCATGAGTTGTTTTTTTTTTTTTTTTTTAAATTCCGTGGAAGCATGGCTGAAAAGCAATGTTTGACTTTCATCTGTTCATTTTCATAGATCTTTTATTAATTATTACTTTTGTCTGATTCCAGTTCTTTCTGTGACCACTGTGAATTTTTCTGTCATTAATCGAGGGGCACCAACAATTTTGATCTGCTGTATCAAGGAATAAACCAGAACCCAGTCTATGTCAATGGGTCATGCTGGTGTTTGTAGTTCTACTGCGAGAAGACCTCCTTGTAGCAAAACAGGGGTTAAACATCACTAAAAAAATCAAGCCAAAACAATCCAGATAGGTCACGCTGGAAGTTGTAGTCCCACGCATCATTTCCAGGGGCCCAGACTGGAAATGACTGCAGCAGACCCTCCGATGTGTCAGCAGGACTAGTTCCAGATTAAACAAGAATGTTTCCATTCACTGACAGCAAGCAGAGAGCTTACAAAATCCCTAAATACAAAGTCTGGAAGAAAGTTGCAGAACTGTCACTATCAGATAATGATGGGCTATTACATGATGGCGCAGGCGACACATACCCGGCAAGACAATGGGGGCGTCCTAAAGCCTCTCACCCACGTCACGGGGTCAATGTCACCAAATAAAAATGACGTCAGTAAATAAATTCTCTGCATTCCTGGTATTGATCCAAATGTGGACATCTACGAGCGCAGGACGCTGCCTGGATACATGGTGCCCAGTCACCACCGTCAGCTCCGGATTTACACCTCTGCGCCATTCTCATCCCTTTCTGCGTCCAGTGAAAATGATTTCTGGTGAATATTCAGCAATAGACGCTTTTTATGAAATGGCGCAAACTACGAGATGTCAAAAGAAGCAACAGGTCCCATCTGTGCCGGAAGTGATCTCACACCCACCACATGGGCATAATGCTTGGCTGAGAGGTGCGGACCCGGGACCAATGCAGGAGGTGTAGAGGGGGTACTCACCACCGTGTGTCCGGCCCGCAGGAAGCGAGGAAGCGCAGAAAGGGAGCAGCAGTAGCAACAACTGGAGGGACCTCATAGTGACAGCCAGGGGGCGCCCCTCCAGCCCTCTATCACTTAGCTCCGCCCCCTGTCCCTCCTCCGAGGAGCCGCTGCCTCCCCCAATGCTCCTCAGCTGTGTGTGATATAACCACCCACCGTGTAGAGGCCTGGCCTCCCCTGCGCTTCACTCCCGTCCCAAACCCTTTAAACACTGACACCAACCATTCTGCGCTTCTTTCCCTTTAAAGTGCCCCTTCTCTCTTGCTGACTTTTCTCCTTCCCCTTCTTCCTTTTTGTTCCTCCTTAAAGGCCCATCCTCTATCCCCTTAAAATGGCTCTGCTCCCTTTTAAAATTACCTCTTTTTGCTCCTAAAAGAGACCTCCTGTCCCTTACTGTGACTATTTATTCCCTTTTGTTCCTCCTTATAGATCTCGCTCCAATCTTAAAACGTTCCCTACTTCACTGGCAGCAGACCCCCTTTTACTATTTTGCCCCCTTACAGTGACCCCTCTTCACATCCTCTCCCCTATTATAGCGATCCCTCTAGCAGAACAATTCTTTCCCCCCTTACAGTGAGCGTTTGTCTCCTACTGCCTCCTCACCAAACTCCTGTTACTATTTTGCCCCTTCACAGTGACCCCTTGTCTCCTCTTATCCTACAGCAGACCTTTTTTTTGTTTTGTTTGCCCCCCAGTAAGCTCTTCTCCCCTCCAGGATACCCCTCTCTTACTATGTTGCCCCCTCACAGTGACCCCTTTTCTCCTCTTTCACTCCAGTAGACCCTTAATTTGTGTTTGCCCCCTCGCAGTGACCCCTTCTTCCTTCCAGCAGACCCTTCTGTTAAGGTGTTTCCCCTTCTTCTCTCAAACAGACCCCTTTCTTACTATGTTGCCCCTTCTCCTCTCTTACAGACCCCTCTCTTGCTACAGTGCCCCCTTCTCCTCTCCTGCAGACCCCTCTCTTTCTACGGTGCCCCTTCTCCTCTCCTGCAGACCCCTCTCTTGCCCCTTCTCCTCTCCTGCAGACCCCTCTCTTGCTATATTGCCCCTTTCTCCTCTCCTGCAGACCCCTCTCTTGCAATGTTGCCCCCTTCTCCTCTCCTGCAGACCCGTTACTATGTTGCCCCTTCTTCTCTCATGCAGATCCCTCTCTTGCTGTTGTTTACTTCTCCTCTCCTGCAGACCCTTTACTATGTTGCCCCTTCTCCTCTCCTGCAGACCCCTCTCTTGCTCTGTTGCCCCTTCTCCTCTCCTGCAGACCCTTCTCTTGCTATGTTGCCCCTTCTCCTCTCCTGCAGACCCCTCTCTTGCTCTGTTGCCCCTTCTCCTCTCCTGCAGACCCCTCTTGCTATGTTGCCCCCTTTCCTCTCCTGCAGACCCCTCTCTTGCTATGTTGCCCCTTCACTTCTCCTGCAGACCCCTATCTTGCTCTGTTGCCCGTTCTACTCTCTTACAGACCCCTCTCTTGCTGTTGCCCCTCCTCCTCTCCTGCAGACTCCTCTCTTGCTCTGTTGCCCCTTCTCTCCTGCAGACCCCTCTCTTGCCCCGTTTCCTTCTCTCCTGCAGACCCCTCTTGCTATGTTGCCCCTTATCCTCTCCTGCAGACCCCTCTCTGGCTCTGTTGCCCCTTCTCCTCTCCTGCAGACCCCTCTCTTGCCTCTTCTCCTCTCCTGCAGACCCCTCTCTGGATATGTTGCCCCTTCTCCTCTCCTGCAGACCCCTCACTGGCTCTGTTGCCCCTTCTCCTCTCCTGCAGACCCCTCTCTTGCCCCGTTTCCCCTTCTCTCCTGCAGACCCCTCTCTGCCTCTATTGCCCCCTCTCTGGCTCTTGCCCCTTCTCCTCTCCTGCAGACCCCTCTCTTGCCCCGTTTCCCCTTCTCCTCTCCTGCAGACCCCTCTCTCGCCCCGTTTCCCCTTCTCCTCTCCTGCAGACCCCTCTCTTGCCCCCTTTCCCCTTCTCCTCTCCTGCAGACCCCTCTCTGGCTCTCTTGCCCCTTCTCCTCTCCTGCAGACCCCTCTCTTGCCCCTTCTCTTCTCCTGCAGACCCCTCTGTGGCTCTCTTGCCCCTTCTCCTCTCCTGCAGACCCCTCTCTGGCTCTGTTATCCCTTCTCCTCTTCTGCAGACCGCTCTATGCTCTCTTGACCCTTCTCCTCTCCTGCAGACCCCTTTCTGGCTCTGTTGCCTCTTCTCCTCTCCTGCAGACCCCTCTCTTGCCCCTTCTCCTCTTCTGCAGACCCCTCTGTGGCTCTGTTGCCCCTTCTCCTCTCCTGCAGACCCCTCTCTTGCCCCTTCTCCTCTCCTGCAGACCCCTCTCTGGCTCTGTTGCCCCTTCTCCTCTCCTGCAGACCCCTCTCTGGCTCTCTTGCCCCTTCTCCTCTCCTGCAGACCCCTCTCTGGCTCTGTTGCCCCTTCTCCTCTCCTGCAGACCCCACTCTTGCCCCTTCTCCTTTCCTGCAGTCCCCTCTCTGGCTCTGTTGCCCCTTCTCCTCTCCTGCAGACCCCTCTCTTGCCCCTTCTCCTCTCCTGCAGACCCCTCTGTGGCTCTGTTGCCCCTTCTACTCTCCTGCAGACCCCTCTGTGGCTCTGTTGCCCCTTCTCCTCTCCTGCAGACCCCTCTGTGGCTCTGTTGCCCCTTCTCCTCTCCTGCAGACCCTTCTGTGGCTCTGTTGCCCCTTCTCCTCTTCTGCAGACCCCTCTGTGGCTCTGTTGCCTCTTCTCTCCTGCAGACCTCTCTCTGGCTCTCTTGCCCCTTCTCCTCTCCTGCAGTCCCCTCTCTGGCTCTGTTGCCCCTTCTCCTCTCCTGCAGACCCCTCTCTTGCCCCTTCTCCTCTCCTGCAGACCCCTCTGTGGCTCTGTTGCCCCTTCTCCTCTCCTGCAGTCCCCTCTCTGGCTCTGTTGCCCCTTCTCCTCTCCTGCAGACCCCTCTCTTGCCCCTTCTCCTCTCCTGCAGACCCCTCTGTGGCTCTGTTGCCCCTTCTCCTCTCCTGCAGACCCCTCTGTGGCTCTGTTGCCCCTTCTCCTCTCCTGCAGACCCCTCTCTTGCCCCTTCTCCTCTCCTGCAGACCCCTCTGTGGCTCTGTTGCCCCTTCTCCTCTCCTGCAGACCCCTCTCTTGCTCTGTTGCCCCTTCCCCTCTCCTGCAGACCCCTCTCTTGCCCCTTCTCCTCTCCTGCAGACCCCTCTGTGGCTCTGTTGCCCCTTCTCCTCTCCTGCAGACCCCTCTCTTGCTCTGTTGCCCCTTCCCCTCTCCTGCAGACCCCTCTCTTGCCCCTTCTCCTCTCCTGCAGACCCCTCTCTGGCTCTCTTGCCCCTTCTCCTCTCCTGCAGACCCCTCTCTGGTTCTGTTGCCCCGCACAGACCTTCTCCTCTCCGGCTGCCCCGTGTGCTGCGCTCCTGCCCTGCGCTCTCCTCGGTGTCTGAGCTGCTGGAGATGATCCGGCCGCCCCTCCCTCCTCACTCCTCCCTCCCCCCGGTCCTGCTGTGTCTGCCCCATCAGCACCTTTCTCCCTCCTCTTGTGCCCCCACCCCCAGCCCCTGACCCATCCACACACTGCCTGAAGCCAGGGGAACTACAAGTCCTAGCATGTCCTGGTGGTCTGCAGCGCAGGATGGCACTTGTAGTCCTCCCCCTCCTCTCTGCTTACCTTAGCTGAACTTGGCACGAAGAGGTTAACTCCCAGCCTCCCTGTAGCCCCCTCCCTGTGCACACCTTACACCCACTTCACACCCTCCTGTCACAGTCTTGTGTTTTCCCTCTGCCCCAGGTCCAGTCTACAGAGAGTTAAAGAGGAGCCCCCTTCCCCCAGCACCTGAACCTTGGGGGCCACAGCTTCTCCCCGCTATGCGGCCAAACCAGAAGAAATGCCCCCAAAACGCCAGATCTCTAATGATTGGCACAAAAACGAATATGCAAATGGTCAACGCTGCTCTGGTAGCAAAATCGGAAGCGGGAAGAGTTAATCGGAAATGTCCAATTTTTTTTATTACATTCCTGAATTAAATTCGCAGCAATAAATCTAAATGGTTGGAAGAGTGGACAGAGGCGATCAGCGGGACGGAGCAACATCAGTCACACTGTGAAATCCCGATCGATCGCCGTCATGTACTCGTTACCGCAACCTGGGAGTAGTCACAACACTAGAAATTCATCAATCCCAATTTCCGTAACCTCAGATGCCGTAGGGAGCGTCACCCCAGATTTACTGGAGACGTTACATGGGTAACGCAGCAGCCACATGGTGACTCCGCGGAGCCGATCTGACCGGGCCCCATCTGCTCACATCGCAGCGCCCACATGGTGACTCCGTGGAGCCGATCTGACCAGGCCCAATCTGCTCACACCGCAGCGGCCACATGGTGACTGTTATGGACCTGGTGGTTAGGAGCACCCGAAACGACCTGATGGTTAAATTCACACAGGACAAGCTCTGGGAAGTGGGAGCTCTGCTGACCGCAACCCCTAATCCTATCACACAACTAGAAATAGCCGTGGAGCGTACCTAACTCGACCTAGACGCCTCTTCACAGCCTAAGAGCTAACTAGCCCTAAAGATAGAAAATAAAGCCTACCTTGCCTCAGAGAAATTCCCCAAAGAAAAAGGCAGCCCCCCACATATATTGACTGTGAGTTAAGATGGAAGTCACAAACACAGAAATGAAACAGGTTTCAGCAAAGGGAGGCCAGACTTACTAAACAGACTGAGGATAGGAAAGGTATCTTTGCAGTCAGCACAAAAAACTACAAAAGACCACGCAGAGTGTGCAAAAAGACCTCCGCACCGACTCACGGTGCGGAGGTGCCACTCTGCATCCCAGAGCTTCCAACTAGCAAGGCAAAATCATGATAGCCAGCTGGACAAGGAAACAATGAACAAATAATTAACTTAGCAGGGACTTAGCTTCTGCTGGAGTAGACAGGTCACCAGAAAGATCCAAGAGCGAACTGAACCAGTACAAGAACATTGACAGCTGGCATGGAGTAACGATCTGAGTGGAGTTAAATAGAGCAGCCAGCCAAAGAATAACCTACGTCACCTGTGGAAGGAACCTCAGAAGCAGCAGCTCCACTCACAGCCACCAGAGGGAGTCCATGGACAGAACTCGGCGAAGTACCATTCATGACCACAGGAGGGAGCTCGATAACAGAATTCACAACAGTACCCCCCCCTTGAGGAGGGGTCACCGAACCCCCACCAGAGCCCCCAGGCCGATCAGGACGAGCCAAATGAAAGGCACGAACTAGATCGGCAGCATGAACATCAGAGGCAAAAACCCAGGAATTATCTTCCTGACCATAACCCTTCCACTTGACCAGGTACTGGAGTCTCCGTCTCGAAATACGAGAATCCAAAATCTTCTCCACCACATACTGCAACTCCCCCTCGACCAACACCGGGGCAGGAGGATCAACGGAGGGAACCATAGGCGCCACGTATCTCCGCAATAACGACCTATGGAACACATTATGGATGGCAAAATAAGCTGGAAGGGCCAAACGAAATGACACAGGATTGAGAACTTCAGAAATCTTATACGGACCAATGAAACGAGGCTTAAACTTGGGAGAGGAAACCTTCATAGGAACATGACGAGATGACAACCAAACCAAATCCCCAACACGAAGTCGGGGACCAACACAGCGCCGGCGGTTAGCGAAACGTTGAGCCTTCTCATGGGACAATGTCAAATTGTCCACCACATGAGTCCAAATCTGCTGCAACCTGTCCACCACCGTATCCACACCAGGACAGTCCGAAGGCTCAACCTGCCCTGAAGAGAAACGAGGATGGAAACCAGAATTACAGAAAAAAGGCGAAACCAAAGTAGCCGAGCTGGCCCGATTATTAAGGGCGAACTCAGCCAAAGGCAAGAAGGACACCCAATCATCCTGATCAGCAGAAACAAAGCATCTCAGATATGTTTCCAAAGTCTGATTAGTTCTTCGGTTTGGCCATTTGTCTGAGGATGGAAAGCCGAAGAAAAAGACAAATCAATGCCCATCTTAGCACAAAAGGACCGCCAAAACCTCGAAACAAACTGGGAACCGCTGTCCGAGACTATGTTCTCCGGAATGCCATGCAAACGAACCACATGCTGGAAAAACAATGGCACCAAATCAAAGGAGGAAGGCAATTTAGACAAGGGTACCAAATGGACCATCTTAGAGAAGCGATCACAAACCATCCAAATGACCGACATCCTTTGACAGACAGGGAGATCCGAAATAAAATCCATGGAAATATGCGTGCAGGGCCTCTTCGGAACCGGCAAGGGCAAAAGCAACCCACTGGCACGAGAACAGCAGGGCTTAGCCCGAGCACAAGTCCCACAGGACTGCACAAAAGAAAGCACATCCCGTGACAAAGAAGGCCACCAAAAGGATCTAGCCACCAAATCTCTGGTACCAAAGATTCCAGGATGACCCGCCAACACCGAACAATGAACCTCAGAGATAACTCTACTAGTCCATCTATCAGGGACAAACAGTTTCTCCGCTGGACAACGGTCAGGTCTATCAGCCTGAAACTTCTGAAGCACGCGCCGCAAATCAGGGGAGATGGCAGACAAAATTACCCCCTCTTTGAGAATACCCGCCGGCTCCGGAACACCCGGAGAGTTAGGGACAAAACTCCTTGACAGGGCATCAGCCTTCACATTCTTAGAGCCCGGAAGGTACGAAACCACAAATTCAAAACGGGAGAAAAACAGCGACCATCGAGCCTGTCTAGGATTCAACCGTTTGGCAGACTCGAGATAAGTCAAATTCTTGTGATCCGTCAAGACCACCACGCGATGCTTGGCTCCTTCAAGCCAATGTCGCCACTCCTCGAATGCCAACTTCATGGCCAACAACTCTCGATTGCCAACATCATAATTGCGTTCAGCAGGCGAGAATTTTCTAGAAAAGAAGACACATGATTTCATCACCGAGCCATCAGAACTTCTTTGCGACAAAACAGCCCCTGCTCCAATCTCAGAAGCATCAACCTCGACCTGAAACGGGAGCGAAACATCTGGCTGGCACAACACAGGGGCAGAAGAAAAACGACGCTTCAACTCCTGAAAAGCCTCTACAGCCGCAGAGGACCAATTGACCACATCAGCACCCTTCTTGGTCAAATCAGTCAACGGTTTAGCAACAGTAGAAAAATTAGCGATGAAGCGACGGTAAAAATTAGCAAAGCCCAGGAACTTCTGTAGGCTCTTCACAGATGTCGGCTGAGTCCAATCATGAATGGCCTGAACTTTAACAGGGTCCATCTCGATAGTAGAAGGGGAAAAAATGAAACCCAAAAATGAAACCTTCTGAACCTCAAAGAGACATTTCGACCCCTTCACAAACAAGGAATTCGCACGAAGGACCTGGAACACCATTCTGACCTGCTTCACATGAGACTCCCAATCATCCGAAAAGACCAAAATATCATCTAAATATACAATCATGAATCTATCCAGGTACTTTCGGAAGATGTCATGCATAAAGGACTGAAATACAGATGGAGCATTAGAAAGCCCGAATGGCATAACCAGGTACTCAAAATGGCCCTCAGGCGTATTAAATGCTGTTTTCCATTCATCGCCCTGTTTAATTCGCACAAGATTATACGCCCCTCGAAGATCTATCTTGGTGAACCAACTAGCCCCCTTAATCCGAGCAAACAAATCAGACAGCAGCGGCAAAGGGTACTGAAATTTGACTGTGATCTTATTAAGAAGGCGGTAATCAATACAAGGTCTCAAAGAGCCATCCTTCTTGGCCACAAAAAAAACCCCTGCTCCCAACGGTGATGACGACGGGCGAATATGACTTTTCTCCAAGGATTCCTTTATATAACTCCGCATAGCGGCGTGCTCTGGCACAGATAAATTAAACAGTCGGCCCTTAGGAAACTTACTACCAGGAATCAAATTAATAGCACAATCGCAATCCCTATGAGGAGGTAAGGCACCGGATTTGGGCTCTTCAAATACATCCCGGTAATCTGACAAAAACTCAGGGACTTCAGAAGGAGTGGAAGGCGAAATTGACAGCAATGGAGCATCACCATGTACCCCCTGACAACCCCAGCCGGACACAGACATAGATTTCCAATCCAATACTGGATTATGGACCTGTAGCCATGGCAACCCCAAAACGACCACATCATGCAGATTATGCAACACCAAAAAGCGAATATCCTCCTGATGTGCAGGAGCCATGCACATGGTCAGCTGGGTCCAGTACTGAGGCTTATTCTTGGCCAAAGGCGTAGCATCAATTCCTCTCAATGGAATAGGATACTGCAAGGGCTCCAAGAAAAAACCACAGCGCCTGGCAAACTCCAAGTCCATCAAATTCAGGGCAGCGCCTGAATCCACAAATGCCATAACAGAATAGGACGACAAAGAGCAAATCAGAGTAACGGACAAAAGAAATTTAGACTGTACCGTACCAATGGTGGCAGACCTAGCGAACCGCTTAGTGCGCTTAGGACAATCGGAGATAGCATGAGTGGAATCACCACAGTAAAAACACAGCCCATTCCGACGTCTGTGTTCTTGCCGTTCAGCTCTGGTCAACGTCCTATCACATTGCATAGGCTCAGGCCTATGCTCAGAGAATACCGCCAAATGGTGCACAGCTTTGCGCTCACGCAAGCGCCAATCGATCTGAATGGCCAAGGACATAGACTCATTCAGACCAGCAGGCGTGGGAAATCCCACCATGACATCCTTAAAGGGAACCTGTCACCTGAATTTGGCGGGACTGGTTTTATGTCATATGGGCGGAGTTTTTGGGTGTTTGATTCACCCTTTCCTTACCCGCTGGCTGCATGCTGGCTGCAATATTGGATTGAAGTTCATTCTCTGTCCTCCATAGTACACGCCTGCACAAGGCAAGATTGCTTTGCACAGGCGTGTACTATGGAGGACAGAGAATGAACTTCAATCCAATATTGCAGCCAGCATGCAGCCAGCGGGTAAGGAAAGGGTGAATCAAACACCCGAAAACTCCGCCCATATGACCCAAAACCAGTCCCACCAAATTCAGGTGACAGAGTCCCTTTAAGGGCTTCAGAAAGACCCTTTCTGAAAATTGCCGCCAGGGCACACTCATTCCACTGAGTAAGCACAGACCACTTTCTAAACTTCTGACAGTACACCTCCGTTTCATCCTGACCCTGACACAAAGCCAGCAAGATTTTCTCTGCCTGATCCACTGAATTTGGTTCATCATAAAGCAATCCAAGCGCCATCTACATCACGCAATGCAGGATCTCCTGGCGCAAGGGAAAATGCCCAGTCATGAGGGTCACCACGCAACAAAGAAATAATGATTTTTACTTGTTGAACGGGGTCACCAGAGGAGCGGGGTTTCAAAGCTAGAAACAGTTTACAATTATTTTTGAAATTCAGGAACTTAGATCTATCCCCAGAAAACAAATCAGGAATTGGAATTCTAGGCTCTAACATCGGAATCTGAACCACAAAATCTTGAATGTTTTGTACCCTTGCAGTGAGATGATCCACACAAGAGGACAGACCTTGAATGTCCATATCTACACCTGTGTCCTGAACCACCCAGAGGTTTAGGGGAAAAGAAAGACAAAAAACACTGCAGAGAAAAAAAAATGGTCTCAGAACTTCTCTTATCCCTCTATTGAGATGCATTAATACTTTTGGCCAGCTGTACTGTTATGGACCTGGTGGTTAGGAGCACCCGAAACGACCTGATGGTTAAATTCACACAGGACAAGCTCTGGGAAGTGGGAGCTCTGCTGACCGCAACCCCTAATCCTATCACACAACTAGAAATAGCCGTGGAGCGTACCTAACTCGACCTAGACGCCTCTTCACAGCCTAAGAGCTAACTAGCCCTAAAGATAGAAAATAAAGCCTACCTTGCCTCAGAGAAATTCCCCAAAGAAAAAGGCAGCCCCCCACATATATTGACTGTGAGTTAAGATGAAAGTCACAAACACAGAAATGAAACAGGTTTCAGCAAAGGGAGGCCAGACTTACTAAACAGACTGAGGATAGGAAAGGTATCTTTGCGGTCAGCACAAAAAACTACCAAAAGACCACGCAGAGTGTGCAAAAAGATCTCCGCACCGACTCACGGTGCGGAGGTGCCACTCTGCATCCCAGAGCTTCCAACTAGCAAGGCAAAATCATGATAGCCAGCTGGACAAGGAAACAATGAACAAATAATTAACTTAGCAGGGACTTAGCTTCTGCTGGAGTAGACAGGTCACCAGAAAGATCCAAGAGCGAACTGAACCAGTACAAGAACATTGACAGCTGGCATGGAGTAACGATCTGAGTGGAGTTAAATAGAGCAGCCAGCCAAAGAATAACCTACGTCACCTGTGGAAGGAACCTCAGAAGCAGCAGCTCCACTCACAGCCACCAGAGGGAGTCCATGGACAGAACTTGCCGAAGTACCATTCATGACCACAGGAGGGAGCTCGATAACAGAATTCACAACAGGTGACTCCGCGGAGCCGATCTGACCGGGCCCCATTTGCTCACACTGCAGCGGCCACATGGTGACACCGCGGAGCCGATCTGACCTGGACCCATCCGTTCATGACGCAGCGGCTACATGGTGACTCTCCGGATTCGATCTGACTGGGCCCCATCTGCTCACACCGCAGCGGCTACATGGTGACTCCGTGGAGCCGATCTGACCGGGCCCCATCTGCTCACACCGCAGCGGCCACATGGTGACTCTGCGGAGCCGATCTGACAGGGCCCCATCTGCTCATACCAGAGCGGCCAGATTGTGACTCCGCGGAGCCGATCTGACCGGGCCCCATTTGCTCACACCGCAGCGGCCACATGGTCACTCCGCGGAGCCGACCTGACTGGGCCCCATCTGCTCACACAGCAGCGGCCACATGGTGACTCTGCGGAGCCGATCTGATCGGGCCCCATCTGCTCACACTGCAGCGGCCACATGGTGACTCTGCGGAGCTGATCTGACCGGGACCCATCCGTTCATGACGCAGCGACCATATGGTGACACCGCGGAGCCGATCTGACCGGGCCCCATCCGCTCACAGCTCACCACCTATGTGGGGGCTTCGGGGTAAAAACATTCCGGAATAAATTCAAGAATGTGACGCAAATCACATCCTGCAAACCGTGAACATATCTGGAAGAACAGAAGAAAATACTTTTTGGTTTCAAGAAAGTTAAGTTTCTATATTTTGTGCTCTAAAAAAAAAAGGTAAAAATAATGTTGAATCCATCATTGCGGCCTCCACAGCAGTGACCGGTGCATCGTGAAGTGGACGCAGTGTTTTCATCAATTCGCAGCGGTTTGTAAATCCACCTTTGTCCATTTTATGGCCGTTATAAATCTCTGGCTCTGAAAGTCTTGGCTGCGGTTTTAACTCATCTGAAAATGTTTCCAGGGAAAATGAGTCAAGAAGTCTCTGTCAAAGTAGGAATCGCTTACAGGTTTGTGCAAAGATGACCCCCTAAAAAAACTATATATATATATATCCAAGACCTCATCATATCACAGGTACTAGAGCCTCAGACCTCATCATATTACAGGTACTAGAGCCTCAGACCTCGGTTATTTTACATGTTCTAAACTCTAGAATCTAGAGCTACACACCTCGATAATATTAGATTATAGAACCACATGCCTTTATCATATGATCACTAGAGCCTACACCTAGGTACTAGAGCCTCATAGTTTGTCATATGAGGGTATGTTTCAAAGTGCAGGAAACGCTGCGTGTCTGACGCTGCATAGAGCCGTAGCGTCAGACACGCAGCGTCCAGATGTTACAGCATAGTGGAGGGGATTGAATGAAATCCCGTCTCCACTATGCGTGGTAACACGCACGCGGCGGCGGCCCTGCGACTCCGGACATGCTGAGTGTCTTTTCAGATCGCAGCATGTCCGTATATCTTGCGGCGACGCTGCGTCGCCGCAAGATATAGCACAGGGCCCTATGGTGGAGTGCGATGATCCCGGATGTGTGCTGTGAACACATCCGGCATCATCGCGTCCCAGAAAGGGGGCGGGGCTTACCGCAGAGCGGGTTTTCCGCTCCGATGATACCGCTGGCCATCCTGAACGTGGACACGCAGCCTTACAGGTTTTAGAGATACAGACCTCAGTCATATTACAGGTTCTCGAGTCACAGACCTCTGTAATATTACCGATTCTAGAACCTCAGTCATTGTCATATTACAGATTCTAGAGCCACAGACCTCATCATATTAAATGCTGTAGAGCCTCAGACCCTATATTACAGGTTCTGGAGCCTCAGACCTTGTTCTATTACAGGCTCTAGAGCCACATACCTCATCCCATTACAGGTTCTATTGCCTCAGGCAAAATCATATTACAGGTAGTAGAGCGTAGCAGGAGAGATGACATCATTACATATCCGCTGTACTGAGATGTATAGAGGATCTGAACACACCACAAAGAGACTGGAGCAACGAGAGACCGGCTAGAGGTATTTTTGTTATTTTATGTGGGGCCATTATACTGTAAGGAGCACTACGTTGGTCCTATTATACTGTATGGAAGTACATAATGGATACAATGTAACTAGAGAGAGTACAAAGGAGGGCAACAAAATTAATAAAGGGGATGGGAGAACTACAATACCCAGATAGATTAGCGAAATTAGGATTATTTAGTCTAGAAAAAAGACGACTGAGGGGCGATCTAATAACCATGTATAAGTATATAAGGGGACAATACAAATATCTCGCTGAGGATCTGTTTATACCAAGGAAGGTGACGGGCACAAGGGGGCATTCTTTGCGTCTGGAGGAGAGAAGGTTTTTCCACCAACATAGAAGAGGATTCTTTACTGTTAGGGCAGTGAGAATCTGGAATTGCTTGCCTGAGGAGGTGGTGATGGCGAACTCAGTCGAGGGGTTCAAGAGAGGCCTGGATGTCTTCCTGGAGCAGAACAATATTGTATCATACAACTATTAGGTTCTGTAGAAGGACGTAGATCTGGGGATTTATTATGATGGAATATAGGCTGAACTGGATGGACAAATGTCTTTTTTCGGCCTTACTATGTATGGAGCATTATGTGGGGCCATTATACTGTATGGAGCATTATGCCGGGCCAATTATACTTTATGGAGCACTATGAGAGGCCATTATATTGTATGGAGCACTTTTTGTGGCCATTATACAGTATGGAAGGTAATGCAGGGCCCCATTATAGTGCATGGAGCACTATGTGGGGCCCATTATACTGTATGGAGCACTTTTTGTGGCCATTATACTGTATGGAGGACTATGTGCTGCCCATAATACTGTATGGAGGACTATGTGCTGCCCATAATACTGTATGGAGGATTATGTGGTGCCCATAATACGGTATGGAGGACTATGTGGGCCCATTATACTGTATGGAGTGCTTTTCTGGCCATTATACTGTATGGAGCAATATGTGGGGGCCCAATATGCAGTACTGAGCACTTTTTTGGCCATTATACTGTATGGAGCATTATGTGGGGCCCATTACACTGTATGGAGGACTATGTGGGGCCCATTACACTGTATGGAGGACTATGTGGGGCCCATTATACTGTATGGAGCCTTATTTGGGCCCATTATACTGTATAGAGCACTATGTGGGGCCCATTATACTGTATGGAGGACTATGTGGGACCCATGATACTGTATGGAGCCTTATTTGGGCCCATTATACTGTATAGAGCACTATGTGGGGCCCATAATACGGTATGGTGGACTATGTGGGCCTTTTATACTGTATGGAGTGCTTTTCTGGTCATTATACTGTATGGAGCAATATGTGGGGCCCATGATACTGCATGGAGGATTATGTGGTGCCCATAATACGGTATGGAGGACTATGTGGGCCCATTATACTGTATGGAGTGCTTTTCTGGCCATTATACTGTATGGAGCAATATGTGGGGGCCCAATATGCAGTACTGAGCACTTTTTTGGCCATTATACTGTATGGAGAACTATGTGGGGCCCATGATACTGTATGGAGCCTTATTTGGGCCCATTATACTGTATGGAGCATTATGTGGGCCCATTACACTGAATGGAGGGCTGTGTGGGGATTACAGTTGGAGAATCATACTATGATGAGGTCACCATTGTCGGTAGGATTGAGGGAGGTGGGTACAGTGGGGTCATCATGCAATGCGCGAGGAGGGTTTTGTGGAGGAATTCACTGTGAGGGTATCACACTGTTTGGGGTCACTTTTATTGGCATCATACTTTATCATCTGTATTATTCACATTTTTTTTATTCTTTGTTATTACATATTTATATTAGGCCATCTGCTTTTACTGCTGTTACAGAACATATTATATTATTCCAATATGCCAAGATGTATTCATTAGAATGTACTTTGTTTGGGAAAAGGCTCCTTTAAGTTTGTTTTGATATGAAAAAGTTACATTTTATATTTGATAAGGAAAAACTTGCTCAATGCAGACATTCTTTTAATAAGTATGAAGGTTGGCCTTTTAATTTTGGCTCCCAGGATCACACACAGCTCCTCCGTCATGGAGCTGGACTGTGACTTTCCCAGGCTGATCCAAAGGTGGACGTGGGATAGTGATGGACAATTCTTCTAGCAGATGTGAAGCATCACAAGGTCATAGTTCTCTAGGGAGAGAGACCAGTGCCAGTGGAGCAGCAAAGCCTGGGGAAGAACACACCAAGGGCAGTCACGAATTAGGAAATATCTGTAACCTAGTAACCTTATTAGCAGCCATGAGGATATTCTCAACTCTCCTGTAACTAAAACAAACTTTCTGCCACATTATCAGTCTCCATCCCCTTCTGGCAGCGGACAGTATAGTCCCTTCTTGGTTTCCTTGCAGGAGTCGTCTCCACAGCTATACAGCCCTGTACTGCCAGTCTGCTACATCGCTGACAAGCAGGCAGAAAGATATTTCTATTGACTGAGCGTGTGTGTCCTCCAGCACTTGGCTCATTAGGTGGAAGGAACTGAGCGTGTGTGTCCTCCAGCACTCGGCTCATTAGGTGGAGGTGACTGAGCGTGTGTGTCCTCCAGCACTCGGCTCATTAGGTGGAAGGAACTGAGCGTGTGTGTCCTCCAGCACTCGGCTCATTAGGTGGAGGTGACTGAGCGTGTGTGTCCTCCAGCACTCGGCTCATTAGGTGGAAGGAACTGAGCGTGTGTCCTCCAGCACTCGGCTCATTAGGTGGAGGGGACTGGGCGTGTGTGTCCTCCAGCACTCGGCTCATTAGGTGGAAGGAACTGAGCGTGTGTGTCCTCCAGCACTCGGCTCATTAGGTGGAGGGGACTGGGCGTGTGTGTCCTCCAGCACTCGGTTCATTAGGTGGAGGTGACTGAGCGTGTGTGTCCTCCAGCACTCGGCTCATTAGGTGGAGGGGACTGAGCGTGTGTGTCCTCCAGCACTCGGCTCATTAGGTGGAGGTGACTGAGCGTGTGTGTCCTCCAGCACTCGGCTCATTAGGTGGAAGGAACTGAGCGTGTGTGTCCTCCAGCACTCGGCTCATTAGGTGGAGGGGACTGGGCGCATGTGTCCTCCAGCACTCGGCTCATTAGGTGGAGGTGACTGAGCGTGTGTGTCCTCCAGCACTCGGCTCATTAGGTGGAAGGAAGTGAGCGTGTGTGTCCTCCAGCACTCGGCTCATTAGGTGGAGGGGACTGGGCGTGTGTGTCCTCCAGCACTCGGCTCATTAGGTGGAGGTGACTGAGCGTGTGTGTCCTCCAGCACTCGGCTCATTAGGTGGAGGTGACTGAGCGTGTGTGTCCTCCAGCACTCGGCTCATTAGGTGGAGGGGACTGAGCGTGCGTGTCCTCCAGCACTCGGCTCATTAGGTGGAGGTGACTGAGCGTGTGTGTCCTCCAGCACTTGGCTCATTAGGTGGTGGCCACTGATAGGACTCAACGATCCCCCGAAAATTAAATTGAACACTGGGTTCCCAGAGTAGTGGCCACTATACCTAGTGCACGATGGAACTGGAAATCTTGTCACACTTTAGTTGACAAGGGGGCGTAGTTTACTAAATGACATTACTCCAAAACTTAGGTGCAAAAATGTGCTGCAAAGATGCGTAAAATTAACCAGAAGTGTATAAAGGTGCGCCACATTTATCATGTATCTTCAGACTTTGCCGTCTTGATATCGGACAGGAACATATTAGTAAATGTCCCCCAGTATTTCCTCTGCTCCCGTCACTCGGCCATGATGGGAAAAGTGGAGAACTTGGTGCACTGCGCCCTCTGGTGGCCGCTTATTGTAAAAGCCCGTGTTTTTCCACACACCACTGTGGAAGTAGAAGTCTGATAGGTATGAGGCTAAAATGGAGAAATATTTTGTCCCTCTGGCATTCAGGTAATCCACAATCACAATCTGCCTATTTTACAAAGGAAAAAAATGGAAATCTGTGCTGAGAATTTTAAGATTGCGACACAAACTAAGACTTCGTTATACCAATTAGTGCCGGTCTGTAAAGGGGCCACAATGGGGATCCGGAAGCTTGGTCTGCTCACCTGACCCATCCTATAAAAGAACGCAGAAAGCGACCATTGTGTAAATGTATTTATTTTATAACCTGATCTGTGCAAAATGCCTCCTGCACCAGAAGCGGACGTCCGGAGGTGAGGGCAAGAGACGATGTGCGGCCGCCTGATTATTGCATGTCGGAGGAACACGAAGCAGCATAAATAACTCATCTCAGACAGAATATATAGGAAATGTCAGATCACGGGCGGCAAGAGGGCGATCCAAAAGAGAATGTCCTCCCCGTCTTCATGTGCCCTCCATGCCGGGGAGGGAAAGTGACACGGGCAGGAGAACATGAAGAGTTAAATAAATAAAATAATGCATATCAATAATAAAAAAACAAACAAACACACGATGTGTGCATTTATGTCGCCATATATAAACACTCTCCGAATGTCACAAGGTAATACTGACGAGGAAAACCCCACACGACTCCATAACACTGCGGCCGAGCACAAGAAGAGTTAAAAATATAGAATCTGCTTTTATCTGTCCTGTATCAGCAAATAAAGGACGAGGCAGTGAGAAAGCAAATGCTCGGAAAATGTAACAGACGGAGAAACGGCGACGACTCTCCCCGGGATCCATGGCAAGTCAATAGGACAGCTTGACAATAAGCCGTGCGATATTCACCGACACCTCTCTCATATGAAAGGATGTAACGAGTCTATAGCATTTACAGAAATAGAGATACTCTAATACATCAGCCGGCGGAGATCAGGGGCGCCGCTCCGTGCACAGTTGTGGTCGATCTCTGGGCTTCGTGGCTGGGATCGGGCTCAGATGGTGATCCCGCTCAGATGGTGATCCCTTTGATCAGAGAGCTCTCCAGGGTGATATTGAACTCTTGCAGCGTCTGCAGGACGCGGATTAGCGAGTTGACGAGGGTGTGGTCCTTTATTAACGCCGTGTCCTCGTACATCTGTGCTATGATGGGGCAGTCGGCCAGGAGGGCGATCCAGTGGTGCAAGTGATGATCCCTGCAGAAAGTGGCAGGAGAGATGAGAAGAACACAGATCGCTATATAGACAAATGATACATGACCGACTTCATACAGGACTTCATACATTGTCACAGAATGGAAAGGCCTCAAGGATCTTTCCTTCACAGTCCGCAGGCATCACGCAGCATTTCTGTAGCCAGGCGTTCAGCTCTGCCAGCAGCACATAAGCAAGACAGATTCCCTTTCACTTACAGCAAGCAGAGGTCTTGTATCTCAGTCACGGCTGCCAGTTACCACACTATGCTGTCTACATCCCACTGACGGAGTCCCCACAAAACTGCGCACACGGAATCTGCAAAACTCTGAACTTTCCCACAATGTTAAAATGTTTACTTGACTCTTCTCCAGCGCAGGAAGCAAAGCCGGGCACTAAATAGTATAGTTAATAACGCCAAGAATACGCAGATATTCAGAAGAGACACCATCCAACAGACTATGGGGCATCTCCCCATTATTCACCATCCAACGGACTATGGGGCATCTCCCCATTATTCACCATCCAACAGACTATGGGGCATCTCCCCATTATTCACCATCCAACGGACTATGGGGCATCTCCCCATTATTCACCATCCAACGGACTATGGGGCATCTCCCCATTATTCACCATCCAACGGACTATGGGGCATCTCCCCATTATTCACCATCCAACGGACTATGGGGCATCTCCACATTATTCACCATCCAACAGACTATGGGGCATCTCCCCATTATTCACCATCCAACGGACTATGGGGCATCTCCCCATTATTCACCATCCAACAGACTATGGGGCATCTCCCCATTATTCACCATCCAACAGACTATGGGGCATCTCCCCATTATTCACCATCCAACGGACTATGGGGCATCTCCCCATTATTCACCATCCAACAGACTATAGGGCATCTCCACATTATTCACCATCCAACGGACTATGGGGCATCTCCCCATTATTCACCATCCAACGGACTATGGGGCATCTCCCCATTATTCACCATCCAACGGACTATGGGGCATCTCCCCATTATTCACCATCCAACAGACTATGGGGCATCTCCCCATTATTCACCATCCAACGGACTATGGGGCATCTCCACATTATTCACCATCCAACGGACTATGGGGCATCTCCCCATTATTCACCATCCAACGGACTATGGGGCATCTCCCCATTATTCACCATCCAACGGACTATGGGGCATCTCCACATTATTCACCATCCAACAGACTATGGGGCATCTCCCCATTATTCACCATCCAACGGACTATGGGGCATCTCCCCATTATTCACCATCCAACAGACAACAGACTATGGGGCATCTCCCCATTATTCACCATCCAACGGACTATGGGGCATCTCCACATTATTCACCATCCAACGGACTATGGGGCATCTCCCCATTATTCACCATCCAACGGACTATGGGGCATCTCCCCATTATTCACCATCCAACAGACTATGGGGCATCTCCCCATTATTCACCATCCAACGGACTATGGGGCATCTCCCCATTATTCACCATCCAACGGACTATGGGGCATCTCCCCATTATTCACCATCCAACGGACTATGGGGCATCTCCCCATTATTCACCATCCAACGGACTATGGGGCATCTCCCCATTATTCACCATCCAACGGACTATGGGGCATCTCCCCATTATTCACCATCCAACGGACTATGGGGCGTCTCCCCATTATTCACCATCCAACAGACAACAGACTATGGGGCATCTCCCCATTATTCACCATCCAACGGACTATGGGGCATCTCCACATTATTCACCATCCAACGGACTATGGGGCATCTCCCCATTATTCACCATCCAACGGACTATGGGGCGTCTCCCCATTATTCACCATCCAACGGACTATGGGGCGTCTCCCCATTATTCACCATCCAACGGACTATGGGGCATCTCCCCATTATTCACCATCCAACGGACTATGGGGCATCTCCCCATTATTCACCATCCAACGGACTATGGGGCATCTCCCCATTATTCACCATCCAACAGACTATGGGGCATCTCCCCATTATTCACCATCCAACGGACTATGGGGCATCTCCACATTATTCACCATCCAACGGACTATGGGGCATCTCCACATTATTCACCATCCAACGGACTATGGGGCATCTCCACATAATTTTGCAGGTTGTTAGAATCTCAGCAAAACCAAAGTTAGAGATTTCTGCCTCAATTCAGCACACCAATTTTTTCCGGATTTATGGCGTAAATTGCTTTGAAAGGTTGCGCTCCGGTTTGGCCCACCCCTACCCAAAAGGGCACAGCTGTGGCGGGATGGGGCGAGACGTCCGGTGAGTGGTGTGAACCTCTGTCTTCCACAGATCTCTCATCAGGACTTAGATGAGCGGTGTGGTTCCTTAGGATAGAGATTGAGCCCAGTCACTGACTGGAGTAATATTTCTGCCGGAGGTGCACGAGACACTCCTGATTCCTTAAGAGGTGAGCGCCTCAATAAATCAGGAGCGTCAGACTCTTACCCCCCTTGATGCATCGGGGCCTCTCTGTTCAGCATTAAAGTGAATGTTTTCATATCGTTGACGTCTAGGCGCCATTTAATCATTACTTTTTCATGGGCAGAGATGGGTCCTCGCTCATCAGAAGAAGAGGGATGGATGGAAGGTTCTATTTATAGGATGCAAATTATTTTCTTGAGCTCTTATTATTTAGTTTTTTTTAGGGAAGTGAAATAAACAGAAAAGCAGCAATTTAATTTTTTTTACAAACTTATCTAGTCCTATTAGGAGACTCCCTTCTTCAGAACTTTGCAGTTCATCATGTATCTGGCAGAATACAATGGGCTCAGTCCGGGGAAAGCCAGAAGGCTATGACATTCAGTGATCGCATCAAAGGGGTTATTAAAAACTAGTTATGACCCCAATTATAGCAGATTTTGGCCCCAGTAGACCCCAATAAGTAATGATGTTGCGTCCAGCTCCTGTGTCTGCACCATCACGGTAAGGGAAGCTGTCCGAGCTATGGCCGCCTATGTGTACCTTCTCTACAAACGTATGACTAGTACTTTAAGGCAGCGTGCACTCACCGGGCCCCTAGACACACAAACATCTGGAACTTTCCGTCTTTGCCAATGTTCCTGGGCGTGCCGTTTATGGCGGTGATGAAGCGGCTGAAGTTGCAGACCCGTTTCTGCCAGTCCTCCCCCGCCGCCGTGTCACTCGCGTCCAGCGCATCGTAATGTGCTTGTGCTTTTTCTACGGATAACATGATCAGATGTCAGTAGTCACCGGGAAAGATGCGAACCTGCCGGAGCCCAAGTCGTGCTCCTACCTAAAAAGTCCCATATGAAGATGCTCTTAAAGAGTCGCGGGGACTTGAATCCGTGCTGGAAGACTTGCTCCAACGCCGCGACCAAACCACACTCTCCGCACAGCAACAGCGTCAGGCTGCCCCTCTACAAGACAGGAATACAGAAATACCGGCGCCCGTCATCACACGATCAGCCATGTCGTGTTAGTACCAGGGGGACGTCACAAATCCATCGTACCTCCTTCTCCGGCTTGTGGAAATGCTTGACGATGCCGTTCACTGCCTCTCCTATGGCCTCCTGGATCTGCCCCGTGTTCAGTTCTACAAGGAAAACAGTGGATGAGCGCCATGAAATAACAGAGTGCAGAAAGATTGGCATCACCAGCAGGGGGCGCTCTAATAATAATAAGGGGTGCTTACTGGGTCTGCTATTGGGGGATATGGCCACAAGTCTCCGGATCATGCCCGGGGAGTGCTGCAGAGGAGGCGTCCGGCAGGGTCTTTCTTCAGTATCTGGTGTGGACGTCAGAAGATCTCCAACCAGAACCCTCTCCAGACTCCCATCATCCATCCCTTTCCCCAGCCATCGACCGCACGGGAACCTGGAAGAAGAAAAAAATGCTAGAAGAGAAAAAATGGCTGCTCTTTAGCTAGATTATACTCTACTCACATCTAGAGCTGCATTCAAAATTCTGCAGGCTTCCTGATAAGAGTCAAGGCTACAGAGGCTGGCATCTCTCTGCTGCCCCTGCTGGTCTAGTGAGGTAATGCATGGTGGGAGATGTGTCTACAATACGCACCACAGTAAAAATGACATTTCCCACAAAGTGATGCGTCAGAGCACGAGCGCTCAGCTGCACCTCTCAGTGCTGACCTCCAGGGGGCAGCAATAAGGCACAGAATGCAGCTCTGGACGTGCCGGGCACAAGGTAACGTGCGATCAGTACTGGCCGCCGGCCCTCACTTGTACGCGTGGCCCGTGATCTCGTTCCGGACCATGACGTGCTCCACCAGCCACTTGGCGTACAGCCCCGAGTTGTCGTGTCCGATCTGCACGGTCGTCAGCTTGCCCAGGTTTTGGCACTGTGCGGGGAGACAAGAGGCGCAGGGTCACATCATCGCTGTGATATGGAAGGTAGAGGACAGCGGGCAGAAGGCGACACGGCGGCCAGAGGAAGGGGGCGACACGGCGGCCAGAGGAAGGGGGCGACACGGCGGCCAGAGGAAGGGGGCGACACGGCGGCCAGAGGAAGGGGGCGACACGGCGGCCAGAGGAAGGGGGCGACACGGCGGCCAGAGGAAGGGGGCGACACGGCGGCCAGAGGAAGGGGGCGACACGGCGGCCAGAGGAAGGGGGCGACACGGCGGCCAGAGGAAGGGGGCGACACGGCGGCCAGAGGAAGGGGGCGACACGGCGGCCAGAGGAAGGGGGCGACACGGCGGCCAGAGGAAGGGGGCGACACGGCGGCCAGAGGAAGGGGGCGACACGGCGGCCAGAGGAAGGGGGCGACACGGCGGCCAGAGGAAGGGGGCGACACGGCGGCCAGAGGAAGGGGGCGACACGGCGGCCAGAGGAAGGGGGCGACACGGCGGCCAGAGGAAGGGGGCGACACGGCGGCCAGAGGAAGGGGGCGACACGGCGGCCAGAGGAAGGGGGCGACACGGCGGCCAGGGGAAGGGGGCGACACGGCGGCCAGGGGAAGGGGGCGACACGGCGGCCAGGGGAAGGGGGCGACACGGCGGCCAGGGGAAGGGGGCGACACGGCGGCCAGGGGAAGGGGGCGACACGGCGGCCAGGGGAAGGGGGCGACACGGCGGCCAGGGGAAGGGGGCGACACGGCGGCCAGGGGAAGGGGGCGACACGGCGGCCAGGGGAAGGGGGCGACACGGCGGCCAGGGGAAGGGGGCGACACGGCGGCCAGGGGAAGGGGGCGACACGGCGGCCAGGGGAAGGGGGCGACACGGCGGCCAGGGGAAGGGGGCGACACGGCGGCCAGGGGAAGGGGGCGACACGGCGGCCAGGGGAAGGGGGCGACACGGCGGCCAGGGGAAGGGGGCGACACGGCGGCCAGGGGAAGGGGGCGACACGGCGGCCAGGGGAAGGGGGCGACACGGCGGCCAGGGGAAGGGGGCGACACGGCGGCCAGGGGAAGGGGGCGACACGGCGGCCAGGGGAAGGGGGCGACACGGCGGCCAGGGGAAGGGGGCGACACGGCGGCCAGGGGAAGGGGGCGACACGGCGGCCAGAGGAAGGGGGCGACACGGCGGCCAGAGGAAGGGGGCGACACGGCGGCCAGAGGAAGGGGGCGACACGGCGGCCAGAGGAAGGGGGCGACACGGCGGCCAGAGGAAGGGGGCGACACGGCGGCCAGAGGAAGGGGGCGACACGGCGGCCAGAGGAAGGGGGCGACACGGCGGCCAGAGGAAGGGGGCGACACGGCGGCCAGAGGAAGGGGGCGACACGGCGGCCAGAGGAAGGGGGCGACACGGCGGCCAGAGGAAGGGGGCGACACGGCGGCCAGAGGAAGGGGGCGACACGGCGGCCAGAGGAAGGGGGCGACACGGCGGCCAGAGGAAGGGGGCGACACGGCGGCCAGAGGAAGGGGGCGACACGGCGGCCAGAGGAAGGGGGCGACACGGCGGCCAGAGGAAGGGGGCGACACGGCGGCCAGAGGAAGGGGGCGACACGGCGGCCAGAGGAAGGGGGCGACACGGCGGCCAGAGGAAGGGGGCGACACGGCGGCCAGAGGAAGGGGGCGACACGGCGGCCAGAGGAAGGGGGCGACACGGCGGCCAGGGGAAGGGGGCGACACGGCGGCCAGGGGAAGGGGGCGACACGGCGGCCAGGGGAAGGGGGCGACACGGCGGCCAGGGGAAGGGGGCGACACGGCGGCCAGGGGAAGGGGGCGACACGGCGGCCAGGGGAAGGGGGCGACACGGCGGCCAGGGGAAGGGGGCGACACGGCGGCCAGGGGAAGGGGGCGACACGGCGGCCAGGGGAAGGGGGCGACACGGCGGCCAGGGGAAGGGGGCGACACGGCGGCCAGGGGAAGGGGGCGACACGGCGGCCAGGGGAAGGGGGCGACACGGCGGCCAGGGGAAGGGGGCGACACGGCGGCCAGGGGAAGGGGGCGACACGGCGGCCAGGGGAAGGGGGCGACACGGCGGCCAGGGGAAGGGGGCGACACGGCGGCCAGGGGAAGGGGGCGACACGGCGGCCAGGGGAAGGGGGCGACACGGCGGCCAGGGGAAGGGGGCGACACGGCGGCCAGGGGAAGGGGGCGACACGGCGGCCAGGGGAAGGGGGCGACACGGCGGCCAGGGGAAGGGGGCGACACGGCGGCCAGGGGAAGGGGGCGACACGGCGGCCAGGGGAAGGGGGCGACACGGCGGCCAGGGGAAGGGGGCGACACGGCGGCCAGGGGAAGGGGGCGACACGGCGGCCAGGGGAAGGGGGCGACACGGCGGCCAGGGGAAGGGGGCGACACGGCGGCCAGGGGAAGGGGGCGACACGGCGGCCAGGGGAAGGGGGCGACACGGCGGCCAGGGGAAGGGGGCGACACGGCGGCCAGGGGAAGGGGGCGACACGGCGGCCAGGGGAAGGGGGCGACACGGCGGCCAGGGGAAGGGGGCGACACGGCGGCCAGGGGAAGGGGGCGACACGGCGGCCAGGGGAAGGGGGCGACACGGCGGCCAGGGGAAGGGGGCGACACGGCGGCCAGGGGAAGGGGGCGACACGGCGGCCAGGGGAAGGGGGCGACACGGCGGCCAGGGGAAGGGGGCGACACGGCGGCCAGGGGAAGGGGGCGACACGGCGGCCAGGGGAAGGGGGCGACACGGCGGCCAGGGGAAGGGGGCGACACGGCGGCCAGGGGAAGGGGGCGACACGGCGGCCAGGGGAAGGGGGCGACACGGCGGCCAGGGGAAGGGGGCGACACGGCGGCCAGGGGAAGGGGGCGACACGGCGGCCAGGGGAAGGGGGCGACACGGCGGCCAGGGGAAGGGGGCGACACGGCGGCCAGGGGAAGGGGGCGACACGGCGGCCAGGGGAAGGGGGCGACACGGCGGCCAGGGGAAGGGGGCGACACGGCGGCCAGGGGAAGGGGGCGACACGGCGGCCAGGGGAAGGGGGCGACACGGCGGCCAGAGGAAGGGGGCGACACGGCGGCCAGAGGAAGGGGGCGACACGGCGGCCAGAGGAAGGGGGCGACACGGCGGCCAGAGGAAGGGGGCGACACGGCGGCCAGAGGAAGGGGGCGACACGGCGGCCAGAGGAAGGGGGCGACACGGCGGCCAGAGGAAGGGGGCGACACGGCGGCCAGAGGAAGGGGGCGACACGGCGGCCAGAGGAAGGGGGCGACACGGCGGCCAGAGGAAGGGGGCGACACGGCGGCCAGAGGAAGGGGGCGACACGGCGGCCAGAGGAAGGGGGCGACACGGCGGCCAGAGGAAGGGGGCGACACGGCGGCCAGAGGAAGGGGGCGACACGGCGGCCAGAGGAAGGGGGCGACACGGCGGCCAGAGGAAGGGGGCGACACGGCGGCCAGAGGAAGGGGGCGACACGGCGGCCAGAGGAAGGGGGCGACACGGCGGCCAGAGGAAGGGGGCGACACGGCGGCCAGAGGAAGGGGGCGACACGGCGGCCAGAGGAAGGGGGCGACACGGCGGCCAGAGGAAGGGGGCGACACGGCGGCCAGAGGAAGGGGGCGACACGGCGGCCAGAGGAAGGGGGCGACACGGCGGCCAGAGGAAGGGGGCGACACGGCGGCCAGAGGAAGGGGGCGACACGGCGGCCAGAGGAAGGGGGCGACACGGCGGCCAGAGGAAGGGGGCGACACGGCGGCCAGAGGAAGGGGGCGACACGGCGGCCAGAGGAAGGGGGCGACACGGCGGCCAGAGGAAGGGGGCGACACGGCGGCCAGGGGAAGGGGGCGACACGGCGGCCAGGGGAAGGGGGCGACACGGCGGCCAGGGGAAGGGGGCGACACGGCGGCCAGGGGAAGGGGGCGACACGGCGGCCAGGGGAAGGGGGCGACACGGCGGCCAGGGGAAGGGGGCGACACGGCGGCCAGGGGAAGGGGGCGACACGGCGGCCAGGGGAAGGGGGCGACACGGCGGCCAGGGGAAGGGGGCGACACGGCGGCCAGGGGAAGGGGGCGACACGGCGGCCAGGGGAAGGGGGCGACACGGCGGCCAGGGGAAGGGGGCGACACGGCGGCCAGGGGAAGGGGGCGACACGGCGGCCAGGGGAAGGGGGCGACACGGCGGCCAGGGGAAGGGGGCGACACGGCGGCCAGGGGAAGGGGGCGACACGGCGGCCAGGGGAAGGGGGCGACACGGCGGCCAGGGGAAGGGGGCGACACGGCGGCCAGGGGAAGGGGGCGACACGGCGGCCAGGGGAAGGGGGCGACACGGCGGCCAGGGGAAGGGGGCGACACGGCGGCCAGGGGAAGGGGGCGACACGGCGGCCAGGGGAAGGGGGCGACACGGCGGCCAGGGGAAGGGGGCGACACGGCGGCCAGGGGAAGGGGGCGACACGGCGGCCAGGGGAAGGGGGCGACACGGCGGCCAGGGGAAGGGGGCGACACGGCGGCCAGGGGAAGGGGGCGACACGGCGGCCAGGGGAAGGGGGCGACACGGCGGCCAGGGGAAGGGGGCGACACGGCGGCCAGGGGAAGGGGGCGACACGGCGGCCAGGGGAAGGGGGCGACACGGCGGCCAGGGGAAGGGGGCGACACGGCGGCCAGGGGAAGGGGGCGACACGGCGGCCAGGGGAAGGGGGCGACACGGCGGCCAGGGGAAGAGGGCGACACGGCGGCCAGGGGAAGAGGGCGACACGGCGGCCAGGGGAAGAGGGCGACACGGCGGCCAGGGGAAGAGGGCGACACGGCGGCCAGGGGAAGAGGGCGACACGGCGGCCAGGGGAAGAGGGCGACACGGCGGCCAGGCACTATAATACTATAATACAGCGGCCAGGCATTCATCAATGAGCCAGACTCTGCAGAGACGAGCGTGTGAGACCGCTTACAGTGCCCAGATACCAGCGACACCCTCCGCAACATCAGCAGCACAAATATCCAACGCACCTCATGGGTCATCTCCAGGATATTCCGGGGAACCTGCAACACACCCGTCTCGCCCATCTCCCCCGAGATACAGATCCAGGGGTTGGCAGTGAACATGGAGCCTCCGAGCTTCTTACTGGGAATGATGAGGATGTGATAAGGGATCACTGAGGAGAGAAGAACATGAGACAAATCATCCACCGAGACCACGTATCACCGAGGAGCAGCTGCATTATACTACAGAGCTGAACCCACAATGCTGCTAACTTCAGTGCAAGAACCTCCTAGTGTAGTGAAATATGTATAGGTTTATATGTGTGACTAGCAGTAATATAACATCTGTCCTGAAACTACAGGGGTCACAACATAAGTTATCCTGAGAAGGCAGTCTCCTGTCTCCAATCTCGCCAGGGGGCCTCGCTAAGAACCAGGAAGGGGAAACGTTTCACACCTTCGGCTCTTTTGAAGAGAGATGTCAATTACAGCCTGACACTATTTATATATGAGAAACGTTACACAAAGCGTTTCAGAGAAAATAATATATTCATTGGTGGAGCGGCCATGGTTCTGTCACAAACCAGCAATTATAATATTAACCTGAGAGGCTGGTCTAGAAATCTGACCTCCAGGTTGGCTCTATAAATTAGGCCTACACAGAAAGAAAGCTGTTCACATGAGAGGGCAGCCTGGGAAGCTGATGTGAGCAATTCCATATTTCTCCCTCCCTCAGGGACAGAGAATCAGAATGCAAAGTTCGATATTTCTGTAAGTTTTATCCCTTAATTTTATCACTGTTTTTGCATATTTGCATGTCACTTTTTATTCCAGTATTTTTATATACTTTTTATTGTAAGCACTGCACCTTTTCTATTAAAGTTTAAAACATTAAGTCTGAACCTTGTATGCTCTAAAAGAATCCAAAGCCTTAGAGTGTGTGACCCTGGAGATTGGCAGACAGTAGTAGTGATATTTCCAGGACTCATCGCCCGTGTGATCGGTGAGTGGTGGCAGCGTGTATGAACGGGTGTGTGGCGTGGGCCGGTGTATGATTTATCCTCCCATTACAGCATAGGACAGAGGTTGAATGCTGGACAGAGAGGGGAGATAGATTAACCCTTGCAGGAGCAGCACCCAGTCACGTGTGAGAGCAGGCACATGACACCTAGCATACACTCCGAGGTCAGCATCTGCCCTTGTGATATGCAGTCTGACACAGAATAGTGAGTGCAGCTCTGGGGCATAATACAGGATGTAACTCAGGATCAGTAATGTAATGTATGTACACAGTGACTGCACCAGCAGAATAGTGAGTGCAGCTCTGGAGTATAATACAGGAGGTAACTCAGGATCAGTAATGTAATGTATGTACACAGTGACTGCACCAGCAGAATAGTGAGTGCAGCTCTGGAGTATAATACAGGATGTAACTCAGGATCAGTAATGTAATGTATGTACACAGTGACTGCACCAGCAGAATAGTGAGTGCAGCTCTGGAGTATAATACAGGAGGTAACTCAGGATCAGTAATGTAATGTATGTACACAGTGACTGCACCAGCAGAATAGTGAGTGCAGCTCTGGAGTATAATAATAATAATAATAATAATCTTTATTTTTATATAGCGCTAACATATTCCGCAGCGCTTTACAGTTTTTGCACACATTATCATCACTGTCCCCGATTGGGCTCACAATCTAGAATTCCTATCAGTATGTCTTTGGAATGTGGGAGGAAACCGGAGTGCCCGGAGGAAACCCACGCAAACACGGAGAGAACATACAAACTCTTTGCAGATGTTGTCCTGGGTGGGATTAGAACCCAGGACTCCAGCGCTGCAAGGCTGTAGTGCTAACCACTGCGCCACCGTGCTGCCTACCTAATACAGGAGGTAACTCAGGATCAGTAATGTAATGTATGTACACAGTGACTGCACCAGCAGAATAGTAAGTGCAGCTCTGGGGTATAATACAGGATGTAACTCAGGATCAGTAATGTAATGTATGTACACAGTGACTGCACCAGCAGAATAGTGAGTGCAGCTCTGGAGTATAATACAGGATGTAACTCAGGATCAGTAATGTAATGTATGTACACAGTGACTGCACCAGCAGAATAGTGAGTGCAGCTCTGGAGTATAATACAGGAAGTAACTCAGGATCAGTAATGTAATGTATGTACACAGTGACTGCACCAGCAGAATAGTGAGTGCAGCTCTGGAGTATAATGCAGGATGTAACTCAGGATCAGTAATGTAATGTATGTACACAGTGACTGCACCAGCAGAATAGTGAGTGCAGCTCTGGGGTATAATACAGGATGTAACTCAGGATCAGTAATGTATGTACACAGTGACTGCACCAGCAGAATAGTGAGTGCAGCTCTGGAGTATAATACAGGATGTAACTCAGGATCAGTAATGTATGTACACAGTGACTGCACCAGCAGAATAGTGAGTGCAGCTCTGGGGAATAATACAGGACGTAACTCAGGATCAGTAATGTAATGTATGTACACAGTGACTGCACCAGCAGAATAGTGAGTGCAGCTCTGCAGATTCAGTCTCTATATTTAGAGTGTCGGTCGTGTACTTACTTATCGTTGTGAAGACATTGGTGAAGCAGAAGTAATCCACGGCGTTGAAGGACAGGAGATGATACAAGAATTGCTCCTTCTCATCATCACATCGCAGGAAGGCATAGCGCTTGTACAATTTTCTACAGAAAAAGCAAAAGTTTTTCAAATATCATTAAAAATGCTAAATAGTAGGGGCGTGGCCTGAACGTTCATGTGAGCGGACGCGTGACAGAGCGCTCCCGCTGCCAAAGTTAATATTATCCTTATAAGCCGCAGCTGAGCGGCGATTCACAGCGCTTACCGGCTGCAGGAGAGTCCCGGGAGTGCGGCGGTGTATAGCGGCGGCCCCGAGGTCAATGAGTATGACCAGGAGGAGACAAAGAGACGCCGGAGCCGGCGAGGCAGGGACCGGCCAAGATGGCGCCGACGCCAGGGAGAAGGCTGAGAAGGACAACGCGGCATGCCAGAAGAGAATGGCGGCGGCGGCAAAGCTCCAGCAGTTTGCTAGAGTGGAAGCCGCAGGGAACACAGGAAAAGCAGAGGAGGACGCCGGAGTGGACACAGACACAGAAGGAGAGGAGGAAAGCCCAGCAGAGGAGCAGGAGGTACAACAGGGGAGCAGGGATGGTGACATGGCGGTGGTAGTAGGGGGACCTGAAGATAAGGAGTCAGGAGCAGAGCCCACCCTTAGAGATGTCTTTGCACTGGTATCATCCTGCAAACAATCCCTGACCCAGCAGATACAGGAGGTTAAAGGGGATACAGCCCAGATAAATGCAGCCCTGCAGAAGATTGACAAACGTGTGGGGGCTGTGGAGGAAAGAGTGAGCACGGCAGAAGACCATATAGTGCAGCTGCAGAAAGCGGAGAGGAAGTTTGCTCAAACAATATCGGAGCTAGCTGCAAAAAATGAGGATCTGGAGAATAGGTCCAGAAGAAATAACATTCGCATAGTGGGTGTCCCTGAAAAAACTGAGGGGAGGAATCCCACGGAGTATATTGAAAGCTGGCTCCTTGAGACTTTTGGTGATGCAGCACTGACAAAAGTATTTGCGGTAGAGAGAGCCCACAGGGTCCCACCGAAACCACCTGTCCCTGGAGCGAATCCCCGTACCGTGCTTGCCAAAATCCTAAACTACAGAGACAGAGACATTATCCTGAGGAAGGCTAGAGACATGACGGATCTGACAATTGGAGGTCAAAGAATCGCTATTTACCCCGACTATTCCGCCCTGGTCCAGAAACAACGGATGATGTTCACGGGTATCAAGAGACGGCTGAGAGAACTGGGAGTGCAATACTCCATGATGTTTCCGGCACGACTGAGAGTGGTAGCGATGGATAAGATTCACTTTTTCCAGACGCCGGAGGACGCTACCCAGTGGATAGATCTTAACGCTAAAAAACTTAAAGGGAAAGGAGATTGAAAATGTGGGGCGGGTTGGTCGGGAGGTATCTTAATTCTTTCAAAAAGGGGAAAAAAAGAGATTGACTGACAGTACACTGGTAATTGAAATGTGAAGGTTGAAGGGTGGAGTTGGGTATTACTCAGGGAACGCACTGGGAGAGCTGGTGCGGCGGTGAAATATGAGGGAGGAAGGGTGTGCAGCGTACTAAAAAGTTTATTTAGTTTCTTGCAGTTGTAATATAATACAGGTTTAATTATACTGTTCTTCTAAGAATTGCGCCGAATTCTGTTATAAACGGTAGCGGGAGGCGGAAAGAGAAGGTTTAGCAAGAGTGTTTGCAACGGGTGATGGTGCCCCACTCTTGATAAGAGGCAGAATGTATAATATTGGGGGGTGTGGGGGAGGGGGGGGGAGGGGTGAGGGTGGGGAGGGAAGTTAGACAGCTCAGAACCGGGAGTAACGACATAACTAAAGATGATGAGTCACATAATAGGGGACCGCTTTAAGATATTGAGCTGGAATGTGAGAGGCCTGGCGGATAAGTCTAGGAGAGCTGCGAGCTTGCAGTATGCGAAGGATCAACGGGCTTCTATGATATGCTTGTTAGAGACGCACTTGATACAGGAGAAAGTGGACGTACTAAATAGACGTTGGATACAGAAAGGGTATCATTCTACCTTCTCGACGTACTCAAGAGGTGTGTCAGTGTTGGTGCCGGTGGGAGTGCAGTATGAAGAGGTGAAAGTATGCGTGGATGCTGAGGGTCAGTATGTGGTGATACAATGTATATTGTATGGAGTGAGATTGTGTGTGGCGGCAATGTATATTCCACCTCCATATTCAAGTAAGAAGATCAGGGAGGTATTGGAGAGGGTGGAACGATGGGAACCACTGCCACTCTTAATTATTGGGGATTTGAACAATATATGCGATGACTTTTGGGATAAAAATAAGAACGCCCAGAATAGGTCGGAGGGGCACACTACAACATTTGGAACCTATGTGCGTGAATTAGGCATGATTGATCTATGGAGAGTCAGACATGTTGGGGAGAGAGGATACTCGTGCTATTCGCCGGCTCATGCTACGCTATCCAGAATTGATATGGCACTGGGTAACCGCCTGTTGGACACAATGGTGGGGGAGGTGCGTTATCTGCCGAGGGCCCTTTCGGATCATAGTCCAATTGAGGTGGAGGTTAGGTTGTTGGGGACACGGACTACAAGCGGGAGAGAATGGAAGATCCATCCTAACTGGTTACAGAGTATTGACTTGGACGGTATAGGGAAGGAGGTGACGGAATTCTTTGCGTTAAATGATGGGAGTACTGATGCTCTGACTGTTTGGGATGCAATGAAAGCGTACCTGAGAGGGCTACTTTTTAGAGACATTAGTAGGTGTAAGAGGAGGACAAGGGAAGCGGAGAGAGTGGCGTTGGAGGAGCTGAAAGCCGCGGAGGACGAGATGGTTGTGCTGGGGACTTCCGAGGCAGAGAAAAGATTGAGAACAGCGCAAAATTGTATGGAAAAGATTCTGCTGGGAAAAGCTGAAAGGAAGCGGGAGTTTCAGAGGGTGGCTTATTTTCAGGGGGGAGAAACAGTGGGACACATGCTATCGGTGGTAGCCGCGGCTCAGCGTAGTACCTCATATGTACACTCGTTGGTTTCGGATGGGGGGAGCAGGGTATCTGAAACACCTGATATTATAAAGGTCTTTGCGGACTTTTACGCGGACTTATATTCCTCCAGGGTCAATGAGTCAGCCGGAGATACGGAGACTTTCCTTGAGAGTCTGGGTCTTCCGAAATTGAGTGAGGAGGATAGGGTGAGCCTCGATGCCCCTATCACCGAGGAGGAACTGAGTCGGGCGCTGAAGTCTATGGCCAATGGGAAGGCACCTGGGGTTGATGGGTTACCAGCCGAAATCTATAAAAGTTTGGAGGAAGTGCTGATTCCCAGATTAAAGTTAGTACTGGAGGAGGCTGGATGTAAAGGGTATCTCCCAGCATCTATGAGGGAGGCTATTATAGTGGTTATTCCGAAGGAGGATAAGGATCTGGGGAAGCCTGAGTCATATCGGCCAATCTCTCTGTTGACCATAGATGTCAAGCTCTTGGCCAAGGTGTTAGCTACCCGTTTGTCCAGCGTCATTGCTAACCTTGTACATCCGGATCAATCTGGTTTTATGCCTGACAGATCTACAGCGGTTAATCTGCGGAGGCTGCATATGAACCTGTAGCTGAAGTCTGACAATTGTGGCCGAAGGGTTATTGCATCCTTGGACGCCCATAAGGCGTTTGACAGTGTGGAGTGGGGATATCTCTGGCGGGTGTTGAAATGTATGGGTATTGGCCCGCAATTTGTGGCGTGGACTCAACTGTTATATTCACTACCAACAGCTAGAATTAGAGTGAATGGGGAACTTTCTCAGCCTATAAAGTTGGCCAGAGGTACGAGGCAGGGTTGCCCACTGTCGCCCCTTCTGTTTGCCTTAGCTGTGGAGCCATTGGCCGCCAAGATCCGACAGTCGGATGAAGTCCCTGGGTTCAGTTATGGGAGTGTTGAGGAGAAGATTGCGTTATATGCAGACGACATCCTACTGTTCCTAGCGGACCCGGATGAAGCCTTGAATGGGGCTATCGAGATCGTTGGGAAATTTGGAGACTTATCGGGATTGAGGATAAACTGGGATAAATCGGTCCTCTTTGAGGTGGATGGGGTGGAGGAGAGCAGAAGTGAGCCATTGGGAGAGGGGCGGCTTAGGGTAGTATCCCTTTTCAGATACCTGGGAATATGGATCTCGATGCCAGTTACAGAGTTTCTGTATAGGAATTTGACACCTCTCGTGGGCGCCCTTAAAGCAAAAGTGGATGCATGGAATAAATTGCACTTATCGGTGGTGGGGAGGGTTAATCTAATTAAAATGGTTCTGATGCCCAAATTACTCTACGTCCTACATAACGCGCCAGTTTGGATTCCACGTGGGAAATTCCGGCAGATTAATGCTCTATTTAGAAGTCTGATATGGGGGAGGCGGTACCCACGTATTCGCCTGGAGACGCTTCAGCGACCCAAGGAAGATGGAGGATTGGCTTTACCCAATCCTGAGTTATACTTTCTTGCAGCCCAGAGCCAGCATTTGAAGGGCTGGGCGCGGGAGGCGTCTGCCAGTGCGGTGCAGCACTTGATGGAGAGGGTGACAGACCGACGACCGGTAGCGCAGTGTCTGGAGGATGGTTCCTTGGGAGTATTGGGGAAATTATACCCAACTATGTTTTTGATATATAAATTATGGACCAGACTGCGGCAGATTCGGGGGGTTACGGGGCTGACTAAATTTACACCGATATGGTTTAATAATAATTTGGTTGAGTTTGCGGCCCTTGGAGTGCTGGCGGAGTGGCAGGCTAAAGGAATCCACTTGGTGGCTCAGATAGTTCAACAACGAGGATTAAAGTCCTTTTCGCAGCTGCAAGGGGAGTTTGGACTGAGACCGACTGGGGAGTATCAATATGCTCAGATGAAACATGCTTTTAAAGCTCAAAACAGGGGCGGTGGTGTTGAGATCCAAGAGGACATAGTTCTGGAATACGTGTGTGGGGAAGGGTCCACAAGGGGAGTCATTACCACCCTTTATAAGGACCTTCTACATGCATATTTGTTAGACTTCCCTTTAAAAGCGAGAGCGAAATGGGAAAGAGATTTAGGCCCAATGGAGGATGAAACCTGGGAGTCGGTGTTGGAGTGGGTCCCACGAGTGTCGCTGAGCGAGCCGTATAGACTATCGCAGCTGTACATCTTGCACAGAGTCTATAAATCACCGGAAGTGTTGTGCAGAGCGGGGTTGCGTGCTGACTCTGAATGCCCGAGATGTAAGAATGGGAATGCAGGAATATACCACATGATGTGGACATGTCCAAGACTGGTTGCTTTCTGGTTGGTGGTAATGAGCCGTGTGGAAGGGGCGTATAAATGCAGAGTGCCGAGAGATCCGATAGTGTGTATACTGGGACATGTAGAGGAAATTAGAGTGGATAACATCTGGAAGATAGCAATAGCTAGGCTATTATACATGGCAAGGAAGGTAATAGCAAGGAACTGGATCAAGGAGGAGCCGCCTACGAGGGGTGAATTCCTGAATTATGTTAAACATGGTCTCAATCTGGAAAAGGGGGTCTATAAAAGACGTGGGAAAATAGAAACGTTTGACAAAATGTGGTCTCCGTGGCTCGAGCTGGGATGAATAGTTATGGGAAATGGGAGGATGAGGGCCTCTGAAAGGAAGAGAGTGCTAAAGGGACAAGCGGACATAAGTGATTCAAATGGCTCAAAGAACCATCAATACTGGTAACAAAAGTATAACTGGGAAGGAGCTGTCAGGGGAGGGGGAGGTTTGGGTATGGTTGGGATTGTTGGGGGTTTGGAAAATGTTAAAATTTTTGTAAAATACTGGACAGTGCATAAATTGTATTGTGCATGTTTGCTTTCAATAAAAAACTATTTAAACAAAAAAAAAAAAATGCTAAATAGTAACAGAGAATCAGAGAAGTGTGAACGTCCTCACTACAGACCCCTGGGACAAGGCACTGGGGGGACATAACGTGTGACGCACATAATGGAGACACCTGGGGTACAGGACGCTGGGGACGTACTTGGTTAATTCATGATTATGGAGAAGTTGTTTTAAGTGTCTGGATAGAAGTTTCTTCTCCATGGATAATCGGACCCAGGCTCGCGCCTTCCCCACATCAGTCTTGATCTCTCCAATGTTCTGTATGTGCCTGGAAACAAGAAGTGACAAGGAACCAGTACAGCAGAAGCCCCCTCCAAATGTACCTCCCTGCATCCCCCCAAACTACCGACCATACAAACACACCTCCCTGCATCCCACCAAACTACCGACCCCTCCAAACACACCTCCCTGCATCCCCCCAAACTACCGACCATACAAACACACCTCCCTGCATCCCCCCAAACTACCGACCCCTCCAAACACACCTCCCTGCATCCCCCCAAACTACCGACCCCTCCAAACACACCTCCCTGCACCCCCCTCTACTTATGGTACACCTAGACTCCACAGCACATCCCAGATCAGCTCCTCCCGAGACCCCCAGATTCACCCCCGACGTCACTGATGAGAAGGCAGCTGGAAGCTCATCCATAAAACTCACACCATGTCTTGGACCAGTGAGATCTTCATCGGAGCCATCACCGGGTTAGGATCGGATCTCCGTCTCTCCGAATCGAAAAACAATTCTGGAAGAGAACAAACATATAATAGAGAGGTGACCCCGCACCCCACGATCTCTACAGGTCACATAATAGAGAGGTGACCCCGCACCCCACGATCTCTACAGGTCATATGTAGCACATTACACAAGTGCACTGTCACTCAGCAGAGGAGGGATCCAGGGCTCGGATCGGTCACTTCCTAAGGTCATCACCAGGTCATGACTACGGCGGTGACGGACAGACACAGGTCGGGGGGCACAGGGTAGAAGACCTACTAACCCGTGTGGCCGAAGCTCCCGGCATTCAGTCTCCTCCTGCTGTCCTGATAATGTAACAGGTGAGACCACAAGGCCGACTTCCCCTGCGGCACAAACACAGGACAGGGTGTGAGGCCTCCGTCATCGGGAGCCACAGACCCTACAAGTGAGACCCTACCTGCTTCACCAGGAGGCCGTGGCTCCAGATCCGCTCCAGGAGGTCGCAGAGGCTGGCGATCAGCGTGTTCTCCTCCACGCCCGTTATACTGACCTCACCGTGGCCCAACTCCACCGCCTCCCGGCCCATCTTCTCCACCAGCATCCTCTTAGTCTGCAAGAATAAAGAAATGTCCGCCACCTGCTCAACCACAGCCCCAGTCTGGAGATGGACGACAACCGGACCTCACGGAAGATAATGGGAGCGTCACAAGATTCTTAACAAATGGGTGTATAACGGCTGCGCACCTTATTACGGCACTCCCTCACGCACCTTATTACGGCACTCCTTCACGCACCTTATTACGGCACTCCTTCAGCAAGCCTTCCACAAACTTCCAATTGGTCTGAGCAATAACAGAGGGAGAAAGGTTGGAGAGTTTAGGCTGCCGAATACCGCTGCCCATATTCCTCGCCTCCTGGATGTACTTCTGTAAGAAAAGGGGAGACATCAGTCACATATGATGTAATATCTGGGGGTTATATCAGTACTGGAGCGTTATAAGAGGGGCTGATATCAGTCACATACGGTGTAATGTCTGGAGGTTACAGCGGCTTGTGAGATTTTTGCTTATTCCTCAAGATAATACTGCTCCAGCTCCTCCAGGTCAGATGTTTCCTCTGTGAGCAGCCATCTTCTCGTCTGACCACAGATTGTCCATTTGATGAAGGTCGGGGCTGTGACTCGGCCGCTCCGGGACATTTCCACGTTTCCCCTTACACCGCCCAGTGTTGCTTTAGCGCAGGCGTGCAGACACGGAGTCCCGCGGGTCGTACACAGCCCTCAGTGGCCTTTTATCTGGGCCCTAGGTAGATTCATTTCTTCTTGCTCGGTGAGCACACATACGCAGTTTTCAGTAATGGACGCTGGGGCGCATGCAATGGAGGATTACACCCCGACACCAGTGCCAGCATCTGAGTGCGGAATTAGAACAATTTGTATGGCCCCCAAAGGATTGTATAAATATCCAAACAGTCCTTGGCATAAAAAAAGGTTCCCCACCTCTGCTTTAGCCGTATGCTTTGGGTCATTGTCTTGTTGGAAAGGTGAACCTCCGTCCCAGTCTCAAATCACTGACAGACAAACAGGTTTTGTGTGAAAATATTCTGTATTTCTCCCCACCCATCTTCCCCTCGACTCGCACCATTTTCCCTGTCCCTGCTGCTGAAAAAAATCCCCACAGCATGATGCTGCCACCACCATGTTTCACTGTGGGGATGGTGTTCTTGAGCTGTGTTAGTCTGGTGCCAGACATAACATTTACCTTAGTGGGGAAAAAGTTCAATTTTTGTCTCATCTGACCACAGCACCTTCCTCCATATGTTTGTGGAGTTTCTCACATGTCTTTTGGCAAACTCAAAACGAACCTTACAATTTTTGTGTCAGTAACGGCTATTTTCTGTCCACATAAAGGTCACTTCTATGGAGTATACAGCATATTGTGGTCGCATGGACAGATCAGATACTCCAGTCTCTGCGTGGGAACTCTGCCACTCCTTCAGGCTTACCTTTGGTCTCGGTGTGGCCTCTCCGATTAATGCTCTCCTTGCCCAGGCAGACAGTGTTGGTGGGCGTCCTCTCTAGGCAGGGTTTATGTGGTACTGTGTTCTTCCCATGTCAGGATAATGGATTTGATGGTTGTCTCAGGCATCAACAGAAAACGGGAGATTTTTGTTTATTTTTTTTTTAAATAACCCAACCCCGAGTTGTGATTCTCAATAACTTTGTTCCTGACGGTGGTGTTTGGAGATCTCATAGTAACATAGTTAGTAAGGCCAAAAAAAGACATTTGTCCATCCAGTTCAGCCTATATTCCATCATAATAAATCCCCAGATCTACGTCCTTCTACAGAACCTAATAATTGTATGATACAATATTGTTCTGCTCCAGGAAGACATCCAGGCCTCTCTTGAACCCCTCGACTGAGTTCGCCATCACCACCTCCTCAGGCAAGCAATTCCAGATTCTCACTGCCCTAACAGTAAAGAATCCTCTTCTATGTTGGTGGAAAAACCTTCTCTCCTCCAGACGCAAAGAATGCCCCCTTGTGCCCGTCACCTTTCTTGGTATAAACAGATCCTCCTTGCTCTTCGTGGTGCTGTTTGGAGATCTCCTTGCTCTTCGTGGTGCTGTTTGAAGATCTCCTTGCTCTTCGTGGTGCTGTTTGGAGATCTCCTTGCTCTTCGTGGTGCTGTTTGGAGATCTCCTTGATGATCATGGCGTTTGGAGATCTCCTTGATGATCGTGGTGTTTGTTTAGTGGTGCCGCAGCCTCTGTGACCTTTCTGATAAGGTGAAGTGTATATACTGACACAATAATGTGACACTTAGATTGCACACAGGGGGACGTCCTGTCACTAAGCAAGAGACTTCAAAGCAAAAGGGGTGAATACATTTGCACATGCCAATATTTAGTTATTTGATCCCATACATGTAATTTATGCCGATATTTTTCTCCCTTCGTTAGTGTAGACTATTCGGTGCTGATACATCACACACAATGCGGATTATACAAATATTTACACACCGGTTGTAATGTAACACAATAGGTATAAAGCCAGAGGGGGTGAATACTTTCACAAACCAAAGTATATCAGTACTGGAGCATTATAAGAGGGGCTGATACAGTGACACGTAGGAGGGTCTCAGCCCTGGAGATATGTGATATAGGGTAGAGATGATGGAGGTCAGGGATGATTCTACACATCCGGTCACTCAATTATCACCACAATTTGCTTCTCCCTAGTTACATGGCTGATAACAGAGGAGAATAGAATGAATGTACAGGCGGAGCGCTCGTTGCTGTACCCTCACCTCCCTCTGGTCATTGTCCAGTCGGAGGTGCTCCGTGTGCTGCTTCTGTCTGTCTTTCCGTCTCCATTGTGCCGGCGCGTTCCTTTTTGTCCATCTATAACAGATCATGAAAAAAATGAGCATTAGGTCCCTTGGCTCAGCTGCTGCAGAACCCCTTTGAGAAGCGCAGGGGGAGATCTGAAGGCGAATATTGGTGTGTGATACAATGTGTCCATCAGGTAGAATAGACCGATACTATAAGTTATTTTGGGGCTTTTACATTTGGACCCCGGAAGGGAGAGAAAGACTATAATGTCCGTCCGACCCGACCATGTAATCAGATGAGAAGATTCTACCCCAGGACCACACAGGGGCCACAATCCCCCTGAGCTCACAGCCGCCTGTCGGAGAATAAGGCTACGTGCACACGTTGCCCAAAGTCCTGCGGATTTTTCTGGACTGATTTTGGTAAATTCGCAGGTAAACCGCACTGCGGATTACCGCGATTTTTTTGGCGGATTTTGTGTCGATTCCACCTTCAGTTTTACACCTGCGGATTCCAATTATGGAGCAGGTGTAAACCGCTGCGGAATCCGCACAAAAAAAAATTGACACGCTGCGGAAAATAAATCGCTGCGTCTCTGCAACGTGTGCACAGACCCTAAAGCTAGCAGGATTAGCACCCTCATCACCAGGATGGTTCTCACTTGTTTGTTGCTGGTCCTGAAGACAAGACATCAGACTGCAGCCTAGGGAAGAACCCCGGCTCATATTTCCCTTGGCCGATCTTCATATCCAGCAGATGCGGGTGGATGGCGGTGTGATCGATCTTGGCGAGTCGTAGCTCAATGGCCTTCACTACAGGACAATCAAACAAGTAATATCTGTGCAGTGCCGATCATGTTCTCTCATCTCCCCTCCACGCTCATTCGCTCTCTCATCCCCCCCTGCTCGCTCTCTCATCCCCCCCGCTCGCTCTCTCATCCCCCCCCTCGCTCTCTCATCCCCCCCGCTCTTTCACCCCCCTCCCTCTCGCTCTCTCATCCCCTCTACCTCTCTCATCCCCGCTCCCGCTCGCTCTCATCCCACTCGCTCTCTCATCCCCCCTCCCACTCGCTCTCATCCCACTCGCTCTCTCATCCCCCCGTCCCGCTCGCTCTCATCCCACTCGCTCTCTCATCCCCCTCCCACTCGCTCTCTCATCCCCCCTCCCGCTCTCTCATCCCCCCCTCCCGCTCGCTCTCTCATCCCCCCTCCCGCTCGCTCTCTCATCCACCCTCCCGCTCGCTCTCATCCCACTCGCTCTTATCCCCCCTCCCCCGCTCGCTCTCTCATCCCCCCTCCCACTCGCTCTCATCCCACTCGCTCTCTCATCCCCCCCGTCCCGCTCGCTCTCATCCCACTCGCTCTCTCATCCCCCCTCCCACTCGCTCTCTCATCCCCCCTCCCGCTCTCTCATCCCCCCTCCCGCTCGCTCTCTCATCCCCCCTCCCGCTCGCTCTCTCATCCCCCCTCCCGCTCGCTCTCTCATCCCCCCTCCCACTCGCTCTCATCCCACTCGCTCTCTCATTCCCCCGTCCCGCTCGCTCTCATCCCACTCGCTCTCTCATCCCCCCTCCCGCTCTCTCATCCCCCCCCCGCTCGCTCTCTCATCCCCCCTCCCGCTCGCTCTCTCATCCCCCCTCCCGCTCGCTCTCTCATCCACCCTCCCGCTCGCTCTCTCATCCCACTCGCTCTCTTATCCCCCCTCCCCCGCTCGCTCTCTCATCCCCCCCTCCCGCTCGCTCTCTCATCCCACTCGCTCTCTCATCCCCCCTCCCGCTCTCTCATCCCCCCCTCCCGCTCGCTCTCTCATCCCCCCTCCCGCTCGCTCTCTCATCCACCCTCCTGCTCGCTCTCTCATCCCACTCGCTCTCTCATCCCCCCTCCCGCTCTCTCATCCCCCCTCCCGCTCGCTCTCTCATCCCCCCTCCCGCTCGCTCTCTCATCCCCCCTCCCGCTCGCTCTCTCATCCCCCTCGCTCTCTTATCCCCCCTCCCCCGCTCGCTCTCTCATCCCCCCCTCCCGCTCGCTCTCTCATCCCCTGCCTATCTTGCCGCCATCTATCCACGCCTGGCAACACACTGCACTTCCAGACACTCCCGCTGACCCCATAAGTAAATGCCCCGACCTGCTTCCTCGAACGCCGTGCACTTCTGATACATGGATGTGCGCAGGGTCGGCGTCCGGACGTTTAACAGTCGGATCTTGTCCACTCTGACATCGAAGACTCGTAAAATGGGGTCTTTGTCATCGTCATCGTGGCACAAGATCTTATTGTCAATGAAGGAGGCAAACATCTGCGTTTCCAAGAAACGTGAGAGGAAAGGCAAGTACGGCTCGGGCTGGTCCGAGAGGAAGGACGCCTGCACGGAAAGAGACGGCCATGAGAAAAAGGGCAATCCTTGTAAATAAAGAAGTTTTACAACATTTTAAAAAAACTTTGTGCTTCAATTTCTCACCATTTACAAAATCTCCACTTGCCATCAGTGAATGGCAACCTGAGGCTGACATCCCATCCTGACCTAGACCTGCTCACACAGCTGAGCATTTGTTACAGTTGTATTCAGCCTGATTAGCGCTCAGGAGGAGAACTGAACTCTACACTGACAGCCAGCAGAGGTCTTGAAACATGTGAAACATTGCACACCTTGTCGTAGTTCTGCATCTGCTCGCGGTTCGTGAACCAGGACTCCTTGTCTTGGCTCGGCTGGATGACAAACACCTCGTAGTCGGCAAACATCTGGGTGAAACGGTTGGCGAACACTTCCCGGATGTGAATGTTCAGCTGGTGGACGCGGAGCTCCTCCTCATCACACTGGAATTTCGCGTCTTTCTTACTGGTGGTCTCTTCTTTAACATCCACCTACAAGGAAAGAAAAGCGAAAATCAGGCTGAATACTGATATACTGTAGACAAAGAAAAAACGCAGAAAGGTCCCAGCATTTAGCTTAAGACCTACAGGTAATCTTCTCATGTACTGACAGCAAGCAGAGATTGTTACTCTATTGCTCCCCCTGATCTCCCTCACCTTCTCCAGGCTCACCCCCGTCCTCTTCACCAGCGCCTGTATCCGGGCCAGGGTCTCATTCTCTCTCAGGAGTTCGAGGGAGCGCAGCGGCGACCCCGCCAGATTCCCGTTCTTCTTGTCGGACACCAGGTCAACTGTCTTGATGTTCTTCAGTTTGGAGACGCTCTCGCTGCAGTGCAGATTTCCTTCAGGGGGAATCCCAAAAGACATGAGGACCTCCGAGACCTCCTGGATGAACTCCAGCTTATTGGGAAACTGGGGAAGATCTTCTGGCAGCTCGATGAAATGGTTATCAATGTCCACGAAGCACAGGTTGGCCTAAAGAAAGGGAGGACATGACGGCTCAGAGGCCCAGTAAGACAAACCGGGCACAACAAGGTAACAAGAGCAAAGAGAAAAGGTTCTCAACATACAAACATCACTGAGAATGCCTCCTATCCATCACCAGAGATCAGCGGTGACATCACCGAGAATGTCTCCTATCCATCACCAGAGATCAGCGGTGACATCACTGAGAATGCCTCCTATCCATCACCAGAGATCAGCGGTGACATCACTGAGAATGCCTCCTATCCATCACTAGAGATCAGCGGTGACATCACTGAGAATGCCTCCTATCCATCACCAGAGATCAGCGGTGACATCACTGATAATGCCTCCTATCCATCACCAGAGATCAGCGGTGACATCACTGAGAATGCCTCCTATCCATCACCAGAGATCAGCGGTGACATCACTGAGAATGTCTCCTATCCATCACCAGAGATCAGAGGTGACATCACTGAGAATGCCTCCTATCCATCACCAGAGATCAGCGGTGACATCACTGAGAATGCCTCCTATCCATCACCAGAGATCAGCGGTGACATCACTGAGAATGTCTCCTATCCATCACCAGAGATCAGCGGTGACATCACTGAGAATGCCTCCTATCCATCACCAGAGATCAGCGGTGACATCACTGAGAATGTCTCCTATCCATCACCAGAGATCAGCGGTGACATCACTGAGAATGCCTCCTATCCATCACCAGAGATCAGCGGTGACATCACCGAGAATGCCTCCTATCCATCACCAGAGATCAGCGGTGTCATCACCGAGAATGCCTCCTATCCATCACCAGAGATCAGAGGTGACATCACTGAGAATGCCTCCTATCCATCACCAGAGATCAGCAGTGACATCACTGAGAATGTCTCCTATCCATCACCAGAGATCAGCGGTGACATCACTGAGAATGCCTCCTATCCATCACCAGAGATCAGCGGTGACATCACCGAGAATGCCTCCTATCCATCACCAGAGATCAGCGGTGTCATCACCGAGAATGCCTCCTATCCATCACCAGAGATCAGAGGTGACATCACTGAGAATGCCTCCTATCCATCACCAGAGATCAGCAGTGACATCACTGAGAATGTCTCCTATACATCACCAGAGATCAGCGGTGACATCACTGAGAATGTCTCCTATCCATCACTAGAGATCAGAGGTGACATCACTGAGAATGCCTCCTATCCATCACCAGAGATCAGCGGTGACATCACTGAGAATGTCTCCTATCCATCACCAGAGATCAGAGGTGACATCACTGAGAATGTCTCCTATCCATCACCAGAGATCAGAGGTGACATCACTGAGAATGCCTCCTATCCATCACTAGAGATCAGCGGTGACATCACTGAGAATGTCTCCTATCCATCACTAGAGATCAGCGGTGACATCACTGAGAATGCCTCCTATCCATCACCAGAGATCAGAGGTGACATCACTGAGAATGCCTCCTATCCATCACCAGAGGTGTCATCACTGAGAATGCCTCCTATCCATCACTAGAGATCAGCGGTGACATCACTGAGAATGCCTCCTATCCGTCACCAGAGATCAGCGGTGACATCACTGAGAATGTCTCCTATCCATCACCAGAGATCAGCGGTGACATCACTGAGAATGCCTCCTATCCATCACCAGAGGTGTCATCACTGAGAATGCCTCCTATCCATCACTAGAGATCAGCGGTGACATCACTGAGAATGGCTCCTATCCATCACCAGAGATCAGAGGTGACATCACTGAGAATGTCTCCTATCCATCACCAGAGATCAGAGGTGACATCACTGAGAATGCCTCCTATCCATCACCAGAGGTGTCATCACTGAGAATGCCTCCTATCCATCACCAGAGATCAGAGGTGACATCACTGAGAATGCCTCCTATCCATCACCAGAGATCAGCGGTGACATCACTGAGAATGTCTCCTATCCATCACCAGAGATCAGCGGTGACATCATTGAGAATGTCTCCTATCCATCACCAGAGATCAGCGGTGACATCACTGAGAATGCCTCCTATCCATCACCAGAGATCAGCGGTAACATCACTGAGAATGTCTCCTATCCATCACCAGAGATCAGAGGTGACATCACTGAGAATGTCTCCTATCCATCACTAGAGGTGTCATCACTGAGAATGCCTCCTATCCATCACTAGAGGTGTCATCACTGAGAATGCCTCCTATCCATCACCAGAGGTGTCATCACTGAGAATGTCTCCTATCCATCACCAGAGATCAGAGGTGACATCACTGAGAATGCCTCCTATCCATCACCAGAGATCAGAGGTGACATCACTGAGAATGCCTCCTATCCATCACCAGAGATCAGAGGTGACATCACTGAGAATGTCTCCTATCCATCACCAGAGATCAGAGGTGACATCACTGAGAATGTCTCCTATCCATCAGCAGAGATCAGAGGTGACATCACTGAGAATGCCTCCTATCCATCACCAGAGGTGACATCACTGAGAATGCCTCCTATCCATCACCAGAGATCAGAGGTGACATCACTGAGAATGCCTCCTATCCATCACCGGAGATCAGAGGTGACATCACTGAGAATGCCTCCTATCCATCACCAGAGATCAGCGGTGACATCACTGAGAATGGCTCCTATCCATCACCAGAGATCAGCGGTGACATCACTGAGAATGGCTCCTATCCATCACCGGAGATCAGCGGTGACATCACTGAGAATGCCTCCTATCCATCACCGGAGATTAGAGGTGACATCACTGAGAATGCCTCCTATCCATCACCAGAGATCAGCGGTGACATCACTGAGAATGCCTCCTATCCATCACCGGAGATCAGCGGTGACATCACTGAGAATGGCTCCTATCCATCACCGGAGATCAGCGGTGACATCACTGAGAATGCCTCCTATCCATCACCGGAGATCAGAGGTGACATCACTGAGAATGCCTCCTATCCATCACCAGAGATCAGAGGTGACATCACTGAGAATGCCTCCTATCCATCACCAGAGATCAGCGGTGACATCACTGAGAATGTCTCCTATCCATCACTAGAGATCAGAGGTGACATCACTGAGAATGCCTCCTATCCATCACCAGAGATCAGAGGTGACATCACTGAGAATGCCTCCTATCCATCACCAGAGATCAGAGTTGACATCACTGAGAATGCCTCCTATCCATCACCAGAGATCAGCGGTGACATCACTGAGAATGCCTCCTATCCATCACCAGAGATCAGAGGTGACATCACTGAGAATGCCTCCTATCCATCACTAGAGGTGTCATCACTGAGAATGCCTCCTATCCATCACCGGAGATCAGAGGTGACATCACTGAGAATGCCTCCTATCCATCACCAGAGATCAGCGGTGACATCACTGAGAATGCCTCCTATCCATCACCAGAGATCAGAGGTGACATCACTGAGAATGCCTCCTATCCATCACCAGAGATCAGAGGTGACATCACTGAGAATGCCTCCTATCCATCACCAGAGATCAGGTGACATCACTGAGAATGCCTCCTATCCATCACTAGAGGTGTCATCACTGAGAATGCCTCCTATCAATCACCAGAGATCAGAGGTGACATCACTGAGAATGCCTCCTATCCATCACCAGAGATCAGCGGTGACATCACTGAGAATGCCTCCTATCCATCACCAGAGATCAGAGGTGACATCACTGAGAATGCCTCCTATCCATCACTAGAGGTGTCATCACTGAGAATGCCTCCTATCCATCACCGGAGATCAGAGGTGACATCACTGAGAATGCCTCCTATCCATCACCAGAGATCAGCGGTGACATCACTGAGAATGCCTCCTATCCATCACCAGAGATCAGAGGTGACATCACTGAGAATGCCTCCTATCCATCACCAGAGATCAGCAGTGACATCACTGAGAATGCCTCCTATCCATCACCAGAGATCAGAGGTGACATCACTGAGAATGCCTCCTATCCATCACCAGAGATCAGAGGTGACATCACTGAGAATGCCTCCTATCCATCACCAGAGATCAGGTGACATCACTGAGAATGCCTCCTATCCATCACTAGAGGTGTCATCACTGAGAATGCCTCCTATCAATCACCAGAGATCAGAGGTGACATCACTGAGAATGCCTCCTATCAATCACCAGAGATCAGAGGTGACATCACTGAGAATGTCTCCTATCCATCACCAGAGGTGACATCACTGAGAATGCCTCCTATCCATCATCAGAGATCAGAGGTGACATCACTGAGAATGTCTCCTATCCATCACCAGAGATCAGCGGTGACATCATTGAGAATGTCTCCTATCCATCACCAGAGATCAGCGGTGACATCACTGAGAATGTCTCCTATCCATCACTAGAGATCAGCGGTGACATCATTGAGAATGTCTCCTATCCATCACCAGAGATCAGAGGTGACATCACTGAGAATGCCTCCTATCCATCACTAGAGGTGTCATCACTGAGAATGCCTCCTATCCATCACCGGAGATCAGAGGTGACATCACTGAGAATGCCTCCTATCCATCACCAGAGATCAGCGGTGACATCACTGAGAATGCCTCCTATCCATCACCAGAGATCAGAGGTGACATCACTGAGAATGCCTCCTATCCATCACCAGAGATCAGAGGTGACATCACTGAGAATGCCTCCTATCCATCACCAGAGATCAGGTGACATCACTGAGAATGCCTCCTATCCATCACTAGAGGTGTCATCACTGAGAATGCCTCCTATCAATCACCAGAGATCAGAGGTGACATCACTGAGAATGCCTCCTATCCATCACCAGAGATCAGCGGTGACATCACTGAGAATGCCTCCTATCCATCACCAGAGATCAGAGGTGACATCACTGAGAATGCCTCCTATCCATCACTAGAGGTGTCATCACTGAGAATGCCTCCTATCCATCACCGGAGATCAGAGGTGACATCACTGAGAATGCCTCCTATCCATCACCAGAGATCAGCGGTGACATCACTGAGAATGCCTCCTATCCATCACCAGAGATCAGAGGTGACATCACTGAGAATGCCTCCTATCCATCACCAGAGATCAGCAGTGACATCACTGAGAATGCCTCCTATCCATCACCAGAGATCAGAGGTGACATCACTGAGAATGCCTCCTATCCATCACCAGAGATCAGAGGTGACATCACTGAGAATGCCTCCTATCCATCACCAGAGATCAGGTGACATCACTGAGAATGCCTCCTATCCATCACTAGAGGTGTCATCACTGAGAATGCCTCCTATCAATCACCAGAGATCAGAGGTGACATCACTGAGAATGCCTCCTATCCATCACCAGAGATCAGCGGTGACATCACTGAGAATGCCTCCTATCAATCACCAGAGATCAGAGGTGACATCACTGAGAATGTCTCCTATCCATCACCAGAGGTGACATCACTGAGAATGCCTCCTATCCATCACCAGAGATCAGCGGTGACATCACTGAGAATGTTTCCTATCCATCACCAGAGATCAGCGGTGACATCACTGAGAATGCCTCCTATCCATCACCAGAGATCAGCGGTGTCATCAGATTCCTTTATAAAAACCATCTTTTGTATTCACCGCGGACAAGAATCCATTGAAAGGTCCATAACAATCGGGATTCTAGATTCTCGCTCTGCTTGTTCAGAGTCATCAGCGGCTTCTCTAGAACATTCTAGGACGTCGCCTTTACAGCGCACATTCACCGTCCAATGTTGTATCTGCCGATCACTGAGGATCAGTGGAGCCAGTTCCTCCGAATACAGAAGTGTCAGCTGCACAACTACAAGCTGTCCTGTACCGGTATGGAGAGCGCTCAGAGATTTTTGGTGTCAAAGAATAAAACACATGAAACCATGACGGCTGCCCGACATCTCCCCACCCGGCCGTAGGTCCTACCTCCTGCGGCAGCTCCAGCTTCGACCTGTCATCCAAACCATTGGAGTGTAAACCCATCAAATATGGCACCGGGGCATCGAGAAAGTGCAGGAGGGAAGCCGGCAGGATGGGGACGTAGACGTGCTGCCACTGGAACGGAAACATGAGGCCGGTGATGGTCTCCGCCACCGTCATTAATCTCTGGTAATCTGAAAATCAAGAGAGAGCCGTCAATCAGCTGAGGAGAGGGTCCAAGAAGGAGGAGGACAGCATATCCTGCCCCAAACATACAATACAAAAACTACTACAATACTGCCCCCTATGTACAAGAACATAACTACTATAATACTGCTCCTATGTACAAGAATATAACTACTATAATACTGCTCCTATGTACAGGAATATAACTACTATAATACTGCTCCTATGTACAAGAATATAACTACTATAATACTGCTCCTATGTACAAGAATATAACTACTATAATACTGCTCCTATGTACAAGAATATAACTACTATAATACTGCTCCTATGTACAAGAATATAACTACTATAATACTGCCCCCTATGTACAAGGATATAACTACTATAATACTGCCCCTATGTACAAGAATATAACTACTATAATACTGCTCCTATGTACAAGAATATAACTACTATAATACAGCTCCTATGTACAAGAATATAACTACTATAATACTGCCCCTATGTGCAAGAATATAACTACTATAATACTGCTCCTATGTACAAGAATATAACTACTATAATACTGCTCCTATGTACAAGAATATAACTACTATAATACTGCTCCTATGTACAAGAATATAACTACTATAGTACTGCTCCTATGTACAAGAATATAACTACTATAATACTGCTCCTATGTACAAGAATATAACTACTATAATACTGCCCCTATGTGCAAGAATATAACTACTATAATACTGCTCCTATGTAGAAGAACATAACTACTATAGTACTGCTCCTATGTAGAAGAACATAACTACTATAATACTGCTCCTATGTACAAGAACATAACTACTATAATACTGCTCCTATGTACAAGAATATAACTACTATAATACTGCTCCTATGTACAAGAATATAACTACTATAATACTGCCCCTATGTACAAGAATGTAACTACTATAATACTGCCCCTATGTACAAGAATATAACTACTATAATACTGCTCCTATGTACAAGAATATAACTACTATAATACTGCTCCCTATATACAAGAATATAACTACTATAATACTGTCCCTATGTACAAGAATATAACTACTATATTACTGCTCCTATGTACAAGAGTATAACTATTATAATACTGCTCCTATGTGCAAGAATATAACTACTATAATACTGCTCCCTATATACAAGAATATAACTACTATAATACTGCTCCTATGTACAAGAATATAACTACTATAATACTGCTCCTATGTACAAGAATATAACTACTATAACACTGCCCCTATGTACAAGAATATAACTACTATAACACTGCTCCTATATACAAGAATATAACTACTATAATACTGCTCCTATGTACAAGAATATAACTACTATAATATTGCTCCTATGTACAAGAATATAACTACTATAATACTGCTCCTATGTACAAGAATATAACTACTATAATACTGCCCCTATGTACAAGAATATAACTACTATAATACTGTCCCTATGTACAAGAATATAACTACTATAATACTGCCCCTATGTACAAGAATATAACTACTATAATACTGCCCCTATGTACAAGAATATAACTACTATAATACTGCTCCTATGTACAAGAATATAACTACTATAATACTGCCCCCTATGTACAAGAATATAACTACTATAATACTGCCCCTATGTACAAGAATATAACTACTATAATACTGCTCCTATGTACAAGAATATAACTACTATAATACTGCTCCTATGTACAAGAATATAATTACTATAATACTGCCACCTATGTACAAGAATATAACTACTATAATACTGCCCCTATGTACAAGAATATAACTACTATAATACTGCTCCTATGTACAAGAATATAACTACTATAATACTGCCCCTATGTACAAGAATATAACTACTATAATACTGCCCCTATGTACAAGAATATAACTACTATAATACTGCTCCTATGTACAAGAATATACTATAATACTGCTCCTATATACAAGAATATAACTACTATAATACTGCTCCTATGTACAAGAATATAACTACTATAATACTGCTCCTATGTACAAGAATATAACTACTATAATACCGCCCCTATGTACAGGGATATAACTGCTATAATACCGCCCCTATGTACAGGGATATAACTGTTATAATACCGCCCCTATGTACAGGGATATAACTGTTATAATACCGCCCCTATGTACAGGAACACGTGGCTATAATGACACGTGACCTTACGGCGACTCACGCTGAGAGTAGAGGAGGATCTGGAACTCCAGGAGGGCGCAGGTGAAGAGCTGCACGACGTTTTCTACGCCCAGTAACTCGAACACCTCGTTTACAGGAAAGTCAAACAGGGGTAACTCGTTGGTGCTCGGCCGCTGACATATAATCGGGCCGTAGACCCCGGAGAACTTCAGGGACCTCCCAGTGGGCGGCAGAGGAACCTCGTAGAGGAGGTTGTAGATGTAGCTCTCCAGTGGCAGCGGCGGCGGCTGCGGGGAGGTGACGGCCTGGTGCAGCTGCTCCAGGACCTTCTTACACGCCGTCATGAAGGACATGGGGGCGATGAGACAGATGCACTTGGAGACGTACAGGGTGTCGCGGGTGATGTCGTAGGAGTTGAACCTCTGCAGTTTGGCGACAGAGGAGTCGTTGTCGTCCTCCGCTCGGTGCGAGCCGTTGGTGGCCGACATGTGGATGATGTCATACTCCGCGTTGTGCATGTGGTACAGCGTCTGCATGGCGCTACAGATCTGCTTGCTGGTGACTTCCTCGAAGAAGGTGAGCGCAAAACCGAACGTCCTGGATCCGTCCTCCCGGGTGATGATGAAGGAATGAAACTGAGGGTCCCGGCAGTCGGCCTGAGTCCTGAATGATAAGCCCTTGGGCATACACAGCTGCAAGACACCACAACGTCTCCAGTCACACCCAAAGCAGCAGCCAAAACTCTGTGTGAAGAGCATGCCCTACTGGGCTGCATGGTGGGAGATGTAGTGCTCCAAACAGCTAAAATGTACAAATAAGCGCACCCCTGTCTCCTGGAGGCAGCCACAACACTGCAGCTGCTCAGATATGTTGTTGGCTGCCCATCAGTGGATAGTGAATGCAGCTCTGGAAGTGACTTGTGTACTAGAAAGTTAAGAGACGACGTGTGACTGCAGCTCTGGGTGTGACTTGTGCATTAGAAAGTAAAGAGAGAATGTGTGACTGCAGCTCTGGGTGTGACTTGTGCATTAAAATGTAAAGAGAGGATGTGTGACTGCAGCTCTGGTCGATGTTCGAAGCTCCGGATGTGATTAGAGTTTAATATCATGCAAGATCAGGATAAGGAATAAGGTAAAAGCTGCAGAACCTTCCCCCAGGGCCACACCCTTCCCCCCAGGGCCACACCCTTCCTCCCAGGGCCACACCCTTCCCCCCAGGGCCACACCCTTCCCCCCAGGGCCACACCCTTCCCCCCAGGGCCAGACCCTTCCCCCCAGGGCCACACCCTCCTCCCAGCTGGGAGGGGCAAACCCTCCTCCCAGGGCCACACCCTCCTCCCAGGGCCACACCCTTCCCCCAGGGCCACACCCTTCCCCCAGGGCCACACCCTTCCCCCAGGGCCACACCCTCCTCCCAGGGCCACACCCTTCCGCCAGGGCCACACCCTTCCGCCAGGACCACACCCTCCTCCCAGGGCCACACCCATCCTCCAGGGCCACACCCTTCCCCCAGGGGCACAGCACACATACCATGCCCACCGCATCCTGGTCAAACGCGTTCCACTCCACATTTTCCGGATACCGGGCTAAAACCTTCGACTTAAAAGTGCGCCGGAGGGGGGTCTGCTCGAAATTTTCTCCTGGAAGGAAACCATGAAAGAAGCCGACAGGTTAGAGAAGCCGCAGGTTCTCCGTGAGGGAGAGGGGGCAGCGATCAGCGACACAGGAGAGGGCAGAGCGCCACCTGCTCACAGAGGAAAGTGCGTTAGTGGAGAGTTCTCCAAGCAGACGGCGGCAGCACCGCCATGATACCAGCACAGAAATGGGGGAGTGGATGACGGACAGCCCGGGGGGTCCTCATCACTGGTAACTGGAGGGGTTAAAAACCATTCATATTATATTATATATAGGGATGGAGACCCCCGACCCCACATCATTGCCTGCATTCATATTATGGGCAGGATGAGAGCTCTGGGGCAATTCAATAAGGAGCATGATCTCTGGGTCGGGGGTCCGGGGACTAACGGTCTACAACGTCGCCCACTTCATTCACTGATATCATCAGCAGCGAAAGTACAGACGGATTAGAAAGCTAAAAAGCCAAAATCAGGACAAACACACAGGAAGAGACTAGAAAAAGCAGAAGACGGAAAGTCCAGAGCGCAAGAACAAAGTGAGACGAGTGCGAGCATCGCAACATCGCCGGGGGCCGGAGATAGCAACGCAGGGGGCGAGAGAAAGAGAGCAGAGGGCGAGAGAAAGAGAGAGAGTGGGAGGGGTGAGAGAAAAAGAAAAAGAGAGCAGAGGGCGAGAGAAAAAGAGAGCGGGGGAATGCGAGAGAAAAAGAGAGAGCAGAGGGCGAGAGAAAGAGAGAGTGGGAGGGGCGAGAGAAAAAGAAAAAGAGCAGAGGGCGAGAGAAAGAGAGAGTGGGAGGGGCGAGAGAAAAAGAGAGAGCGGGGGCGAGAGAAAGAGAGAGTGGGAGGGGCGAGAGAAAAAGAAAAAAAGAGAGCAGAGGGTGAGAGAAAAAGAGCAGAGGGCGAGAGAAAGAGAGAATGGGAGGGGCGAGAGAAAAAGAGCAGAGGGCGAGAGAAAAAGAGAGCGGGGGAATGCGAGAGAGAAAGAGAGCTGGGGGCGAGAGAGAAAGCTGGGGGCGAGAGAAAAAGAGCGGGGCGAGAGAAAGAGAGAGTGGGAGGGGCGAGAGGAAAAGAAAAAGAGAGCAGAGGGCGAGAGAAAGAGAGAGAGTGGGAGGGGCGAGAGAAAAAGAAAAAGAGCAGAGGGCGAGAGAAAAAGAGCAGAGGGCGAGAGAAAGAGAGAATGGGAGGGGCAAGAGAAAAAGAAAAAGAGAGCAGAGGGCGAGAGAAAAAGAGAGCAGGGGAATGCGAGAGAGAAAGAGAGAGCAGGGGAATGCGAGAGAGAAAGCTGGGGGCGAGAGAAAAAGAGAGCGGGGGCGAGAGAAAGAGTGGGAGGGGCGAGAGAAAAAGAAAAAGAGAGCAGAGGGCGAGAGAAAGAGCAGAGGGCGAGAGAAAGAGAATGGGAGGGGCGAGAGAAAAAGAAAAAGAGCAGAGGGCGAGAGAAAAAGAGAGCGCGGTGGGGCGAGAGAAAAAGAGAGCTGGGGCGAGAGAAAAAGAGCGGGGGAATGCGAGAGAAAAAGAGAGAGCGGAGGCGAGAGAGAAAGAAAGAGCTGGGGGCGAGAGAAAAAGAGCGGGGGAATGCGAGAAAAAAGAGAGCGGGCGAGAGAAAGCTGGGGGCGAGAGAAAAAGAGAGCGGGGCGAGAGAAAGAGCGGTGGGCGAGAGAAAAAGAGCGGTGGGCGAGAGAAAAAGAGAGCAGAGAGCGAGAGAAAAAGAGCTGGGGCGAGAGAAAAAGAGAGCTGGGGGCGAGTGAAAAAGAGCAGAGGGCGAGAGAAAAAGAGCAGAGGGCGAGAGAAAAAGAGAGCTGGGGCGAGAGAAAGAGAGCGGGGGAATGCGAGAGAAAAAGAGAGATCGGGGCGAGAGAAAGAGCTGGGGGCGAGAGAAAAATAGAGCGGGGGCGAGAGAAAAAGAGCGGGGGGCGAGAGAAAAAGAGCGGGGGGCGAGAGAAAAAGAGCAGAGGGCGAGAGAAAAAGAGCAGAGGGCGAGAGAAAAAGAGCAGAGGGCGAGAGAAAAAGAGCAGAGGGCGAGAGAAAAAGAGCAGAGGGCGAGAGAAAAAGAGCAGAGGGCGAGAGAAAAAGAGCAGAGGGCGAGAGAAAAAGAGCAGAGGGCGAGAAAAAGAGAGCTGGGGGCGAGAGAGAAAGAGCTGGGGAATGCGAGAGAAAGAGCTGGGGGCGAGAGAAAAAGAGAGCAGAGGGCGAGAGAAAAAGAGCAGAGGGCGAGAGAAAAAGAGCGCAGAGGGCGAGAGAAAAAGAGCGCAGAGGGCGAGAGAAAAAGAGCAGAGGGCGAGAGAAAAAGAGCAGAGGGCGAGAGAAAAAGAGCAGAGGGCGAGAGAAAAAGAGCAGAGGGCGAGAGAAAAAGAGCAGAGGGCGAGAGAAAAAGAGAGCAGAGGGCGAGAGAAAAAGAGAGCAGAGGGCGAGAGAAAAAGAGAGCAGAGGGCGAGAGAAAAAGAGAGCAGAGGGCGAGAGAAAAAGAGCAGAGGGCGAGAGAAAAAGAGCAGAGGGCGAGAGAAAAAGAGCAGAGGGCGAGAGAAAAAGAGCAGAGGGCGAGAGAAAAAGAGCAGAGGGCGAGAGAAAAAGAGCAGAGGGCGAGAGAAAGAGAATGGGAGGGGCGAGAGAAAAAGAGCAGAGGGCGAGAGAAAAAGAGCGGGGGAATGCGAGAGAGAAAGAGCTGGGGGCGAGAGAGAAAGCTGGGGGCGAGAGAAAAAGAGAGCGGGGCGAGAGAAAGAGAGAGAGTGGGAGGGGCGAGAGGAAAAGAAAAAGAGAGCAGAGGGCGAGAGAAAGAGAGAGAGTGGGAGGGGCGAGAGAAAAAGAAAAAGAGCAGAGGGCGAGAGAAAAAGAGAGCGGGGGAATGCGAGAGAAAAAGAGAGAGCGGGGGCGAGAGAAAGAGAGTGGGAGGGGCGAGAGAAAAAGAAAAAGAGCAGAGGGCGAGAGAAAAAGAGCAGAGGGCGAGAGAAAGAGAATGGGAGGGGCAAGAGAAAAAGAAAAAGAGAGCAGAGGGCGAGAGAAAAAGAGAGCGGGGGAATGCGAGAGAGAAAGAGAGAGCTGGGGGCGAGAGAGAAAGCTGGGGGCGAGAGAAAAAGAGCGGGGGCGAGAGAAAGAGAGAGTGGGAGGGGCGAGAGAAAAAGAAAAAGAGAGCAGAGGGCGAGAGAAAGAGCAGAGGGCGAGAGAAAGAGAATGGGAGGGGCGAGAGAAAAAGAAAAAGAGAGCAGAGGGCGAGAGAAAAAGAGAGCGCGGTGGGGCGAGAGAAAAAGAGAGAGTGGGAGGGGCGAGAGAAAAAGAAAAAGAGAGCAGAGGGCGAGAGAAAAAGAGAGCGGGGGAATGCGAGAGAAAAAGAGAGAGCGGAGGCGAGAGAGAAAGAAAGAGCTGGGGGCGAGAGAAAGAGCGGGGGAATGCGAGAAAAAAGAGAGCGGGGCGAGAGAAAGCTGGGGGCGAGAGAAAAAGAGAGCGGGGCGAGAGAAAGAGCGGTGGGCGAGAGAAAAAGAGCGGTGGGCGAGAGAAAAAGAGAGCAGAGGGCGAGAGAAAAAGAGCTGGGGCGAGAGAAAAAGAGAGCTGGGGGCGAGTGAAAAAGAGAGCAGAGGGCGAGAGAAAAAGAGCAGAGGGCGAGAGAAAAAGAGAGCTGGGGGTGAGAGAAAGAGCTGGGGCGAGAGAAAGAGAGCGGGGGAATGCGAGAGAAAAAGAGAGAGCGGGGCGAGAGAAAGAGCTGGGGGCGAGAGAAAAACAGCGGGGGCGAGAGAAAAACAGCGGGGGCGAGAGAAAAACAGCGGGGGCGAGAGAAAAAGAGAGCGGGGGCGAGAGAAAAAGAGAGCAGAGGGCGAGAGAAAAAGAGAGCGGGGGCGAGAGAAAAAGAGAGCAGTGGGCGAGAGAAAAAGAGAGCAGAGGGCGAGAGAAAAAGAGAGCAGAGGGCGAGAGAAAAAGAGAGCAGAGGGCGAGAGAAAAAGAAAGCAGAGGGCGAGAGAAAAAGAGCAGAGGGCGAGAGAAAAAGAGAGCAGAGGGCGAGAGAAAAAGAGAGCAGAGGGCGAGAGAAAAAGAGCAGAGCGCGAGAAAAAAAGAGAGCAGAGGGCGAGAGAAAAAGAGAGCAGAGGGCGAGAGAAAAAGAGAGCAGAGGGCGAGAGAAAAAGAGAGCAGAGCGCGAGAGAAAAAGAGAGCAGAGGGCGAGAGAAAAAGAGCGGGGGAATGCGAGAAAAAAAGAGCGGGGCGAGAGAAAGCTGGGGGCGAGAGAAAAAGAGCGGTGGGCGAGAGAAAAAGAGCGGTGGGCGAGAGAAAAAGAGCGGTGGGCGAGAGAAAAAGAGCGGTGGGCGAGAGAAAAAGAGCGGTGGGCGAGAGAAAAAGAGCGGTGGGCGAGAGAAAAAGAGCGGTGGGCGAGAGAAAAAGAGCGGTGGGCGAGAGAAAAAGAGCGGTGGGCGAGAGAAAAAGAGCGGTGGGCGAGAGAAAAAGAGCGGTGGGCGAGAGAAAAAGAGCTGGGGCGAGAGAAAAAGAGCTGGGGCGAGAGAAAAAGAGCTGGGGGCAAAAGAAAAAGAGAGCTGGGGGCGAGAGAAAAAGAGCAGAGGGCGAGAGAAAAAGAGAGCAGAGGGCGAGAGAAAAAGAGAGCAGAGGGCGAGAGAAAAAGAGAGCTGGGGGCGAGAGAGAAAGAGAGCTGGGGCGAGAGAAAGAGCGGGGGAATGCGAGAGAAAAAGAGAGAGGGATGGAGACCCCCCCGATCCCACATCATTGCCTGCAGCCATATTATGGGCAGGATGAGAGCTCTGGGGCAATTCAATAAGGAGCATGATCTCTGGGTCGGGGGTCCGGGGACTAACGGTCTACAACGTCGCCCACTTCATTCACTGATATCATTAGCAGCGAAAGTACAGACGGATTAGAAAGCTAAAAAGCCAAAATCAGGACAAACACACAGGAAGAGACTAGAAAAAGCAGAAGACGGAAAGTCCAGAGCGCAAGAACAAAGTGAGACGAGTGCGAGCATCGCAACATCGCCGGGGGCCGGAGATAGCAACGCAGGGGGCGAGAGAAAGAGAGCAGAGGGCGAGAGAAAGAGAGAGAGTGGGAGGGGCGAGAGAAAAAGAAAAAGAGAGCAGAGGGCGAGAGAAAAAGAGAGCGGGGGAATGCAAGAGAAAAAGAGAGAGCAGAGGGCGAGAGAAAGAGAGTGGGAGGGGCGAGAGAAAAAGAAAGAGCAGAGGGCGAGAGAAAGAGAGAGTGGGAGGGGCGAGAGAAAAAGAGAGAGCGGGGGCGAGAGAAAGAGAGAGTGGGAGGGGCGAGAGAAAAAGAAAAAGAGCAGAGGGCGAGAGAAAGAGAGAATGGGAGGGGCGAGAGAAAAAGAGCAGAGGGCGAGAGAAAAAGAGAGCGGGGGCGAGAGAAAGAGAGAGTGGGAGGGGCGAGAGAAAAAGAAAAAGAGCAGAGGGGCGAGAGAAAGAGAATGGGAGGGGCGAGAGAAAGAGAATGGGAGGGGCGAGAGAAAGAGAATGGGAGGGGCGAGAGAAAGAGAATGGGAGGGGCGAGAGAAAGAGAATGGGAGGGGCGAGAGAAAGAGAATGGGAGGGGCGAGAGAAAGAGAATGGGAGGGGCGAGAGAAAGAGAATGGGAGGGGCGAGAGAAAGAGAATGGGAGGGGCGAGAGAAAGAGAATGGGAGGGGCGAGAGAAAGAGAATGGGAGGGGCGAGAGAAAGAGAATGGGAGGGGCGAGAGAAAGAGAATGGGAGGGGCGAGAGAAAGAGAATGGGAGGGGCGAGAGAAAGAGAATGGGAGGGGCGAGAGAAAGAGAATGGGAGGGGCGAGAGAAAGAGAATGGGAGGGGCGAGAGAAAGAGAATGGGAGGGGCGAGAGAAAGAGAATGGGAGGGGCGAGAGAAAGAGAATGGGAGGGGCGAGAGAAAGAGAATGGGAGGGGCGAGAGAAAGAGAATGGGAGGGGCGAGAGAAAGAGAATGGGAGGGGCGAGAGAAAGAGAATGGGAGGGGCGAGAGAAAGAGAATGGGAGGGGCGAGAGAAAGAGAATGGGAGGGGCGAGAGAAAGAGAATGGGAGGGGCGAGAGAAAGAGAATGGGAGGGGCGAGAGAAAGAGAATGGGAGGGGCGAGAGAAAGAGAATGGGAGGGGCGAGAGAAAGAGAATGGGAGGGGCGAGAGAAAGAGAATGGGAGGGGCGAGAGAAAGAGAATGGGAGGGGCGAGAGAAAGAGAATGGGAGGGGCGAGAGAAAGAGAATGGGAGGGGCGAGAGAAAGAGAATGGGAGGGGCGAGAGAAAGAGAATGGGAGGGGCGAGAGAAAGAGAATGGGAGGGGCGAGAGAAAGAGAATGGGAGGGGCGAGAGAAAGAGAATGGGAGGGGCGAGAGAAAGAGAATGGGAGGGGCGAGAGAAAGAGAATGGGAGGGGCGAGAGAAAGAGAATGGGAGGGGCGAGAGAAAGAGAATGGGAGGGGCGAGAGAAAGAGAATGGGAGGGGCGAGAGAAAGAGAATGGGAGGGGCGAGAGAAAGAGAATGGGAGGGGCGAGAGAAAGAGAATGGGAGGGGCGAGAGAAAAAGGGCGGGGGCGAGAGAAAAAGGGCGGGGGCGAGAGAAAAAGGGCGGGGGCGAGAGAAAAAGGGCGGGGGCGAGAGAAAAAGGGCGGGGGCGAGAGAAAAAGGGCGGGGGCGAGAGAAAAAGGGCGGGGGCGAGAGAAAAAGGGCGGGGGCGAGAGAAAAAGGGCGGGGGCGAGAGAAAAAGGGCGGGGGCGAGAGAAAAAGGGCGGGGGCGAGAGAAAAAGGGCGGGGGCGAGAGAAAAAGGGCGGGGGCGAGAGAAAAAGGGCGGGGGCGAGAGAAAAAGGGCGGGGGCGAGAGAAAAAGGGCGGGGGCGAGAGAAAAAGGGCGGGGGCGAGAGAAAAAGGGCGGGGGCGAGAGAAAAAGGGCGGGGGCGAGAGAAAAAGGGCGGGGGCGAGAGAAAAAGGGCGGGGGCGAGAGAAAAAGGGCGGGGGCGAGAGAAAAAGGGCGGGGGCGAGAGAAAAAGGGCGGGGGCGAGAGAAAAAGGGCGGGGGCGAGAGAAAAAGGGCGGGGGCGAGAGAAAAAGGGCGGGGGCGAGAGAAAAAGGGCGGGGGCGAGAGAAAAAGGGCGGGGGCGAGAGAAAAAGGGCGGGGGCGAGAGAAAAAGGGCGGGGGCGAGAGAAAAAGGGCGGGGGCGAGAGAAAAAGGGCGGGGGCGAGAGAAAAAGGGCGGGGGCGAGAGAAAAAGGGCGGGGGCGAGAGAAAAAGGGCGGGGGCGAGAGAAAAAGGGCGGGGGCGAGAGAAAAAGGGCAGAGGGCGAGAGAAAAAGGGCAGAGGGCGAGAGAAAAAGAGCAGAGGGCGAGAGAAAAAGAGCAGAGGGCGAGAGAAAAAGAGCAGAGGGCGAGAGAAAAAGAGCAGAGGGCGAGAGAAAAAGAGCAGAGGGCGAGAGAAAAAGAGCAGAGGGCGAGAGAAAAAGAGAGCAGAGGGCGAGAGAAAAAGAGAGCAGAGGGCGAGAGAAAAAGAGAGCAGAGGGCGAGAGAAAAAGAGAGCAGAGGGCGAGAGAAAAAGAGAGCAGAGGGCGAGAGAAAAAGAGCAGAGGGCGAGAGAAAAAGAGAGCAGAGGGCGAGAGAAAAAGAGAGCAGAGGGCGAGAGAAAAAGAGAGCAGAGGGCGAGAGAAAAAGAGAGCAGAGGGCGAGAGAAAAAGAGAGCAGAGGGCGAGAGAAAAAGAGAGCTGGGGCGAGAGAAAAAGAGAGCTGGGGCGAGAGAAAAAGAGAGCTGGGGCGAGAGAAAAAGAGAGCTGGGGGCGAGAGAAAAAGAGAAAAAAAAAAGAGAGACAGAGGGAGAAAGAAAAAGAGCGGGGGGGGAGAGAGAAAGAGAGCGGGGGGCGAGAGAGAAAGAGAAAGAAAGAGCTGGGGGGCAAAAAAATGAGCTGGGGGCGAGAGAAAGAGAAGGAAACAAAGAATGAAACAGAGTAAGAGAGAGAAAGAGAAAGAAAGAGCAGGGGCGAGAAAAAAAAAGAGAAAGAGAAAAAACAAAAAAAAGAGAGCGAGCGCGCTCCCGGTCAGTAAGAGGCCGGGCAGCTCTGGGACCTCCGGCAGCGGCGGCGGTCACTGACTCCACAGATGTAGCCCAGGAGCAGACGAGGGGCCACAATACCGCGGTGATCACGCCCAGCGCTGCTGCTCACAGGCCACGTCTCAGCCTCCATCTTGGATGTCCGCGGTCACCGGTTTTAGCTTTTCACCATTTCGCAATCTCTGCTTGCTGACAGTAAATGGAAACCATTGCAGAAATCTCCCAGGATACCTTGTAAAGGTCATGGACACCTTTGGGGCTTTTTTTTCTCACTTAAATGGTTGAGTTATGTAAGAATCCATCAGCGAGCTGCAGTTTGTAGGTTCACAGTTCAGCTCTCCATTCCTATGGTGTGTGATGGTAACACAGCTCACTGACAGGCTGCACGTTAACTCATTCTGCAGCCAACAGCGGAACAAACGGCCTATAAAAGCCGAATAGTGCTAAATAAATCCAACTGTACAAATTATCTTTAAGTAAAAATAAAATCCCCACAGGCTCCGCTGTGCCGTCACCCCTAATGTTACCATTCACTGACAGAAGACGGAGATCTTAAAATGATGACCAGAGTCAAAATATCCTAGATGGCGGCAGGACTCGCTCTGTGAAGAGCACAGACAGATCTGAGGTGTCGGCCACGCGGCAGCTGCGCAGGATGCTACGCTGCCCCATTAATGACAGTCTTACCACCTGGGGCTACATCTTACCACCGGCTTTTGCAGAACTCTGCATGGCAGCTGGACAGTCACCCACGGCAGCTGGACAGTCACCCGCAGCCGCTGCCCGCGGAGGTCACGGCTCTCCAGCGGTTTTAGTGTGACGGGTGCGGCTCCAGCTCCTCCGATTACCTTCCGGCGCACAGGACTGGAACCGTCCGGGGCCATCTCTGTCTCTAGAGGCGTGAATGTACTCACACAGGGCTAGATGTAACGAAATAACAGGATTATCAGCACACAGCAACGGCAGGACCCCCGGAAGCCGGGATCGCACGACACCCCTGCAGTGCCAAGATATTAATGACCATCAGGAATCCATATTGGTACCTGCCTTTAAGGAACCTTCAAGATATTAATCAATAACAGCTCAGCTCATATTCGCTTTGTATCTTCTGTAATCTTCCTAAACACCCGGAGACTCGATAACTCCATCAGTATTTACCGAGAGCGGCGCATGTGTATAATATTCACCCAATTATCACCGGTAAGAACGGCGCATGTGTATAATATTCACCCAATTATCACCGGTAAGAGCGGCGCATGTGTATAATATTCACCCAATTATCACCGGTAAGAACGGCGCATGTGTATAATATTCACCCAATTATCACCGGTGAGAACGGAGCATGTTTATAATATTCACCCAATTATCACCGGTGAGAACGGAGCATGTGTATAATATTCACCCAATTATCACCGGTAAGAACGGCGCATGTGTATAATATTCACCCAATTATCACCGGTAAGAGCGGCGCATGTTTATAATATTCACCCAATTATCACCGGTGAGAGCGGCGCATGTTTATAATATTCACCCAATTATCACCGGTGAGAACGGAGCATGTGTATAATATTCACCCAATTATCACCGGTAAGAGCGGCGCATGTGTATAATATTCACCCAATTATCACCGGTAAGAACGGCGCATGTGTATAATATTCACCCAATTATCACCGGTAAGAACGGCGCATGTGTATAATATTCACCCAATTATCACCGGTAAGAGCGGCGCATGTTTATAATATTCACCCAATTATCACCGGTGAGAACGGAGCATGTGTATAATATTCACCCAATTATCACCGGTGAGAACGGAGCATGTGTATAATATTCACCCAATTATCACCGGTAAGAACGGCGCATGTGTATAATATTCACCCAATTATCACCGGTAAGAGCGGCGCATGTTTATAATATTCACCCAATTATCACCGGTGAGAACGGCGCATGTTTATAATATTCACCCAATTATCACCGGTGAGAGCGGCGCATGTTTATAATATTCACCCAATTATCACCGGTGAGAACGGAGCATGTGTATAATATTCACCCAATTATCACCGGTAAGAACGGCGCATGTGTATAATATTCACCCAATTATCACCGGTAAGAACGGCGCATGTGTATAATATTCACCCAATTATCACCGGTAAGAACGGCGCATGTGTATAATATTCACCCAATTATCACCGGTAAGAGCGGCGCATGTTTATAATATTCACCCAATTATCACCGGTGAGAACGGAGCATGTGTATAATATTCACCCAATTATCACCGGTAAGAACGGCGCATGTGTATAATATTCACCCAATTATCACCGGTGAGAGCGGCGCATGTTTATAATATTCACCCAATTATCACCGGTGAGAACGGAGCATGTGTATAATATTCACCCAATTATCACCGGTGAGAGCGGCGCATGTGTATAATATTCACCCAATTATCACCGGTGAGAGCGGCGCATGTGTATAATATTCACCAAATTATCACCGGTGAGAGCGGCGCATGTTTATAATATTCACCCAATTATCACCGGTGAGAACGGAGCATGTGTATAATATTCACCCAATTATCACCGGTGAGAGCGGCGCATGTGTATAATATTCACCCAATTATCACCGGTGAGAGCGGCGCATGTGTATAATATTCACCCAATTATCACCGGTAAGAACGGCGCATGTGTATAATATTCACCCAATTATCACCGGTAAGAGCGGCGCATGTGTATAATATTCACCCAATTATCACCGGTAAGAGCGGCGCATGTTTATAATATTCACCCAATTATCACCGGTAAGAGCGGCGCATGTTTATAATATTCACCCAATTATCACCGGTAAGAGCGGCGCATGTTTATAATATTCACCCAATTATCACCGGTGAGAACGGCGCATGTTTATAATATTCACCCAATTATCACCGGTGAGAACGGCGCATGTTTATAATATTCACCCAATTATCACCGGTGAGAGCGGTGCATGTTTATAATATTCACCCAATTATCACCGGTGAGAGCGGTGCATGTTTATAATATTCACCCAATTATCACCGGTGAGAGCGGTGCATGTTTATAATATTCACCCAATTATCACCGGTGAGAGCGGTGCATGTGTATAATATTCACCCAATTATCACCGGTGAGAACGGCGCATGTGTATAATATTCACCCAATTATCACCGGTGAGAGCGGTGCATGTGTATAATATTCACCCAATTATCACCGGTGAGAGCGGCGCATGTGTATAATATTCACCCAATTATCACCGGTGAGAACGGCGCATGTGTATAATATTCACCCAATTATCACCGGTGAGAGCGGTGCATGTTTATAATATTCACCCAATTATCACCGATGAGAACGGCGCATGTTTATAATATTCACCCAATTATCACCGATGAGAACGGAGCATGTGTATAATATTCACCCAATTATCACCGGTGAGAGCGGTGCATGTTTATAATATTCACCCAATTATCACCGATGAGAACGGAGCATGTGTATAATATTCACCCAATTATCACCGGTGAGAACGGTGCATGTTTATAATACCGCGCGGCTCTTCAGTGGGAACGTGTACGCATCCAATTACTGCATCGTTTCGCTATTAATGTTTGGTGAAATGTCGCGTTCATAGAATGGTGCGATACCCGGTATCAGGAGAATTTGGGGACGTCATATCCGGTGATGTATTGGTCCGGTGTAATTTGACATCAGAAGACAGATATTGTATTGGACAAACAGAATTTGTTAGAGTTTATGTAACACTTGGTTACGCAAGAATTTGTTTTTTCATAAACAATACATAAGCTGGAGAAGATGTCAGCGAAGACAGAAGCCTGTCAACCTGTGGATCGGAGGGGACGCCCGTGTGGCTGCACAGCGTGGATTTCCCAGGAATTTCTGTCTTCGCCGTTTGCTTCTCACGGTTGATGTTTCCAGACAGATGATGCTGCTATTCCTGGTGAAGTTTTGCTTTTTGCTTATGTAGTGTGCAGTGTAAGAACTTTACCTTTGTGATTTATATTATGCAAAAGTGTACGCAGTATCACACTATTTCCTGTTTTCTGTAATCATTTAATTATTGTAATAAAATTAATCGCCTTCTTTAAAGCCGTAGCCGAGTCCTTTAAGTACTTGTGGCAAAACAACCCCAGAAAGCCGGGATCGCACGGCACCCCCCCAGAAGCTGGGATCACCCAACGCCTCCCCCCCTCCAAGACCACACGACACCCGGGATTACACGATACCCCCCAGAACCCAAGATCACACTACTGCCGCCAGACCCCCAGACTCACATGTCCCCCTCCAGGCCGTGGGGACCACACGACCCCCTCCAGGCCGTGGGGACCACACGACCCCCTCCAGGCCGTGGGGACCACACGACCCCCTCCAGACCGTGGGGACCACACGACCCCCTCCAGACCATTGGGATTACACGACCCCCTCCAGACCATGGGGATCACACGACCCCCTCCAGACCATGGGGATCACACGACCCCCTCCAGACCATGGGGATCACACGACCCCCTCCAGACCATGGGGATCACACGACCCCCTCCAGACCATGGGGATCACACGACCCCCTCCAGGCCGTGGGGACCACACGACCCCCTCCAGACCGTGGGGACCACACGACCCCCTCCAGACCGTGGGGATCACACGACCCCCTCCAGACCCTGGGGATCACACGACCCCCTCCAGACCATCGGGATCACACGACCCCCTCCAGACCATGGGGATCACACGACCCCCTCCAGACCATGGGGATCACACGACCCCCTCCATTCACAATTCTGCCACTTTCCTGTTTGCTTAGGCTGCAGATTCTCTTATTAGAGTATAGACCAGGGATTCCCCATCAGCTCTCATCAAAGAATGCTGGGAGTTGTAGTTTCACAACAATGCTGCTGTGTTTCATTCTGGGAGATGTGCGGGGATTATGGGTGACATGCTAAAGTGAACGGGGTTGGGGGCATCCGCTAGCATTATCCTGGATGCAGATCTGGCTGTGACTGGAGGAGAAGATCAGTTACGTATGTGCAGAATGACGATCTGTATCCAAAACCGCCAGACACAAGCACAGAAACCAATTGGTGGCGGTATAAACCCCTCCAGGTGGGGGCAGTGGTGCACACTAATCGGGACACTCACCTGCTGCTCATCTCAGTGACTCCAGGTCAGGAGCCATGTCCAGTGGAGCCAGAGGTGGTCTAAGGCCACCTGCTGCCCCATGCTTTACACCGCAGCTCTGCTTCCTTCCATGTGTGCGCCAGATACACGATTATTCCAGATCTGAGCTCTCCATCAGTCTTTCCATCGGACCAACCCTCAATCTTCGCGGTGCGCTCATCCACTATTGTTAGTCACGGAGGCCATGACACCTGCGCACCGGGAGGCTCCGGGGTTTTGTCCGGGTCCCGGTAGACCGAGATAATGACACCAGGTAACTGGAGACTTCAGGAGGCAGCGGCAGCCTTTGGGCCGACCTCATCTGCTGGTCACAACCTCTGCTTGCTGTCAGTGAGCAGAACCATTCATTCCTTACACCCAGATGCACCTGGACTCACAGCTGATGTTTGTTACAATTGTGTCCATTCCTCTAGAAGCAGAAGGCAGCACTGATACAAGACTAGACACAACTGTAACAAACCCTCACCTGTAGAGCAGGACTTTCTCCTAGTCAGCCATGTATACAGCTAATTCACTGACAGCAAGCAGACGTTTATAGAGGAGGGAAGAGTCAGGACTGTCCCAGTTACGGTCACCTTGCAGTGGTGGGATGGCGGTCGCACCGTGGAGTGGTGGGATGGCGGTCGCACCGTGGATTGGTAGGATGGCGGTCACCGTGGAGCGGTGGGATGGCGGTCACCGTGGAGCGGTGGGATGGCGGTCGCACCGTGGAGTGGTGGGTACGGTCACCGCGAAGTGGTGGGATGGCGGTCGCACCATGGAGTGGCGGTCGCCGTGGAGTGGTGGGATGACGGTCGCACCGTCGAGTGGTGGGATGGCGGTCGCCGTGGAGTGGTGGGATGGCGGTCGCACCGTGGAGTGGTGGGTACTGTCACCGTGGAGTGGTGGGATGGCGGTCGCACCGTGGAGTGGTGGGATGGCGGTCACACCATGGAGTGGCGGTCGCCGTGGAGTGGTGGGATGACGGTCGCACCGTGGAGTGGTGGGTACTGTCACCGTGGAGTGGTGGGATGGCGGTCGCCGTGGAGTGGTGGGATGGCGGTCGCACCGTGGAGTGGTGGGTACTGTCACCGTGGAGTGGTGGGATGGCGGTCGCACCGTGGAGTGGTGGGATGGCGGTCGCACCATGGAGTGGCGGTCGCCGTGGAGTGGTGGGATGACGGTCGCACCGTCGAGTGGTGGGATGGCGGTCGCCGTGGAGTGGTTGGATGGCGGTCGCACCGTGGAGTGGTGGGTACTGTCACCGTGGAGTGGTGGGTACGGTCACCGCGAAGTGGTGGGATGGCGGTCGCACCATGGAGTGGCGGTCGCCGTGGAGTGGTGGGATGATGGTCGCACCGTTGAGTGGTGGGATGGCGGTCGCCGTGGAGTGGTTGGATGGCGGTCGCACCGTGGAGTGGTGGGATGGCGGTCGCACCGTGGAGTGGCGGTCACCGTGGAGTGGTGGGATGACGGTCGCACCCTGGAGTGGTGGGATGGCGGTCACCGTGGAGCGGTGGGATGGCGGTCGCACCGTGGAGCGGTGGGATGGCAGTCGCACCGTGGAGCGGTGGGATGGCGGTCACCGTGGAGCGGTGGGATGGCAGTCGCACCGTGGAGCGGTGGGATGGCGGTCACCGTGGAGCGGTGGGATGGCGGTCACCGTGGAGCGGTGGGATGGCGGTCACACCGTGGAGTGGTGGGTACTGTCACCGTGGAGTGGTGGGATGGCGGTCGCACCGTGGAGTGGTGGGTACTGTCACCGTGGAGTGGTGGGATGGCGGTCGCACCGTGGAGTGGCAGTCGCCGTGGAGCGGTGGGATGACGGTCGCACCGTGGAGCGGTGGGATGGCGGTCGCACCGTGGAGCGGTGGGATGGCGGTCACCGTGGAGCGGTGGGATGGCGGTCACCGTGGAGCGGTGGGATGGCGGTCACCGTGGAGCGGTGGGATGGCGGTCACCGTGGAGCGGTGGGATGGCGGTCACCGTGGAGCGGTGGGATGGCGGTCACCGTGGAGCGGTGGGATGGCGGTCACCGTGGAGCGGTGGGATGGCGGTCACCGTGGAGCGGTGGGATGGCGGTCACCGTGGAGCGGTGGGATGGCGGTCACCGTGGAGCGGTGGGATGGCGGTCACCGTGGAGCGGTGGGATGGCGGTCACCGTGGAGCGGTGGGATGGCGGTCACCGTGGAGCGGTGGGATGGCGGTCACCGTGGAGCGGTGGGATGGCGGTCACCGTGGAGCGGTGGGATGGCGGTCACCGTGGAGCGGTGGGATGGCGGTCACCGTGGAGCGGTGGGATGGCGGTCACCGTGGAGCGGTGGGACGGCGGTCACCGTGGAGCGGTGGGACGGCGGTCACCGTGGAGCGGTGGGACGGCGGTCACCGTGGAGCGGTGGGACGACTGTCCCCGTGGAGCGGTGGGATGGCGGTCACCGTGGAGCGGTGGGATGGCGGTCACCGTGGAGCGGTGGGATGGCGGTCACCGTGGAGCGGTGGGATGGCGGTCACCGTGGAGTGGTGGGATGGCAGTCACCGTGGAGCGGTGAGATGGCGGTCGCACCGTGCCGTTTATCTACTGCAGGGTATATAATCATTATGTTTCTGACAGTGGCCGGTGTGAACAGGCGCTTACATGCTGCGGAACACCAGTTTATACAAAGCTACAAAGTCGGATCCACCCTGAGCGTCATCATCCGTCACAGTGTGTCAGGGGTGCAAGAACCCACCGCCGAAAAAGAACGGAAACCAAGAGAAAATGGAGGGAAAATGGCGCAGCAGAAATGGACTCAGCAATACGGCATCGTGGGCGCCGAACCATTCACCACTGATGGCGGCACGGGAAGAGAGGGGATAAACCCGGCGGGCGGGTGTACGACAGGCGGATACATTACACGCTGACGTCCCCGCGGGCACCGGACCCCGGGGGTAAAACGCAGGGCGCGGCTGTGACTACAGATACAAACCGCCGTAACCAAGAAGATCTTACTGTGTGATGTCATCAGCAGCCGTGACATCACTGGCCCACAGAGACCCGGCGGACGGACTGTGCACATGGCGGACCCCCGGCAATAATGGGGGGGATACACATCACATGCGATTGGTGCGGCCACTACATGACATCACCGGCCCACAGAGACCCAGCGGACGGACTGTGCACATGGCGGACCCCCGGCAATAATGGGGGGGATACACATCATATGCGATTGGTGCGGCCACTACATGACATCACCGGCCCACAGAGACCCAGCGGACGGACTGTGCACATGGCGGACCCCCGGCAATAATGGGGGGATACACATCATATGCGATTGGTGCGGCCACTACATGACATCACCGGCCCACAGAGACCCGGCGGACGGACTGTGCACATGGCGGACCCCCGGCAATAATGGGGGGATACACATCATATGCGATTGGTGCGGCCACTACATGACATCACCGGCCCACAGAGACCCGGCGGACGGACTGTGCACATGGCGGACCCCCGGCAATAATGGGGGGATACACATCACATGCGATTGGTGCGGCCACTATCTGACATCACCGGCCCACAGAGACCCGGCGGACGGACTGTGCACATGGCGGACCCCCGGCAATAATGGGGGGATACACATCACATGCGATTGGTGCGGCCACTATCTGACATCACCGGCCCACAGAGACCCGGCGGACGGACTGTGCACATGGCGGACCCCGGCAATAATGGGGGGATACACATCACATGCGATTGGTGCGGCCACTACCTGACATCACGGCAGCGACAGACACAGAGCGGCGACTTCATCGCGGGCCAATCACGAGTTCAGATGCCCAGAGATGGCGCCGTCACCAGCTCTCCGGGAAGGAAGCCCCCCGATCTGTGACCCCCATGTGTATATATAGGGTCTCACTGCGGATTACTCTGTACACAGCGGGCAGTGTACACGAGAGCTGTATACGGGGGGCAGCGTACACGAGAGCCGTATACGGGGGGCAGCGTACACGAGAGCTGTATACGGGGGGCAGCGTACACGAGAGCCGTATACGGGGGGCAGCATACACGAGAGCCGTATACGGGGGGCAGCATACACGAGAGCCGTATACGGGGGGGGGCAGCGTACACGGGAGCTGTATACGGGGGGCAGCGTACACGAGAGCCGTATACGGGGGCAGCGTACACGAGAGCTGTATACGGGGGGCAGCGTACACGGGAGCTGTATACGGGGGGGCAGCGTACACGAGAGCCGTATACGGGGGGCAGCGTACACGAGAGCTGTATACGGGGGGCAGCGTACACGAGAGCCGTATACGGGGGGCAGCGTACACGAGAGCTGTATACGGGGGGGCAGCGTACACGAGAGCCGTATACGGGGGGCAGCGTACACGAGAGCCGTATACGGGGGGCAGCGTACACGAGAGCTGTATACGGGGGGCAGCGTACACGAGAGCCGTATACGGGGGCAGCGTACACGAGAGCCGTATACGGGGGCAGCGTACACGAGAGCCGTATACGGGGGGCAGCGTACACGAGAGCCGTATACGGGGGGAAGCGTACACGAGAGCCGTATACGGGGGGCAGCGTACACGAGAGCCGTATACGGGGGGCAGCGTACACGAGAGCCGTATACGGGGGGCAGCGTAGACGAGAGCCGTATACGGGGGCAGCATACACGAGAGCCGTATACGGGGGGCAGCGTACACGAGAGCTGTATACGGGGGGCAGCGTACACGAGAGCTGTATACGGGGGGCAGCATACACGAGAGCCGTATACGGGGGGCAGCGTACACGAGAGCTGTATACGGGGGGCAGCGTACACGAGAGCCGTATACGGGGGGCAGCGTACACGGGAGCCGTATACGGGGGGCAGCGTACACGAGAGCCGTATACGGGGGGCAGCGTACACGAGAGCTGTATACGGGGGGCAGCGTACACGGGAGCCGTATACGGGGGGCAGCGTACACGAGAGCCGTATACGGGGGGCAGCGTACACGAGAGCCGTATACGGGGGGCAGCGTACACGGGAGCCGTATACGGGGGGCAGCGTACACGAGAGCCGTATACGGGGGGCAGCGTACACGGGAGCCGTATACGGGGGGCAGCGTACACGAGAGCTGTATACGGGGGGCAGCGTACACGAGAGCTGTATACGGGGGGCAGCGTACACGAGAGCTGTATACGGGGGGCAGCGTACACGAGAGCTGTATACGGGGGGCAGCGTACATATGCAGTGTACACAGGATGCGCCGGTACCGTTATTTGCAGCTCCCGCTATGTGGCCTCCCTCCTCCTCCCGGTTCATCCTCCTCCGCCTCCCCCTGGTTCTCCCTCTTCTCTGTCACTTACCGGAGAGCTCGTCCGGTTCCAGTCCGGTGTCGGTGTCCAGACCGCAGATAACGAAGTAGTCGGCGAAGCGTCCGGGCGCAGAGCTGTTCCCCCCTCCCCCGCTCATGTCGCCGGTCAGCTGCGGCCCGGTGCCCCCCACTGCATCACGGGATGTCCGGACAGCTGAGCACCGACAACGAGGCGGAGCCTACTGCACAGGGGGTGGAGTCTGAGTGCGCAAGCGCACTGCGCCGACAGGGTGATGTCATTGTATTCAATAGTCAGATCGTGACAGAGAATCTCCCAACTCAAAAGGAAGACCCCCCACCCACTGACCGCACAGAAACCCCACTCAGAATACCGCCCTCACTGCACGAGACCCCCAGCCAGAAATAATATCCCCCCTGTGCACGAGACCCCCACCCGGGCCACTCTCCCCCAGTACACGAGACCCCCACCCGGGCCACTCTCCCCCAGCACACGAGACCCCCACCCGGGCCACTCTCCCCCAGTACACGAGACCCCCACCCGGGCCACTCTCCCCCAGTACACGAGACCCCCACCCGGGCCACTCTCCCTCAGCACACGAGACCCCCACCCGGGCCACTCTCCCCCACTGCACGAGACCCCCACCCGGGCCACTCTCCTTCAGCGCACGAGACCCCCACCCGGGCCACTCTCCCCCAGTGCACGAGACCCCCACCCGGGCCACTCTCCCCCAGTGCACGAGACCCCCACCCGGGCCACTCTCCCCCAGTACGAGACCCCCACCCGGGCCACTCTCCCCCAGTACACGAGACCCCCACCCGGGCCACTCTCCTTCAGTACACGAGACCCCCACCCGGGCCACTCTCCCCCAGTACACGAGACCCCCACCCGGGCCACTCTCCCCCAGTACACGAGACCCCCACCCGGGCCACTCTCCCCCAGTACACGAGACCCCCACCCGGGCCACTCTCCCCCAGTACACGAGACCCCCACCCGGGCCACTCTCCCCCAGTACACGAGACCCCCACCCGGGCCACTCTCCCCCAGTACACGAGACCCCCACCCGGGCCACTCTCCCCCAGTACGAGACCCCCACCCGGGCCACTCTCCCTCACTGCACGAGACCCCCACCCGGGCCACTCTCCCCCAGTACACGAGACCCCCACCCGGGCCACTCTCCCCCAGTACGAGACCCCCACCCGGGCCACTCTCCCTCACTGCACGAGACCCCCACCCGGGCCACTCTCCCCCAGTACACGAGACCCCCACCCGGGCCACTCTCCCTCAGCACACGAGACCCCCACCCGGGCCACTCTCCCCCACTGCACGAGACCCCCACCCGGGCCACTCTCCTTCAGCGCACGAGACCCCCACCCGGGCCACTCTCCCCCAGTGCACGAGACCCCCACCCGGGCCACTCTCCCCCAGTGCACGAGACCCCCACCCGGGCCACTCTCCCCCAGTACGAGACCCCCACCCGGGCCACTCTCCCCCAGTACACGAGACCCCCACCCGGGCCACTCTCCTTCAGTACACGAGACCCCCACCCGGGCCACTCTCCCCCAGTACACGAGACCCCCACCCGGGCCACTCTCCCCCAGTACACGAGACCCCCACCCGGGCCACTCTCCCCCAGTACACGAGACCCCCACCCGGGCCACTCTCCCCCAGTACACGAGACCCCCACCCGGGCCACTCTCCCCCAGTACACGAGACCCCCACCCGGGCCACTCTCCCCCAGTACACGAGACCCCCACCCGGGCCACTCTCCCCCAGTACACGAGACCCCCACCCGGGCCACTCTCCCCCAGTACGAGACCCCCACCCGGGCCACTCTCCCTCACTGCACGAGACCCCCACCCGGGCCACTCTCCCCCAGTACACGAGACCCCCACCCGGGCCACTCTCCCTCAGCACACGAGACCCCCACCCGGGCCACTCTCCCCCAGTACACGAGACCCCCACCCGGGCCACTCTCCCTCAGCACACGAGACCCCCACCCGGGCCACTCTCCCCCAGTACGAGACCCCCACCCGGGCCACTCTCCCCCAGTATGAGACCCCCACCCGGGCCACTCTCCCTCAGTATGAGACCCCCACCCGGGCCACTCTCCCTCAGTATGAGACCCCCACCCGGGCCACTCTCCCTCAGTACGAGACCCCCACCCGGGCCACTCTCCCCCAGTACACGAGACCCCCACCCGGGCCACTCTCCCCCAGCGCACGAGACCCCCACCCGGGCCACTCTCCCCCAGTACACGAGACCCCCACCCGGGCCACTCTCCCACAGTACACGAGACCCCCACCCGGGCCACTCTCCCTCAGCACACGAGACCCCCACCCGGGCCACTCTCCCCCAGTACGAGACCCCCACCCGGGCCACTCTCCCCCAGTATGAGACCCCCACCCGGGCCACTCTCCCTCAGTACGAGACCCCCACCCGGGCCACTCTCCCCCAGTATGAGACCCCCACCCGGGCCACTCTCCCCCAGTATGAGACCCCCACCCGGGCCACTCTCCCCTAGTATGAGACCCCCACCCGGGCCACTCTCCCTCAGTACGAGACCCCCACCCGGGCCACGCTCCCTCAGTACGAGACCCCCCAGTGTATGTGGCCCTGTGCTCAGGAGGGGGTCCGCTCACACACTGGGCGCTTGGTTTCTGCTCAGCGGATGATAATTAAGTGGGGAGAAATTACAACATAAAAGTTGGGGGCTGCTCCTTATGTTTCCGTTAGTCAGGACACCAGCCCTCTCAGGCACACATCAATGTGAGCTGGTGACACAGATCGGGGTCCGGGCGACCCCTTGTTTTCAGCTGCTGCCACTCAGAATCAGGCTTCATCATTACCTCTGACATTGGGGTCTCAGCCTCGGCCCCACATCACCACCGTGAGGGCAGCACCCCCTGCTGTTCACAGTCTATACCACCCTGCAGCCCCCCACCATGGGTCAGACGGGGACGTGTCTCAGCAGTGCGACCACCATCAGACTGCAGTACAGACGTACGGCCGCCGGGTGCAGACGCAGGCTCAGGTCCTGTAGGGGGAGGGGAAAAACACAAATAAAGCTCCAGCCCCTGCGGACAGATGACGCCGGATTGCGGCTCTGTGGCTGCAGCTTCTAGGACGCGGCACATTGTTCGGATCGGAGCAGACGGGTCGCGTCACTTTTATATGACTGTTTGTTTTGTGATCGGTCCTAAAACAAAATCAAAACACTATAACTGTTCCTCCATGGTAACGGAGGGCACGGCGAGACCACCTTCGTCCACATGCCTCTGCACACAAGGAACACGACAAGGTGCGGAGTGAAGGAGCTTTATAGGATTTATCACAGACACAAAGAAAGGAAAAGGGGACAGTAAATGAGGAGGAGACGCGGGGAGAACACTGACGAGTCCGAGAGAACCCGGCGGAGACCCGAGACCCCCGCATACACAGGGAGGTGGAGATACCAGGCAGTGGGGGCCGCCACCGACTCGCTGCACGGTCATAAGAGGACTCTAGAGGGCGCCACCGAGCGTCAATGTGGGGCAGCCTGGAGACGAGGCCGAGACTCCTCTATACAGGACATTATTGCTGGAGGGAGACAGAGGATTTGGCACCAGACTCCGTGCCCAGAGGAGGCGGCACCGCGCCCGCGGAGCCTCGGCAGGAGCAGCACCCGCGCCCATCACAGCATATTAGGAGCAATTAGTCTGCAGCCATCAGTCTATCCAGGAGCAGACAGCGCCGGCCTCATCCGCTGCCTCCATGTGACGGGCGAGGACGACTCCGGACGAATAAATAATCAAGATTAACACTTAACCTGCCTTTAAATTAAAAATATATATATCTCTCATTAACAAATGTCTGTTTCCCCTCCCCCAGCACCGGGGGGCGCCGGAGGGACGACAGGAAATAAAATCGCTCCATTCACTATAAAGTCCAGAAGTCTTTAAATCCATAAAATTAAATAATGTCTCCCCCTCCGGGAGCGTCCTGAGATGGCGGCCGGCGAAGCTGCGGAGAAATCACTCAAATTTCTTTTTCAATCTGCTCTGGAAAATGGCTGGTAAGATGGAGACGACGGCGAGGACCATGAGGACGATGACAGAGTTCCAGGACACGGCCTCCCCCGCCGTGGTCAGCTGGTAAAGCGTGGTGCCGGCCTTAATGGCGACAAATGACGGCGGAGCCACACCTGGAACATAGAGAGGCGAAGGTTAATATTACAGGACATGAAGAAAAATAAAGTGGCAGCACTCACCGATCTTCTTATGCAGGTGTATTTATTTGGTAAAAGTCTTCACGGCACAGGGGTGTGTAACATAGGGATGCGGGAGCAGAACGACGGCCGTTTCGCGCCAGACCGGTGCGAAACGGCCGTCGTTCTGCTCCCGCATCCCTATGTTACACACCCCTGTGCCGTGAAGACTTTTACCAAATAAATACACCTGCATAAGAAGATCGGTGAGTGCTGCCACTTTATTTTTCTTCATATCCACGCTATCTGGTTTTCTGGCTATAGCACCCGATATCGGGGGATCAGCTGAGGCTAATTAGCCTGAAGCGGAGGTAGTCAGCTGCAGCGGTGGTGCGGTCAGCTGTGCTCTCGTAGAGGATTAATATTACAGGACGCCACACAGCGACCGCAGCACATCTGTACAACAGAACTGACCCAAACGTATATTCTGCATTATACTCCAGAGCTGCACTCACTATTCTGCTGGTGCAGTCACTGTGTACATACATTACTGATCCTGAGTTACCTCCTGTATTATACCCCAGAGCTGCACTCACTATTCTGCTGGTGCAGTCACTGTGTACATATATTACATTACTGATCCTGAGTTATATCCTGTATTATACCTCAGAGCTGCACTCACTATTCTGCTGGTGCAGTCACTGTGTACATACATTACATTACTGATCCTGAGTTACATCCTGTATTATACCCCAGAGCTGCACTCACTATTCTGCTGGTGCAGTCACTGTGCACATACATTACATTACTGATCCTGAGTTACATCCTGTATTATACCTCAGAGCTGCACTCACTATTCTGCTGGTGCAGTCACTGTGTACATACATTACATTACTGATCCTGAGTTACATCCTGTATTATACTCCAGAGCTGCACTCACTATTCTGCTGGTGCAGTCACTGTGTACATGAATTACATTACTGATCCTGAGTTACATCCTGTATTATACTCCAGAGCTGCACTCACTATTCTGCTGGTGCAGTCACTGTGTACATACATTACATTACTGATCCTGAGTTACATCCTGTATTATACCTCAGAGCTGCACTCACTATTCTGCTGGTGCAGTCACTGTGTACATACATTACATTACTGATCCTGAGTTACATCCTGTATTATACTCCAGAGCTGCACTCACTATTCTGCTGGTGCAGTCACTGTGTACATGAATTACATTACTGATCCTGAGTTACATCCTGTATTATACTCCAGAGCTGCACTCACTATTCTGCTGGTGCAGTCACTGTGTACATACATTACATTACTGATCCTGAGTTACATCCTGTATTATACCTCAGAGCTGCACTCACTATTCTGCTGGTGCAGTCACTGTGTACATACATTACATTACTGATCCTGAGTTACATCCTGTATTATACCCCAGAGCTGCACTCACTATTCTGCTGGTGCAGTCACTGTGTACATACATTACATTACTGATCCTGAGTTACCTCCTGTCTTATACTCCAGAGCTGCACTCACTATTCTGCTGGTGCAGTCACTCTGTGCAGTCATCCTGCACCACAGTGATTAGAGGCCATACAATCTTCCTCACCACAGGGGGGCGCTCTCGTTGTAGCTCTCACCTAGAAATGTTCCCAGGAAGAACACTTTGAGGGGGACGTTGATGACGGGGGATGTGATGTTGATGAACCAGTTGGGCAGGAACGGTGTGATCCGCAGGAAGATGATGTAATTGATGAGATGATCCCGGTGCCGGTCAACCTGGTGGCAGAAATAACAGGAAGAGTTGGATCATCAGGGATCAGGTTCGGGATCACATTAGTGGTAATCTTATGGCGGGATCAGCCTGGCAGAGCGGCACAGGGAGCCGGCGCACAACTTAGGTCACAACATGTTTACAATCAGTGAATAGAAACTTTCTGCCGGAGCAGAGACGCTCCAGTGTGCGACACTCACCTGCTGCGACCACTTCACCGCCTTCTCCGTCAGATACTTGTAAACCACCGGCCGGCCGACCAGGTACGACAGCAGGTAGCAGAACGAGGCGCCCAGGCCGGAGCACTGCACCCGGGAGAGAAAAGGGAAAGTAAGTGCCCCCCCATCATATGAAGTGTGCAATAATCCTCATCATCACTGGAGGATAAGACATGATGTAACTGCAGCTCTGGAGGTGAGTGGAGGATTAGACAGGAACTCACAATTGTAAATCGTACCTATTGTGATATATGGATATGAATTAGAGGGGACACTGAGCTGCCGTGCCGTCGCTGGTCCTGGGGGTCGTGTGTTCCCTGGATCAATGGAGCGATGGTCCCACTGACATTAACGGGCAGCAGCGCACATGTGACGACTGCTTCACGCCGACATAGGACACGGGACCCCCAGTCACATAGGGATCTCCTAGAAGCAGGCGGTCACCTCCCCTCCCCCGCACAGTACTCACCAAACACACGAGGAACAGGGCGAGAGGGAAAGGGTAGAGGAATCCGGAGAGGATGCTAAGGAATATGGAGCCAGGGATGGCGAATGTCTGCAGGCTGCATGGGTCATTAAGGAGAAGTCATGTGATCGCACACCGCCGCCAACACTAAAGAGCAGCGACAGCGGGAGGGCACTAAAGAGCAGCGACAGCGGGAGGGCATTAAAGAGCAGCGACAGCGGGAGGGCACTAAAGAGCAGCGACAGCGGGAGGGCACTAAAGAGCAGCGACAGCGGGAGGGCAGTAAAGAGCAGCGACAGCGGGAGGGTACTAAAGAGCAGCGACAGCGGGAGGGCACTAAAGAGCAGCGACAGCGGGAGGGTACTAAAGAGCAGCGACAGCGGGAGGGCACTAAAGAGCAGCGACAGCGGGAGGGCAGTAAAGAGCAGCGACAGCCGGAGGGCACTAAAGAGCAGCGACAGCCGGAGGGCACTAAAGAGCAGCGACAGAGGGAGGGCACTAAAGAGCAGCGACAGCGGGAGGGCACTAAAGAGCAGCGACAGCGGGAGGGCACTAAAGAGCAGCGACAGAGGGAGGGCACTAAAGAGCAGCGACAGCGGGAGGGCACTAAAGAGCAGCGACAGCGGGAGGGCACTGAAGAGCAGAGACAGCGGGAGGGCACTGAAGAGCAGCGACAGCGGGAGGGCACTGAAGAGCAGCGACAGCGGGAGGGCACTAAAGAGCAGCGACAGCCGGAGGGCACTAAAGAGCAGCGACAGCGGGAGGGCACTAAAGAGCAGCGACAGCGGGAGGGCACTAAAGAGCAGCGACAGCGGGAGGGCACTAAAGAGCAGCGACAGCCGGAGGGCACTAAAGAGCAGCGACAGCGGGAGGGCACTAAAGAGCAGCGACAGCCGGAGGGCACTAAAGAGCAGCGACAGCCGGAGGGCACTAAAGAGCAGCGACAGCCGGAGGGCACTAAAGAGCAGCGACAGCCGGAGGGCACTAAAGAGCAGCGACAGCCGGAGGGCACTAAAGAGCAGCGACAGCCGGAGGGCACTAAAGAGCAGCGACAGCCGGAGGGCACTAAAGAGCAGCGACAGCCGGAGGGCACTAAAGAGCAGCGACAGCCGGAGGGCACTAAAGAGCAGCGACAACTATAATAATGAAGGCAGTTATCACAGGTTGTCACCCAAGCTGACGAAGAGTGGGGGAGGGGAGCTGGCGCGTTTGTGAAGGATACAAGATGTAGGTGGTGAAGTACGCCACCAACACCTCCACGTAGAAGGTGTCCTTGTATTTGGAGAGCACCTTCCCCAGCGCCTTCGCGTCCTCCATGTCCCGCGGGATCTTGATCTTTTCAATCTCTTCCCTGTAAATTAAAAGTTTAGCGTTAAAGATGGCGGCAGGAAAGGTTCCTAGATCTGGCGCAGGTCCGTCTGTGGGGCCGATACTCACTCGCTCAGCTGTGGGAAATGCTTGTAGACCAGGAACATGACGAAAGCGGCGGAGAGGAATATGGAGGTGAGGATGAGGAGCGACGTGCGGGCGGAGCCGCCCTCCGAGCGAGCCTTCCCTGCAACAGGGGAAAGTCACCATCAGTCACGGGGTGTGGAGCGCCCCCCAAGGCTGGCAACAGAGAGTGCAGCCCCCTCTCCACTCACTGCAAGTGCAGTGCCTCCCCTCCTGTACCCCGGCAAGTGCAGCGCCCCCCCCCTCCTGTACCCCGGCAAGTGCAGCGCCCCCCCCTCCTGTACCCCGGCAAGTGCAGCGCCTCCCACCTCCTCTACCCCGGCAAGTGCAGCGCCTCCCACCTCCTCTACCCCGGCAAGTGCAGCGCCCCCCCCCTCCTGTACCCCGGCAAGTGCAGCGCCCCCCCTCCTCTACCCCGACAAGTGCAGCGCCCCCCCTCCTCTACCCCGGCAAGTGCAGCGCCCCCCCCCTCCTGTACCCCGGCAAGTGCAGTGCCCCCCCTCCTCTACCCCGGCAAGTGCAGTGCCCCCCTCCTCTACCCCGGCAAGTGCAGTGCCCCCCCCTCCTCTACCCCGACAAGTGCAGTGCCCCCCCTCCTCTACCCCGGCAAGTGCAGCGCCTCCCCCCTCCTGTACCCCGGCAAGTGCAGCGCCCCCCCCTCCTGTACCCCGACAAGTGCAGCGCCTCCCACCTCCTCTACCCCGGCAAGTGCAGCGCCCCCCCCTCCTGTACCCCGGCAAGTGCAGCGCCCCCCCCTCCTCTACCCCGGCAAGTGCAGCGCCCCCCCCTCCTGTACCCCGGCAAGTGCAGCGCCCCCCCCTCCTCTACCCCGACAAGTGCAGCGCCCCCCCTCCTCTACCCCGGCAAGTGCAGCGCCCCCCCCTCCTCTACCCCGGCAAGTGCAGCGCCCCCCCCTCCTCTACCCCGGCAAGTGCAGCGCCCCCCCTCCTCTACCCCGGCAAGTGCAGCGCCCCCCCCTCCTCTACCCCAGTAAGTGCAGTGCCCCCCTCCTATACCCCGGCAAGTGCAGTGCCCCCCCCCCTCCTCTACCCCGGCAAGTGCAGTGCCCCCCTCCTCTACCCCGGCAAGTGCAGTGCCCCCCCCTCCTCTACCCCAGCAAGTGCAGTGCCCCCCCCTCCTCTACCCCAGCAAGTGCAGTGCCCCCCCCCCCTCCTCTACCCCGGCAAGTGCAGTGCCCCCCCCCCCTCCTCTACCCCGGCAAGTGCAGTGCCCCCCTCCTCTACCCCGGCAAGTGCAGTGCCCCCCCTCCTCTACCCCAGTAAGTGCAGTGCCCCCCCCCTCCTCTACCCCGGCAAGTGCAGTGCCCCCCCCCCCCTCCTCTACCCCGGCAAGTGCAGTGCCTCCCCCCTCCTCTACCCCAGTAAGTGCAGCGCCCCCCCCTCTACCCCAGTAAGTGCAGCCCCCCCCTCTACCCCAGTAAGTGCAGCCCCCCCTCTACCCCAGTAAGTGCAGTGCCCCCCCTCTACCCCAGTAAGTGCAGCGCCCCCCTCCTCTACCCCAGTAAGTGCAGCCCCCCCTCTACCCCAGTAAGTGCAGTGCCCCCCTCCTCTACCCCAGTAAGTGCAGCGCCCCCCTCCTCTACCCCAGTAAGTGCAGCGCCCCCCCCCTACCCCAGTAAGTGCAGCGCCCCCCCCTCCTCTACCCCAGTAAGTGCAGTGCCCCCCCCCTCTACCCCAGTAAGTGCAGCGCCCCCCTCCTCTACCCCGACAAGTGCAGCGCCCCCCCCTCCTCTACCCCAGTAAGTGCAGCGCCCCCCCTCCTCTACCCCAGTAAGTGCAGCGCCCCCCTCCTCTACCCCGACAAGTGCAGCGCCCCCCCCTCCTCTACCCCAGTAAGTGCAGTGCCCCCCCCCTCTACCCCAGTAAGTGCAGTGCCCCCCCCTCTACCCCAGTAAGTGCAGCGCCCCCCTCCTCTACCCCAGTAAGTGCAGCGCCCCCCTCCTCTACCCCGACAAGTGCAGCGCCCCCCCCCTCCTCTACCCCAGTAAGTGCAGTGCCCCCCCCTCTACCCCAGTAAGTGCAGTGCCCCCCCCCTCTACCCCAGTAAGTGCAGTGCCCCCCCCCTCTACCCCAGTAAGTGCAGCGCCCCCCTCCTCTACCCCGACAAGTGCAGCGCCCCCTCCTCTACCCCAGTAAGTGCAGTGCCCCCCCCCTCTACCCCAGTAAGTGCAGCGCCCCCCCCCCCTCTACCCCAGTAAGTGCAGCGCCCCCCTCCCCCCTCTACCCCAGTAAGTGCAGCGCCCCCCTCCTCTACCCCGACAAGTGCAGCGCCCCCCCCTCCTCTACCCCAGTAAGTGCAGCGCCCCCCCCCCCTCTACCCCAGTAAGTGCAGTGCCCCCCCCCCCCCTCTACCCCAGTAAGTGCAGCGCCCCCCCTCCACCAGTGGCAGCGCTCCACAATACACGAGCCCTCTCTGGTCTGGAGCAGCGGCTGATGTCAATCATTAGATCTGTGATAACCGCTCCTGACCACGTGCTCATCACACTTCCATAGTATGGAGCAATCCTCTGCTCAGCTGACAGTTTGTTACAATATATCCGGCTCTAAAAAACAAATAAACTGGAACATAAGTTGTTGCGCATGTTCACACTGGCCACTAAACAGACAAAACCCAAGATAAAAGCATAAGCTAAAACCCTGCAGTAAATAAAGAGCAATAGTGCATGAAAATAACATGGGGTGATGTAAAAGCCGCCTAACCGCGCCAAGGTGACGGTAATCGGTAGAATTCTTGTTTATTTGCTCAGGCGTGGCCTCCCTTTCCCTAAGCTGGACATTACATTTATGCAAGCAACCAAGAAGAGATGGACCCAGAGCAGAACCCAGAAAAATGGATAGAACTTTATTACAAAAAAAAAATCAACCAAAAATAGACAAATCGTTTATAAAATGCTGGCGACACCTAGGAGCCTCGTCAGAGCACGTTGGTCATATAGGTCTATAGACGCCTAGAGTGAGCGACGCAAAGGTAATGACTGACCCCGGTGTACAGGAGACCACTAAGGGTAAAATCTGCACCTGAGGTCACTGGCAGGTCACCTGCGCTTTTCATGCGTTTTTTGACGCATTTTTTCATGCATGAAGGTGGGGTCATACCTGAACCAGATGATGAATCAAGTTCTGACTTTGGAGATGACACAAGACCGACATTGTTTTCCCAGGAGGAGATGAAGGATTTGTAAGAGAATCTTCCCAAAGATGCCGCTGAGTTACTCGGATCAAGGCTCAAAAGTAAGAATAGATTGTTGCCAGGAGTCTTTTTCATGGTTCAGATATCGTGAAGACGAGTTTGTTCCTTAGGCTACTTTCACACTAGCGTTTTTTTAAATCCGTCACAATGCGTCGTTTTGCAGAAAAAACGCATCCTGCAAAAGTGCTTGCAGGATGCGTTTTTTTCCCCATAGACTTCTATTGACGACGCATTTGCGACGGATTGGCACACTTCGCATCCGTCTTGCGACGGATGCGTCGTGCTTTGGCGGACCGTCGGGAGAAAAAAACCCTACATGTAACGTTTTTTTCTCCCGACGGACTGCTTTTTCTGACCGCGCATGCACGGCCGGAACTCCGCCCCCACCTCCCCGCACCTTACAATGGGGCAGCGGATGCGCCGGAAAAATGCATCCGCTGCCTCCATTGTGCTATGAAGCAAACGCTAGCGTCGGAATCTCTTCCCGACGCATTGCGACGGGGAGATTCCGACGCTAGTGTGAAAGGAGCCTTACTTTGCCCAGGAAGATAAGTTGGTTTATTGCATCGATGTTGAAGGTTTGATGGGTCAATTCAAAATCCAATATGATTCAGCGCAATGGCGTCTTTTTGAAGAATCTATAAAAAGAAGTCTCAAAGCAGTTTCACTCCACAACGGCGGTTTTTAATCTTCCATCCCTGCAGGTCATTCTGTACCTCAAGGAAACCTACGAGAACTTGGAATTGGTTCTTCGGAAACTTAAATATGAAGACCACGGTTGGTAAGTGTGCGGGGATTGGAAAGTCTTGTGCATGCTGCTCGGGCCACACGCTGGGACAGTCGAGACCGACAAAATCACTGGACCAAGAACTGGCATCCGAGGGGGCTCACAGTTGGTGACAAAAATGTCCTCCGAGAAACTTTGGTTCCTCCCCATAAAGTTCTTCTACCACCTCTCCGCATAAAATTAGCATTGATGAAGTAATTCGTAAAATCACTTCCAAAAGATGGAGAATGCTTCAAATACTCGGTCACCAAGTTTCCAGCCTCTCGGAGGCAAAACTGAAGGAAGGTGTGTTCGTCGGCCCAGACATTAGAAGGCGTATAGCTGATCAAGAGCTTATCAATACCATGACGCATCCCAAAAAAGAAGGGTGGTTTGCATTTAGAGGTGATAGAGAAATGTTTAGGCAATAAAGACCCCGACTACAATATGCTAAAAGCATTTCAAGCTTTATGTCGCCTGATGAGTCTGAACGTTCCTCCATTCCCACTGTGACAACTTTCCTGAGAATGTGGGAGCTGTGAGTGAAGAGCAAGATGAACGATTCCACCAGGACATTAAAGAGATGGAAAGAAGATACCAGGGAAGATGGAGCATCACAATGATGGCCAGAAGATACCAGGGAAGATGGAGCATCACAATGATGGCCAGAAGATACCAGGGAAGATGGAGCATCACAATGATGGCCAGAAGATACCAGGGAAGATGGAGCATCACAATGATGGCCAGAAGATACCAGGGAAGATGGAGCATCACAATGATGGCCAGAAGATACCAGGGAAGATGGAGCATCACAATGATGGCCAGAAGATACCAGGGAAGATGGAGCATCACAATGATGGCCAGAAGATACCAGGGAAGATGGAGCATCACAATGATGGCCAGAAGATACCAGGGAAGATGGAGCATCACAATGATGGCCAGAAGATACCAGGGAAGATGGAGCATCACAATGATGGCCAGAAGATACCAGGGAAGATGGAGCATCACAATGATGGCCAGAAGATACCAGGGAAGATGGAGCATCACAATGATGGCCAGAAGATACCAGGGAAGATGGAGCATCACAATGATGGCCAGAAGATACCAGGGAAGATGGAGCATCACAATGATGGACAGAAGATACCAGGGAAGATGGAGCATCACAATGATGGACAGAAGCTACCAGGGAAGATGGAGCATTACAATGATGGAAAGAAGATACCAGGGAAGATGGAGCATTACAATGATGGCCAGAAGATACCAGGGAAGATGGAGCATTACAATGATGGCCAGAAGATACCAGGGAAGATGGAGCATTACAATGATGGCCAGAAGATACCAGGGAAGATGGAGCATCACAATGATGGCCAGAAGATACCAGGGAAGATGGAGCATCACAATGATGGCCAGAAGATACCAGGGAAGATGGAGCATCACAATGATGGACAGAAGCTACCAGGGAAGATGGAGCATCACAATGATGGACAGAAGCTACCAGGGAAGATGGAGCATCACAATGATGGCAAGAAGATACCAGGGAAGATGGAGCATCACAATGATGGCAAGAAGATACCAGGGAAGATGGAGCATTACAATGATAGCAAGAAGCTACCAGGGAAGATGGAGCATTACAATGATGGCCAGAAGATACCAGGGAAGATGGAGCATCACAATGATGGACAGAAGCTGCCAGGGAAGATGGAGCATTACAATGATGGCCAGAAGCTACCAGGGAAGATGGAGCATCACAATGATGGACAGAAGATACCAGGGAAGATGGAGCATCACAATGATGGCCAGAAGATACCAGGGAAGATGGAGCATCACAATGATGGCCAGAAGATACCAGGGAAGATGGAGCATCACAATGATGGAAAGAAGATACCAGGGAAGATGGAGCATTACAATGATGGACAGAAGATACCAGGGAAGATGGAGCATTACAATGATGGACAGAAGCTACCAGGGAAGATGGAGCATCACAATGATGGCAAGAAGCTACCAGGGAAGATGGAGCATCACAATGATGGCCAGAAGATAACAGGGAAGATGGAGCATCACAATGATGGCCAGAAGATACCAGGGAAGATGGAGCATCACAATGATGGACAGAAGCTACCAGGGAAGATGGAGCATTACAATGATGGAAAGAAGATACCAGGGAAGATGGAGCATTACAATGATAGCAAGAAGCTACCAGGGAAGATGGAGCATCACAATGATGGCCAGAAGATAACAGGGAAGATGGAGCATCACAATGATGGCCAGAAGATACCAGGGAAGATGGAGCATCACAATGATGGACAGAAGCTACCAGGGAAGATGGAGCATTACAATGATGGAAAGAAGATACCAGGGAAGATGGAGCATCACAATGATGGCCAGAAGATACCAGGGAAGATGGAGCATTACAATGATGGAAAGAAGATACCAGGGAAGATGGAGCATCACAATGATGGCCAGAAGGTACCAGGGAAGATGGAGCATCACAATGATGGCAAGAAGATACCAGGGAAGATGGAGCATCACAATGATGGCAAGAAAATACCAGGGAAGATGGAGCATCACAATGATGGAAAGAAGATACCAGGGAAGATGGAGCATTACAATGATGGCAAGAAGATACCAGGGAAGATGGAGCATCACAATGATGGAAAGAAGATACCAGGGAAGATGGAGCATCACAATGATGGAAAGAAGATACCAGGGAAGATGGAGCATCACAATGATGGCAAGAAGATACCAGGGAAGATGGAGCATCACAATGATGGACAGAAGATACCAGGGAAGATGGAGCATCACAATGATGGCGGACGACTGCTGGAGGCTTCAGAGAGACATCCAGATGCTCCTCACAAGCGGAAATGGACCAGGGGAAGCCTCACAGGGAAGAAGCAGCAATGTTACTGCGTGTTAGGGAGATCATTGCAGGTAAAAAATGATTTTCATGAAACATTCGGAATAAAAAATGTATTTTATGAGTCTATTCTCATTTATTTTGAGGTATTGTCTTATTTAACATAGTTACTTAAATTGTCAGAAAACGTGATGTCCTATGACAAAACGGAGGTCATTTTTGGATTCAGCGCACTTAAAAACATAAAGATTACGTGGAATACCCAAAACAGCTCTTGAAAGCAATTTTTTTGCAGACCTGTGTAATGTTTACACAGACAGACAGATAATAGATATGATAGATTTATCTATCGTATCTATTATCTATCTATAAATATATCTATCAATAGAAATATCTATAGATAGCTAGATAGATGTATCGATAGATAGATAATAGATAGATGATAGATAAATAGAAAGATACGACACATAGATAGATAATACCAAGCCCGATGTTTAGTAGATCTATGTATCTATAGATATATCTCTCTATAAATATATCTATAGATAGATTATCCATCTATCTATATAATCATCTAAGGGTCATTTATGTCTCTTTGTCTGTCTGTCTGTAACGGAAATCCCGAACCTGCCGCGAATTGGCCCCTCCCTACTCCCCGTCCCGGACCAACTTTTTTACCATTAATGCTGGCCATGCAGCATCAATAGTAAAAAGATATAGTGGTAAAAGTAATAAAAAATCATGCTATTCTGACCTTCTGTCGCCTCCGCAGCTTTCCCGCTCCTCCCGATGCTCTCGCAGCTTCCGTTCCCAGAGATGCATTGTGAAATTACACAGCGGTCTCTAGCCGAGACCGATAAGTCATCTGGGTAATTTCGCAATGCATCTCTGGGAACGGAAGATGGCGGCTGCATCGCGAGGAGCGGGAAAGCTGCGGAGGCGACGGAAGGTGAGTATATAACTATTTTTTATTTTAATTCTTTTTGTGGGCTGTGTTATTTACTACGTGGGCTGTGGTTTATACTGTGTTGGCTGTGCTATATACTTCGTGGCTGTGCTATATACTGTGTTGGCTGTGCTATATTCCGTGTTGGCTGTGCTATATACCATGTGGCTGTGCTACATACCACTGTGTTGGTTGTGCTATATACTACGTAGGCTGTGCTATATACTAATACTACGTGGGCTGTGCTATATACCCCCACTCACAGCGCGACGTACATACATACAACCATATTCTAGAATACCCAATGCGTTAGAATCAAGCCACCATCTAGTGTATATATATATATATATAATCGTCTAAGGATCTGTTTGTAACGGAAATCCCGCGTCGCTCATTGGTCACGGGCGGCTAGCGCACCCAGTCAGCGACAGGTGCAGTCCGGCCGTGAAATGGCGCGGGATTTAAACCACGCTTCGCGACCAATCAGCGATATTGCAGCGGGATTTCAACACCACTTTGTAAATAAACTACATTCATATTCTAGAATACCCGATGCGTTAGAATCGGGCCACCATCTAGTAGATATGTAATAGCAAGGCCGATGTTTATGAATGAACCTTTAATTTAAAAAAAAAAAAAAAAGGGAAAAACAATGGCGAGGGCTCCCACGCAATTTTCCGTGCCAGAGGGGGAAAGCCGACGGCCAGGGGCCAATATTTGTAGCCTGGGAAGGGGGTAATACCCATGGCCCCTCCCAGGCTATGAATATCAGCGCGCAGCTGTCTGCATAGCCTTTACTGGCTATAAAGATAGGGGGATCCAAAAAAAAAAAAAAAAGACGTGGGGTCCCCTATATTTTACAAATACCAGCCCCCAGCCATCCCAGAAATGGCGCATCTGTAAGATGTGCCAATTCCGGCACTTAACCCCTCTCTTCCGTGTAGCGGTGGGATATGGGGTAATAAGGGGTTAATGTCACCTTGCTATTGTAAGGTGACATTAAGCCGGGTTAATAATGGAGAGGTGTCAATAAGACGCCTATCCATTATTAATCCTAGAGTAGTGAAAGAGTTAAAAAATAAATAAAGACACAGCCAGAAAAAAGTATTTTAATATTCTTCATTTAACCATACTTCAGCGCCTGCAAAAAACGTAAAATAAACCGTATACTACCTGTCCGCCGTAGTCCAATTAATAACGAGTGTCCCACGACGATCTCCCCTATAGAACAGTGACATCGGGCGATGTCACTGCTCTATAGGACCTCCAGTGACACACTGACCGGAGACAATGACTGCTGCAGTGCATCACTGAGGTTACCTGAGTTCAGGGTCTAACTTTATGGCATTGCTGCGTGGGAACTTTCTCACACAGCAATGCCAAAAGTGAGACTAGGGACTATTTTTTACAGTGACGGAGGAATACAATGCGGAAGGATACCATCCATCATTGTATTCCTGGAGCCCCTGGAGAGAAGTCGTATCAGCTGATGCTGCTGCTTTCCAGGGGAGAACGTCGTGGGACACTCGTTTCAATTGGATTTCAGTGGATCAGGGAGTATAGTGTTTGTTTATTATTTTAATATTTTTTACAGATGACACTGGCTTCGGGGAACAAAGTGACAAGTGATGGTGAGTATGTAATCTATGTTATATGTACTGTATGTCTATATGTATGTACTGTATGTATGTGTTGTATGGTGCATGTTGTATGTTGCCGCATGTTGTCGTGTGTTGTATGGTGCATGTGCACACAGTGTAGATGAGTCCAGCTCTGCTACATCTGGATGCCTGACATCTAGATGTAGCAGAGCCGGTAGATGATCACCAGAGATAACTCACCTACACTGCAGCGTTCTCACAATCAGCTGTTTGTGAGAACCAGACTGGTGACCGGAGATAAGTCCCGGTCACGTGCACGGCAGTTTTCGCGGTAACATAAGTTTTCGTGAGAAGTGCAGTGGACGAGGGGCTTCTGTCGGCGGGACAGGTGAGCCGGCAGACATGCGTGGTAAGCTGCGTGTACGCACTTTCTACGCATGTGACTAATCGTTAGATGCGATTTTATCGCATCTAATGATAGTCTATGGTAAATTTATGGCGAGGCGACGGAGCGTCGCCACTTTGTAAACAGACATGCTGTGTTCTGAAAAGACGCGCCGCATGTCCGTTTCCGCGGGTCTGCCGCCTGCATGTTTTCATGAAATCCCCTCCACTATGCCGTAACATCGGGACGCTGCGGCTCTACGGAGCGTCAAACACGCAGCGTTTCCTGAACGTGGAAACTTACCCCAATACTACGGCTACACAGGAGAACCAGCAATGGCCGCGGGAGAGCAGACCCCAATGCGCAGCTGGTGATGTGCCTCTTCGGGGGGAGCTGTATCTCATCTCCTTCTCCTATGGGGGGTTCTCCCTGACTGATGCATTATATATACGGCTGCTGCCATTTCACTGCTTTATTACAGATGAGATACTTTGACCTTTGCGTCGCTCACTCGCGGCGTCTATAGAACTATATTAGCAGCGCGCTCCGTCCTGGCACCTGGTGTCGCCACCCTTCCTACGGCAGTTTAGAAACTCTTCATTTGCCGCCATTTTCAAGATTTTATTTACATAAATTGGTTTTGTAATAAAGTTCTGCACATTTCCTGCTCTGGAGCCGTCGTTCTGTTTGCGGACGAGCTGCTTTTCTCCAGTTTGCCTCCTTTCAGGGAAGTTACACTTACGTAGTTCCCCGTGGCTCGGCGTCCATAGCCGGCTCCCGCTCCTTCTCCCCTTGGCGCGGTGGGACGGCTTTTGTTATCTGAGCCCCCCTGTCATTGTCATGCACCATCTACTGCAGGGGATTTGGTTATGAGGATTTGATCTTGGGTTGTGAATGTATCACACACTGGATACAAATGTAACAAACCCTCAGCACTGGGGAGACAGGTGCACGGCCTCTGGATACAAACAAGAAACATCAATTCACTGACAGCAAGTAAAGATCTGACAGATGGGGAGCACGGAAATTCAGAGAGCGCAGAACTGTCCGCAGAGGAATCTTCTAGAAGCCGTCGGTGCAGATCGTGACGAAATCTTGTGAAACACGGAAACAATAAAACCTCGTCTTGTGCAATATTAATATTATCAGCTCCTAATGGGAACACTGCATCATAGAGATAAAAACGAGCCCAGCAGCACAAGGCATGAGTCCGGGCCATGGAGACAGACAAATATTCAATAGGAATTATACTAATCAGAAAGATTCTTCATTAAACTTACAGCAATAGATGAAATGAAGATTATTAGCGCAGGAATTGGCCAATTCATGTGTACCCATCAACCACGGCAAGGTGACCTCCCTCTGATGGGTCCTACCCTACTGTACATGCCACCCTGGGCCACCAGCCAACAACTCTGGAGAAAACAGGTCACTGTGAACTAAACCTACAATATATGGGCAGGGAGGGGGGATTACACCACCGGCAAGGTCACTGGGAGGAGGGGCGTAATCAGCTCTCCCTGCCCAGAAACTGTAGGTTTAGCCCAGAGGGACATGTACGGTAGAGTAGGACCCATATATATATATATTATACCCGTGTGTGTGCCTATATATATATATATATATATATATATATATATATATATATATATATATATATATATATATATATATATATATATATATATATATATATTATACCTGTGTGTGTGCCTATATATATATATATATATATATTATACCTGTGTGTGTGCCTATATATATATATATTATACCTGTGTGTGTGCCTATATATATATATATTATACCTGTGTGTGTGCCTATATATATATATATATATATATATATATATATTATACCTGTGTGTGTGCCTATATATATATATATTATACCTGTGTGTGTGCCTATATATATATATATATATTATACCTGTGTGTGTGCCTATATATATATATATATATATTATACCTGTGTGTGTGCCTATATATATATATATTATACCTGTGTGTGTGCCTATATATATATATATATATATATATATATATATATATATATATATATATATATATATATTATACCTGTGTGTGTGCCTATATATATATATATATTATACCTGTGTGTGTGCCTATATATATATATATATTATACCTGTGTGTGTGCCTATATATATATATATTATACCTGTGTGTGTGCCTATATATATATATATTATACCTGTGTGTGTGCCTATATATATATATATATTATACCTGTGTGTGTGCCTATATATATATATATTATACCTGTGTGTGTGCCTATATATATATATATATTATACCTGTGTGTGTGCCTATATATATATATATATATATTATACCTGTGTGTGTGCCTATATATATATATATTATACCTGTGTGTGTGCCTATATATATATATATTATACCTGTGTGTGTGCCTATATATATATATTATACCTGTGTGTGTGCCTATATATATATATTATACCTGTGTGTGTGCCTATATATATATATATTATACCTGTGTGTGTGCCTATATATATATATTATACCTGTGTGTGTGCCTATATATATATATATTATACCTGTGTGTGTGCCTATATATATATATTATACCTGTGTGTGTGCCTATATATATATATATTATACCTGTGTGTGTGCCTATATATATATATATATTATACCTGTGTGTGTGCCTATATTTATATATATTATACCTGTGTGTGTGCCTATATATATATATATTATACCTGTGTGTGTGCCTATATATATATATATATTATACCTGTGTGTGTGCCTATATATATATATATTATACCTGTGTGTGTGCCTATATATATATATATTATACCTGTGTGTGTGCCTATATATATATATATATATATATATATATATATATATATATTATACCTGTGTGTGTGCCTATATATATATATATTATACCTGTGTGTGTGCCTATATATATATATATATATATATATATATATATATATTATACCTGTGTGTGTGCCTATATATATATATATTATACCTGTGTGTGTGCCTATATATATATATATTATACCTGTGTGTGTGCCTATATATATATATATATTATACCTGTGTGTGTGCCTATATATATATATATTATACCTGTGTGTGTGCCTATATATATATATATATTATACCTGTGTGTGTGCCTATATATATATATATATATTATACCTGTGTGTGTGCCTATATATATATATATTATACCTGTGTGTGTGCCTATATATATATATATTATACCTGTGTGTGTGCCTATATATATATATATATTATACCTGTGTGTGTGCCTATATATATATATATTATACCTGTGTGTGTGCCTATATATATATATATTATACCTGTGTGTGCCTATATATATATATATATATATATATATATATATATATATATTATACCTGTGTGTGTGCCTATATATATATATATTATACCTGTGTGTGTGCCTATATATATATATATATATTATACCTGTGTGTGTGCCTATATATATATATATATTATACCTGTGTGTGTGCCTATATATATATATATTATACCTGTGTGTGTGCCTATATATATATATATTATACCTGTGTGTGTGCCTATATTTATATATATTATACCTGTGTGTGTGCCTATATATATATATATTATACCTGTGTGTGTGCCTATATATATATATACATTATACCTGTGTGTGTGCCTATATATATATATATTATACCTGTGTGTGTGCCTATATATATATATATATTATACCTGTGTGTGTGCCTATATATATATATATTATACCTGTGTGTGTGCCTATATATATATATATATATATATATATTATACCTGTGTGTGTGCCTATATATATATATATTATACCTGTGTGTGTGCCTATATATATATATATATATTATACCTGTGTGTGTGCCTATATATATATATATATATATATATATATATATATATATATATATATATTATACCTGTGTGTGTGCCTATATATATATATTATACCTGTGTGTGTGCCTATATATATATATATATTATACCTGTGTGTGTGCCTATATATATATATATTATACCTGTGTGTGTGCCTATATATATATATATATATATATATATATATATATTATACCTGTGTGTGCCTATATATATATATATTATACCTGTGTGTGTGCCTATATATATATATATTATACCTGTGTGTGTGTGCCTATATATATATATATATATATATATATATATATATATATATATTATACCTGTGTGTGTGCCTATATATATATATATATATTATACCTGTGTGTGCCTATATATATATATTATACCTGTGTGTGTGCCTATATATATATATATATATATATATATATATATATATATATATATTATACCTGTGTGTGCCTATATATATATATTATACCTGTGTGTGTGCCTATATATATATATATATATATATATATATATATATATATATATATATATATATATTATACCTGTGTGTGTGCCTATATATATATATATATATATTTATATATATATATATATATATATATATATTATACCTGTGTGTGTGCCTATATATATATATATTATACCTGTGTGTGCCTATATATATATATTATACCTGTGTGTGTGCCTATATATATATATATATATTATACCTGTGTGTGCCTATATATATATATTATACCTGTGTGTGTGCCTATATATATATATTATACCTGTGTGTGTGCCTATATATATATATATATATATATATATATATATATATATATATATATTATACCTGTGTGTGTGCCTATATATATATATATTATACCTGTGTGTGTGTGCCTATATATATATATTATACCTGTGTGTGTGCGCCTATATATATATATATACACACACACACAGGTATAATATACATATATATATATATATATATATACACACGCACAGGTTTACAGTGTCCCCTCACCCCGGCCCCCTCGCTGTGGTACTGGGGCGCTCCTGTGACCGAACCCGGTGACGTCCCCTGCGGAGCTCCCCGATCACTGGCTCCGCCTCCTATAATCCCCACTCACTGGCTCCGCCTCCTATAATCCCCACTCACTGGCCCCGCCTCCTATAATCCCCACTCACTGGCCCCGCCTCCTATAATCCCCGCTCACTGGCCCCGCCTCCTATAATCCCCGCTCACTGGCTCCGCCTCCTATAACCCCCGCTCACTGGCTCCGCCTCCTATAACCCCCGCTCACTGGCTCCGCCTTCTATAATCCACGCTCACTGGCTCCGCCTCCTATAATCCACGCTCACTGGCCCCGTCTCCTATAATCCCCGCTCACTGGCTCCGCCTCCTATAACCCCCGCTCACTGGCTCCGCCTCCTATAATCCCCGGTCACTGGCTCCGCCTCCTATAATCCCCGCTCACTGGCTCCGCCTCCTATAATCCCCGCTCACTGGCTCCGCCTCCTATAATCCCCGCTCACTGGCTCCGCCTCCTATAATCCCCGCTCACTGGCTCCGCCTCCTATAACCCCCGCTCACTGGCTCCGCCTCCTATAATCCACGGTCACTGGCTCCGCCTCCTATAACCCCCGCTCACTGGCTCCGCCTCATATAATCCCCGCTCACTGGCTCCGCCTCCTATAATCCCCGCTCACTGGCTCCGCCTCCTATAACCCCCGCTCACTGGCTCCGCCTCCTATAACCCCCGCTCACTGGCTCCGCCTCCTATAATCCCCGGTCACTGGCTCCGCCTCCTATAATCCACGGTCACTGGCTCCGCCTCCTATAATCCCCGCTCACTGGCTCCGCCTCCTATAATCCCCGCTCACTGGCTCCGCCTCCTATAATCCCCGCTCACTGGCTCCGCCTCCTATAATCCACGCTCACTGGCTCCGCCTCCTATAATCCACGCTCACTGGCTCCGCCTCCTATAATCCACGCTCACTGGCTCCGCCTCCTATAATCCCCGCTCACTGGCTCCGCCTCCTATAACCCCCGCTCACTGGCTCCGCCTCCTATAACCCCCGCTCACTGGCTCCGCCTCCTATAATCCCCGCTCACTGGCTCCGCCTTCTATAATCCCCGCTCACTGGCTCCGCCTCCTATAATCCACGCTCACTGGCTCCGCCTCCTATAATCCACGCTCACTGGCTCCGCCTCCTATAATCCACGCTCACTGGCTCCGCCTCCTATAATCCACGCTCACTGGCTCCGCCTCCTATAATCCCCGCTCACTGGCTCCGCCTCCTATAACCCCCGCTCACTGGCTCCGCCTCCTATAACCCCCGCTCACTGGCTCCGCCTCCTATAATCCACGCTCACTGGCTCCGCCTCCTATAATCCACGCTCACTGGCTCCGCTTCCTATAATCCCCGCTCACTGGCTCCGCCTCCTATAATCCCCGCTCACTGGCTCCGCCTCCTATAATCCACGCTCACTGGCTCCGCCTCCTATAATCCACGCTCACTGGCTCCGCCTCCTATAACCCCCGCTCACTGGCTCAGCCTCCTATAACCCCCGCTCACTGGCTCCGCCTCCTATAACCCCCGCTCACTGGCTCCGCCTCCTATAATCCACGCTCACTGGCTCCGCCTCCTATAATCCACGCTCACTGGCTCCGCTTCCTATAATCCCCGGTCACTGGCTCCGCCTCCTATAATTCCCGGTCACTGGCTCCGCCTCCTATAATCCCCGCTCACTGGCTCCGCCTCCTATAATCCCCGCTCACTGGCTCCGCCTCCTATAATCCCCGCTCACTGGCTCCGCCTCCTATAATCCCCGCTCACTGGCTCCGCCTCCTATAATCCCCGCTCACTGGCTCCGCCTCCTATAATCCCCGCTCACTGGCTCCGCCTCCTATAATCCCCGCTCACTGGCTCCGCCTCCTATAATCCCCGCTCACTGGCTCCGCCTCCTATAATCCCCGCTCACTGGCTCCGCCTCCTATAATCCACGCTCACTGGCTCCGCCTCCTATAATCCCCGCTCACTGGCTCCGCCTCCTATAATCCACACTCACTGGCTCCGCCTCCTATAATCCACACTCACTGGCTCCGCCTCCTATAATCCCTGCTCACTGGCTCCGCCTCCTATAATCCACACTCACTGGCTCCGCCTCCTTTAATCCCTGCTCACTGGCTCCGCCTCCTATAACCCCCGCTCACTGGCTCCGCCTCCTATAATCCCCGCTCACTGGCTCCGCCTCCTATAATCCCCGGTCACTGGCTCCGCCTCCTATAATCCACGGTCACTGGCTCCGCCTCCTATAATCCCCGCTCACTGGCTCCGCCTCCTATAATCCCCGCTCACTGGCTCCGCCTCCTATAATCCCCGCTCACTGGCTCCGCCTCCTATAATCCACGCTCACTGGCTCCGCCTCCTATAATCCACGCTCACTGGCTCCGCCTCCTATAATCCCCGCTCACTGGCTCCGCCTCCTATAATCCCCGCTCACTGGCTCCGCCTCCTATAATCCCCGCTCACTGGCTCCGCCTCCTATAATCCCCGCTCACTGGCTCCGCCTCCTATAATCCACACTCACTGGCTCCGCCTCCTATAATCCCCGCCTCCTATAATCCACATATTATTTCCAGTTCAGCAGGAACAGTGAGGTCGGAGCTCGTCACCTCCTGGGATTTGTAGTCCGCACAGTGGGGGCTGGTCACCAGCTGTCACTCACACGCCCATAGTGGCGGAGCCCCCACAATCACTCACTGCAGCCGCATTATTACACCACACCTGTGACGTCACGTTCTCCCTGTGACGTCACACCGAGCACGGCGCGCTCCTCTCACCCTGGATCAGCTTCTCCTGGCGGCCGCTGTCCGCTCTCTGCTCCGCCGCGGTGGCGGCTCCCGCGCTCCGGGCTCTGGCCATGACAACAGACGAGGCTCCCGGAGAGGCGTCCACACACTGACAACCGCCACTTCCGCCTCCGCCAGAACAACTCACAGCGCCGGGCGGCGGAACAAGGCATGCGCGGCCATCACCATAGCAACAGGGAACAACCCGGACGTCCTGAAGCCACTCTGTGACCACACCCCTTCTCTATGGTTATGAGGGCGCCGCTCTGTGTGCTGAAGCTCCTCTATGGTGCAGTGAGTCACCAAGTATCTCGTGGAGCAGCGGGACGTGGGCGAGACCTGTGACGTCAGCTCTGCTCAGGGGCGGTACCTGTGACCTCAGCTCTGGTCAGGGGCGGTACCTGCGGCCTCAGCTCTGCTCAGGGGCGGTACCTGTGACCTCAGCTCTGGGCAGGGGCGGTACCTGCGGCCTCAGCTCTGCTCAGGAGCGGTACCTGTGACCTCAGCTCTGGGCAAGGGCAGAACCAGCGGCCTCAGCTCTGGTCAGGGGCGGTACCTGTGACCTCAGCTCTGGGCAAGGGCAGAACCAGCGGCCTCAGCTCTGGGCAGGGGCGGTACCTGTGACCTCAGCTCTGCTCAGGGGCGGTACCTGTGACCTCAGCTCTGGGCAGGGGCGGTACCTGCGGCCTCAGCTCTGCTCAGGGGTGGTACCTGTGACCTCAGCTCTGGTCAGGGGCGGTACCTGCGGCCTCAGCTCTGGTCAGGGGCGGTACCTGCGGCCTCAGCTCTGCTCAGGGGCGGTACCTGTGACCTCAGCTCTGGGCAGGGGCGGTACCTGCGGCCTCAGCTCTGCTCAGGGGCGGTACCTGTGACCTCAGCTCTGGGCAGGGGCAGAACCTGCGGCCTCAGCTCTGGGCAGGGGCGGTACCTGCGGCCTCAGCTCTGGGCAGGGGCGGTACCTGCGGCCTCAGCTCTGGGCAGGGGCGGTACCTGCGGCCTCAGCTCTGGGCAGGGGCGGTACCTGCGGCCTCAGCTCTGGGCAGGGGCGGTACCTGTGACCTCAGCTCTGGGCAGGGGCGGTACCTGTGACCTCAGCTCTGGGCAGGGGCGGTACCTGTGACCTCAGCTCTGCTCAGGGGCGGTACCTGTGACCTCAGCTCTGGGCAGGGGTGGTACCTGTGACCTCAGCTCTGGTCAGGGGCGGTACCTGCGGCCTCAGCTCTGCTCAGGGGCGGTACCTGTGACCTCAGCTCTGGGCAGGGGCGGTACCTGCGGCCTCAGCTCTGCTCAGGGGCGGTACCTGTGACCTCAGCTCTGGTCAGGGGCGGTACCTGTGATCTCAGCTCTGGGCAGGGGCAGAACCTGCGGCCTCAGCTCTGGGCAGGGGCGGTACCTGCGGCCTCAGCTCTGGGCAGGGGCGGTACCTGCGGCCTCAGCTCTGGGCAGGGGCGGTACCTGCGGCCTCAGCTCTGGGCAGGGGCGGTACCTGCGGCCTCAGCTCTGGGCAGGGGCGGTACCTGCGGCCTCAGCTCTGGGCAGGGGCGGTACCTGCGACCTCAGCTCTGGGCAGGGGCGGTACCTGTGACCTCAGCTCTGGGCAGGGGCGGTACCTGTGACCTCAGCTCTGCTCAGGGGCGGTACCTGTGACCTCAGCTCTGCTCAGGGGCGGTACCTGTGACCTCAGCTCTGGGCAGGGGCGGTACCTGCGGCCTCAGCTCTGGGCAGGGGCGGTACCTGTGACCTCAGCTCTGCTCAGGGGCGGTACCTGTGACCTCAGCTCTGGGCAGGGGCGGTACCTGCGGCCTCAGCTCTGGGCAGGGGCGGTACCTGCGGCCTCAGCTCTGCTCAGGGGCGGTACCTGTGACCTCAGCTCTGGGCAGGGGCGGTACCTGTGACCTCAGCTCTGGGCAGGGGCGGTACCTGTGACCTCAGCTCTGCTCAGGGGCGAGACCTGTGACCTCAGCTCTGGTCAGGGGTGGTACCTGAGGCCTCAGCTCTGGTCAGGGGTGGTACCTGTGACCTCAGCTCTGCTCCGGGGCGGTACCTGAGGCCTCAGCTCTGCTCAGGGGCGGTACCTGAGGCCTCAGCTCTGGTCAGGGGTGGTACCTGTCACTTCAGCTCTGCTCCGGGGCGGTACCTGAGGCCTCAGCTCTGGGCAGGGGCGGTACCTGTGACCTCAGCTCTGGTCAAGGGCGGTACCTGAGGCCTCAGCTCTGCGCAGGGGCGGTACCTGTGACCTCAGCTCTGGGCAAGGGCGGTACCTGTGGCCTCAGCTTTGGGCAGGGGCGGTACCTGAGGCCTCAGCTCTGGGCAGGGGCGGTAACTGTGACCTCAGCTCTGCTCCGGGGCGGGACCTGTGACCTCAGCTCTGGGCAGGGGCGGTACCTGTGACCTCAGCTCTGGGCAGGGGCGGTACCTGTGACCTCAGCTCTGCTCCGGGGCGGTACCTGTGACCTCAGCTCTGGGCAGGGGTGGTTCCTGCGACCTCAGCTCTGCTCTGGGGCGGTACCTGCGGCCTCAGCTCTGGGCAGGGGCGGTACCTGCGACCTCAGCTCTGCTCTGGGGCGGTACCTGCGACCTCAGCTCTGGGCAGGGGCGGTACCTGTGACCTCAGCTCTGGGCAGGGGCGGTACCTGTGACCTCAGCTCTGCTCAGGGGCGGTACCTGTGACCTCAGCTCTGCTCAGGGGCGGTACCTGTGACCTCAGCTCTGGGCAGGGGCGGTACCTGCGGCCTCAGCTCTGGGCAGGGGCGGTACCTGTGACCTCAGCTCTGCTCAGGGGCGGTACCTGTGACCTCAGCTCTGGGCAGGGGCGGTACCTGCGGCCTCAGCTCTGGGCAGGGGCGGTACCTGCGGCCTCAGCTCTGCTCAGGGGCGGTACCTGTGACCTCAGCTCTGGGCAGAGGCAGAACCTGCGGCCTCAGCTCTGGGCAGGGGCGGTACCTGCGGCCTCAGCTCTGGGCAGGGGCGGTACCTGTGACCTCAGCTCTGGGCAGGGGCGGTACCTGTGACCTCAGCTCTGGGCAGGGGCGGTACCTGTGACCTCAGCTCTGGTCAAGGGCGGTACCTGAGGCCTCAGCTCTGCGCAGGGGCGGTACCTGAGGCCTCAGCTCTGCGCAGGGGCGGTACCTGTGACCTCAGCTCTGGGCAAGGGCGGTACCTGTGGCCTCAGCTTTGGGCAGGGGCGGTACCTGAGGCCTCAGCTCTGGGCAGGGGCGGTAACTGTGACCTCAGCTCTGCTCCGGGGCGGGACCTGTGACCTCAGCTCTGGGCAGGGGCGGTACCTGTGACCTCAGCTCTGGGCAGGGGCGGTACCTGTGACCTCAGCTCTGCTCCGGGGCGGTACCTGTGACCTCAGCTCTGGGCAGGGGTGGTACCTGCGACCTCAGCTCTGCTCTGGGGCGGTACCTGCGGCCTCAGCTCTGGGCAGGGGCGGTACCTGCGACCTCAGCTCTGCTCTGGGGCGGTACCTGCGGCCTCAGCTCTGGGCAGGGGCGGTACCTGCGGCCTCAGCTCTGGGCAGGGCGGTACCTGTGACCTCAGCTCTGGTCAGGGGCGGTACCTGTGACCTCAGCTCTGCTCTGGGGCGGTACCTGTGACCTCAGCTCTGGTCAGGGATGGTACCTGTGACCTCAGCTCTGGGCAGGGGCGGTACCTGCAGCCTCAGCTCTGGGCAGGGGCGGTACCTGTGACCTCAGCTCTGGTCAGGGGTGGTACCTGTGACCTCAGCTCTGGTCAGGGGTGGTACCTGTGACCTCTGAGCAAGATTTGTGGCAACAGAAAAAAAAAATTTTTTTATAAATCCCAAAAAATACTTTCAGTTGTAGTTCAGCAACATCCATGAGCAGACGCTGCTTTAACCCCTTCCTACCATGGTTAATTTTTGTTTTTGCTATTTTTTTCAGTTTGTTCCCAGATCCATAACTTTCTTCTTCCTCCCGTCCCGTCGCTGTGTGAGGACTTGTATTTTGCAGTTTTACCCCTTTTTTGGACCATAAGACGCAACCCAAATTTTGAGCAGGAATTTTTTTTTAATGTGAAAATGGGGGTCCATCTTATAGTTCGAATTTAGCTTACAGGGGATGAAGCAGGGTCAACATTGCAGGAAGCCGGCGGCAGCAGGATTGAAGTGATACTGTGGGCCCTGGGCTGCGAGGACGGGGTGTCCCGGCCCTGTGAGGCAGGTGCCATTGATTTCCCAGTGGTGGGTTTCAGGAAAATGTTGGCGGTGCGAGGCAGGAGCGGCTTCCCAGCTGTGCACATTGATCTGGTGGTGGCTGCAGGAAAATGGCACCGTGGGGGGTTGCGCATACGCAGATTGACAAAAAGTCATATCATTAAGTTGAGATCTAAATCTGCGCATGCGCCGGCTTCATTTTCCTGAATCTCACCACTGGTAAACTAATGACTCCTGCCTCGCACTGCCAGAACACCCCTTGTACCCTGCCCACTCCTTTCACTGCCGGCTTCCTGCAGCGTTGTCCCTGCCTTCTGTGACCCCCCCCACAAACACGCACAACACCTTCCCCGGTAAGCTATATTCAGACTAGGCGCTCCCCCATTTTTCTCTGACATTTTTGGGGACAAGTGCATCTTATAGTCCAGAAAATACGGTGAATAACACCATTCACTTTACTGTCAACTGTAATGAAAAATGGTGAATACTCCGTCCCCGGCGTTGGTTGTTTGTTCTTTTTCCACAGCGCTCATTGTGTGGTGATAAATGACCCGATGATGAGATTCACTGGATTGGACTCCTGACGTTTTTCATTTTTTTCCGTGGTGAAAAATAATTCTGGAATTTTTTCTGGCGCTAAGTCTTATATACAACTAGGTGAAGAGCCCGGTGTTGCCTGGGCATAGTAAATATCTGTGGTTAGTTATAGCACCTCACTTCTCTTATTTTCCCATCATGCCTCTCATTTTCCCCCTCACATCTCTCATTTTCTCCCTCACTCCTCTCATTTTCTCCCTCACTCCTCTCATTCCCCCCTAACACTTGTCATTTCGACCTCACATCTGTCATTTTCCGATCACTCCACTATTTTCCCTCACTCCTCTCATTTTGCACTCACACCTTTTCATTTTCACCTCACACCTCTCATTTTCACCTCAGTATATACATGTTTGTCATCTCCCTTATATATAGTATACACCTGTATGTCATCTCCTGTATATAGTATATACCTGTATGTCATCTCCCCTGTATATAGTATATACCTTCTGTGTCTCATCTCCCCTGTATATAGTATATACCTGTATGTCATCTCCTATATATAGTATATACCTGTATGTCATCTCCTCCTATATATAGTATATACCTGTATGTCATCTCCTCCTATATATAGTATATACCTGTATGTTATCTCCTTCTATATATAGTATATACCTGTATGTCATCTCCTCCTGTATATAGTATATACCTGTGTGTCATCTCCCCTGTATATAGTATATATCTGTGTGTCATCTCCTCCTGTATATAGTATATACCTGTATGTCATCTTCTATATATAGCATATACCTGTATGTCATCTCCTCCTGTATATAGTATATACCTGTAGGTAATCTGCTCCTGTATATAGTATATACCTGTGTGTCATCTCCTCCAGTATTTAGTATATACCTGTATGTCATCTCCTCCTATATATAGTATATACCTGTATGTCATCTCCTCCTATATATAGTATATACCTGTATGTCATCTCCTCCTGTATATAGTATATACCTGTGTGTCATCTCCCCTGTATATAGTATATATCTGTGTGTCATCTCCTCCTGTATATAGTATATACCTGTATGTCATCTTCTATATATAGCATATACCTGTATGTCATCTCCTCCTGTATATAGTATATACCTGTATGTCATCTCCTCCTGTATATATATGTACCTATATGTCATCTCCTCCTCTATATAGTATATACCTGTGTGTCATCTCTCCTGTATATAGTATATATCTGTGTGTCATCTCCCCTGTATATAGTATATACCTGTGTGTCATCTCCTCCTGTATTAGACCTCGTTAACACGTTATTTGCTCAGTATTTTTACCTCAGTATTTGTAAGCTAAATTGGCAGCCTGATAAATCCCCAGCCAACAGGAAGCCCTCCCCCTGGCAGTATATATTAGCGCACATACACATAATAGACAGGTCATGTGACTGACAGCTGCCGTATTTCCTATATGGTACATTTGTTGCTCTTGTAGTTTGTCTGCTTATTAATCAGATTTTTATTTTTGAAGGCTAATACGAGACTTGTGTGTGTTTTAGGGCGAGTTTCGTTTGTCAAGTTGTGTGTGTTGAGTTTTGTGTGGCGACATGCATGTAGCGACTTTTGTGAGATGAGTTTTGTGTGGCAACATGCGTGTAGCAATTTTTTGTGTGTCAAGTTGCATGTAACAGGTTAGTGTAGCAAGTTGTGTGCAGCAAGTTTTGCGCATGGCGAGTTTTGCGCGTGGCGAGTTTTATGTCTGGTGCCTTTTGAGTATGTGCAAGTTTTGTGTGAGGCAACTTTTGCGTGTGTTGCAACTTTTGTGCATGTGGCAATTTTTCCGCGTGTGCAAGTTTTGCGTGTTGCGAGTTTTCCATGAGGTGAGTTTTGCACTTGTGGCGAGTTTTGCGTGAGCCTAGTTTTTGCATGTGGCGAGTTTTGCGCGTGGCGAGTTTTGAGCGGCGACTTTTGTGTTTTGACTTTTATGTGGCGAGGTTGGTGTATGTGTGGTGAAATGTGTGCTGAGGGTGGTATATGTGTTCAAGCACGTGGTAGTGTGTGGCGCATTTTGTGTGTGTGTTCATATCCCCGTGTGTGGTGAGTATCCCATGTCGGGGTCCCACCTTAGCAACTGTACGGTATATACTCTTTGGCGCCATCGCTCTCATTCTTTAAGTCCCCCTTGTTCACATCTGGCAGCTGTCAATTTGTGTCCAACACTTTCACTTTCACTTTTTCCGATAGGGGAAAATTAGTTTGGTGAATTGGAAAGCGCGGAGTTAAAATTTCACCTCACAACATAGCCTATGACGCTCTCGGGGTCCAGACGTGTGACTGTGCAAAATTTTGTGGCTGTAGCTGCGACGGTGCAGATGCCAATCCTGGACATACACACACACACACACACACATTCAGCTTTATATAGTAGATGATTCCGACCGCGTCTCCCTGGCTGAGTCCACACTGCGTCAAATCCAGCAGGGAAACCGGCCGGCGGAGGAGTATAGCTTTTTGAGGAACAGATGGGTATGCTCCACAGAGGCCCGCTTCGAGAGGCAGTCCGCCATTCTATCAGAACGTTTCCGGGCACAAGGGTACAGTCGCCGGAGCATCAGGGCAGGGTATGGAAGGGCAAAATCCACACGAAGGGAGGACTTGTTATTATAGGGGAAAAGGTCCAAATCAGATGATGGGTCTGAGGTCAGATTCATTTCGATCTCCAACTGTCAGTGGAACCGCATCCGGGTAATACTTAATAGGCACTGGTCTGTATTGCAGACTGATGCCATACTGGCCTCACATTTGACAAAATTTCCCGTAATGACTCAACGTAGGGGTAAGAACTTAAAAGATAATTTGGTGAGGAGCCATTATGTAGTTAAAAACAAGAATACAAATTTCCTGGATGTGGGCAGTCCAAGGCAGGGATGCTATCCTGGCTCATGCGTCGCGTGTCCGAATATCCTTAGATGTGGGACCTTCAAAACTTCAGATGGGAGCAGAGAATTTAAAATAAGAGACTTTATTTCGTGTAGTACGACTTTTGTCATCTATTATGCCACCTGTCCCTGCTCCCTAATCTATGTCGGTCTCACATCTAGGGAATTAAAAATTCGGACGCGCGAGCATGTACGCGACATTCTAGCCGCGAAAGAGGCGGTGGATGTGTCAGGTTTGAAGACCTTACCAAGACATTTTCGGATGTGTCATGGATCGGACCCCAGAGGCCTGAAAGTAAGAGGCATTGAGAGGATACAGGGAGGGATCAGGGGTGGCAACATGGTTAAAACACTTGCACAACGTGAATGCAGGTGGATTGTCACCCTTGATACCCTACCTCAGAGGGGATTGAATGAGAAACTAAGTTTCGCCCCGTTCCTCTGAATGTCTTGGTCCCATTGACCCACATTAGAGCCATTGTGAGGTATTACTTTTTATCTTGTTACGCCTGTGTGACAGTGAATACTTAAGATATTGGGTATATCTTCTCTCTCTATTTTGTGTCAATTCACCATTCGGTTTTAAATATTTTTGTACTAATTTGTCTTGTGTATGTTTTTATTGTAGTCTATCCTTTAAATATGACCATGGCTTTAGACGATATTTGGGCTGTATTGTATTCCTTTCCCCCATGCACGAATATCACAATGAAACATGAAGGAAAAATGGACAAAAAGAAAAAAAGAAGAATGAAGTCCCAATTATTATTATTATTATTATTATTTTTTTTTTTTTTCGTTTTTATGTCTGTTTGTTTACATGCACTATATATATATTTTATTATTAATAATATTGTCAGCACGTCACTTTATGTGCGTACCGGTGTATGACCTGTACCTCTATATGATCTAGTTGAATGCTATTACCACAGTGTCAGTATTGTGGACGTAGTGTGAGATTTTCCCCCGTGCACCACATTTATCACACTACATTAGTGCCGTCTATTCACCGGTGTTCTCACTTATATGGTGGGTTGGAGTATGCAGCTCCACGATCTTCCTAAATATGGCCACCGCCGTGGTCTTCTTAAAAATGGCTGCCGGGTGTGCGCATGCCCGCTGTCGCCCGGAGCGTCCGTCTGCGGCCGTCTGTTTCAGCAGGGCGCGCGTCACATGACGTCTTTCGGCGGACTTCCGCCTTAAGTCTGCCCTGCTGTGACGGCTTAGGCGATGACGCGCCTCGGACACCACTGCGCATGCGCCGCCGTCCCGGTACCACTTCCGCTTTTATGTGTATTTAAAGGGAACCTGTCACCCCGTTTTTTGAGATTGAGCTATAAATACTGTTAAATAGGGCCTGCGCTGTGTGTTCCTATAGTGTATGTAGTGTACCCCGATTCCCTATGTATGCTGAGAAATAACTTACCAAAGTCGCCGTTTTCGCCTGTCAATCAGGCTGGTCAGGTCGGAAGGGCGTGGTGACATCGGTGGTTCTTCCTCAGCTTTACGTTGGTGGTGTAGTGGTGAAGACACAGCGCGCGATCTGCGCTGTAATCCCTTGCATCGGTGGGGGCGGCCATCTTCCTGGGGCCGCGCGTGCGCAGATCGAGTGCTCTGCTGCACGGGGCTTCAGGAAAATGGCCGCGGGATGCCGCGCGTGCGCATTAGAGATCGCGGCGGCCATTTTCCCAAAGCCGAGTTTGCATCTCGGCTTTGGGAAAATGGCCGCCGCGATCTCTAATGCGCACGCGCGGCATCCCGCGGCCATTTTCCTGAAGCCCCGTGCAGCAGAGCACTCGATCTGCGCACGCGCGGCCCCAGGAAGATGGCCGCCCCCACCGATGCAAGGGATTACAGCGCAGATCGCGCGCTGTGTCTTCACCACTACACCACTACGCCACCAACGTAAAGCTGAGGAAGAACCACCGATGTCACCACGCCCTCCCGACCTGACCAGCCTGATTGACAGGCGAAAACGGCGACTTTGGTAAGTTATTTCTCAGCATACATAGGGAATCGGGGTACACTACATACACTATAGGAACACACAGCGCAGGCCCTATTTAACAGTATTTATAGCTCAATCTCAAAAAACGGGGTGACAGGTTCCCTTTAAACTGCATGAGACTGGCCACATATGAACCCTGCTGAGAAAACGAATACACAAAACGCGCGTCCAGGGGAGCCAGACCAGGAGGGGGCACCTTTTCTAGCAACTACTATGGGTAAGCCTGATCCAGTATACGGTGCATTATAGGCACCATACTTTTGTCACCTATGCTAAGGGGATACCGGTAGGACCTTATATTTACTGATCAGTGGTTTACAAACGCTAGTTAAAAGGATGTGATAAAGATATAATATACTGTGTTCATCCCTCTTTGTGTTTGGCTATCACCATGTCTCCTTCTTATGACCTCTTTGTGTGTGCAGAGTGTCTACAGCACTTATTGCAGTGTTAATATTGGTGTTATTTCGATGGAATTATATAATAAACGTTATACCTTTTTATACATAACTATGTTGTTATGGATGTTTATGCTCTGCTCTTTAATTAGATTGTAGGAGCAAAATGGTTTTCAAAACTGGACCTCAGGGGGAAACATATAATCTCATTTGCATTAAAGAGGGGGATGAGTGGAAAACAGCTTTCAATACACCTGAGGGTCACCATGAGAACCCTGTGATGCCATTTGGGTTGATGAACATGCCAGCCATCTTTAAGCACTTTGTAAATTACATCTTTAGTCACCTGGTTGGCAGATTTGTGGTTATCTATCTGGATGGGGCCGGAGTGTGGAGAATAAGGGGCAGGAGTGCGGAGACAAAAGGCAGCCCCCCACATATATTGACTGTGAGTTAAGATGAAGTCACAAACATAGAAATGAAACAGGTTTCAGCAAAGGGAGGCCAGACTTACTAAACAGACAGAGGATAGGAAAGGAATCTTTGTGGTCAGCACAAAAAACTACAAAAGACCACGCAGAGTGTGCAAAAAGACCTCCGCACCAACTAACGGTGCGGAGATGCCACTCTGCATCCCAGAGCTTCCAGCTAGCAAGGCAAAATCATGATAACCAGCTGGACAAAGAAACAATGAAAAAATAATAACTATCAGGAACTTAGCTTCTGCTGGAGAAGACAGGTCACCAGAAAGATCCAAGAGCGAACTGAACTAATGCAGGAACATTGACAGCTGGCATGGAGTAACGATCTGAGTGGACTTAAATAGAGCAGCCAACCAAAGGACAAACCACATCACCTGTGTAAGGAACCTCAGAAGCAGCAGCTCCACTCACAGCCACCAGAGGGAGCCCATGGACAGAACGCGCCGAAGTACCATTCACGACCACAGGAGGGAGTTCGACAACAGAATTCACAACAGAGTGCAGAGAATAAGGGGCAGGAGTGTGGAGAATAAGGGGCAGGAGTCTGGAGAATAAGGGGCGGGAGTGCGGAGAATAAGGGGCGGGAGTGCGGAGAATAAGGGGCAGGAGTCTGGAGAATAAGGGGCAGGAGTCTGGAGAATAAGGGGCAGGAGTGTGGAGAATAAGAGGCAGAAGTGTGGAGAATAAGGGGCAGGAGTGTGGAGAATAAGAGGCAGAAGTGTGGAGAATAAGGGTCCGGAGTCTGGAGAATAAGGGGCCGGAGTGTGGAGAATAAGGGGCAGGAGTGCGGAGAATAAGGGGCAGGAGTGTGGAGAATAAGGGGCAGGAGTGCGGATGATAAGGGGCAGGAGTCTGGAGAATAAGGGGCAGGAGTGCGGAGAATAAGGGGCAGGAGTGTGGAGAATAAGGGGCAGGAGTGCTTGGTGAATAAGGGGCAGGAGTGTGGAGAATAAGGGGCAGGAGCGTGGAGAATAAGGGGCAGGAGCGTGGAGAATAAGGGGCAGGAGTGTGGAGAATAAGGGGCAGGAGTGTGGAGAATAAGGGGCACGAGTGTGGAGGATAAGGGGCAGGGGTGTGGAGAATAAGGGGCAGGGGTGTGGAGAATAAGGGGCAGGAGTGTGGAGGATAAGGGGCAGGAGTGTGGAGAATAAGGGGCAGGAGTGTGGAGAATAAGGGGCACGAGTGTGGAGAATAAGGGGCAGGAGTGTGGAGAATAAGGGGCAGGAGTGCGGAGAATAAGGGGCAGGAGTGCGGAGGCTAAGGGGCAGGAGTGCGGAGGCTAAGGGGCAGGAGTGCGGAGGCTAAGGGGCAGGAGTGCGGAGGCTAAGGGGCAGGAGTGCGGAGGATAAGGGGCAGGAGTGTGGAGAAGAAGGGGCAGGAATCTGGAGGATAAGGGGCAGGAGTGTGGGGAATAAGGGGCAGGAGTGCGGAGAATAAGGGGCAGGAGTGCGGATGATAAGGGGCAGGAGTCTTGAGAATAAGGGGCAGGAGTGTGGAGAATAAGGGGCAGGAGTGTGGAGAATAAGGGGCACGAGTGTGGAGAATAAGGGGCAGGAGTGCAGAGGATAAGGGGCAGGAGTGCGGAGGATAAGGGGCAGGAGTGTGGAGAATAAGGGGCAGGAGTGCGGAGAATAAGGGGCAGGAGTGCGGAGGATAAGGGGCAGGAGTGTGGAGAATAAGGGGCAGGAGTGCGGAGAATAAGGGGCAGGAGTGTGGAGAATAAGGGGCAGGAGTGCGGAGAATAAGGGGCACGAGTGGAGAGAATAAGGGGCACGAGTGTGGAGAATAAGGGGCACGAGTGTGGAGAATAAGGGGCAGGAGTGCGGAGGATAAGGGGCAGGAGTATGGAGAAGAAGGGGCAGGAATCTGGAGGATAAGGGGCAGGAGTGTGGGGAATAAGGGGCAGGAGTGCGGAGAATAAGGGGCAGGAGTGCGGATGATAAGGGGCAGGAGTCTGGAGAATAAGGGGCAGGAGTGTGGAGAATAAGGGGCAGGAGTGTGGAGAATAAGGGGCACGAGTGTGGAGAATAAGGGGCAGGAGTGCGGAGGATAAGGGTCAGGAGTGCGGAGGATAAGGGGCAGGAGTCTGGAGAATAAGGGGCAGGAGTGTGGAGAATAAGGGGCAGGAGTGTGGAGAATAAGGGGCAGGAGTGTGGAGAATAAGGGGCACGAGTGCGGAGGATAAGGGGCAGGAGGGCGGAGAATAAAGGGCAGGAGCGTGGAGAATAAGGGGCAGGAGCGCGGAGAATAAGGGGCAGGAGTGCGGAGGATAAGGGGCAGGAGTGCGGGGAATAAGGGGCAGGAGTGTGGGGAATAAGGGGCACGAGTGTGGAGAATAAGGGGCAGGAGTGCGGAGGATAAGGGGCAGGAGTGCGGAGAATAAGGGGCAGGAGTGCGGAGAATAAGGGGCAGGAGTGTGGAGAATAAGGGGCAGGAGTGTGGGGAATAAGGGGCACGAGTGTGGAGAATAAGGGGCAGGAGTGCGGAGGATAAGGGGCAGGAGTGCGGAGAATAAGGGGCAGGAGTGCGGAGAATAAGGGGCAGGAGTGCGGAGAATAAGGGGCAGGAGTGCGGAGAATAAGGGGCAGGAGTGTGGAGAATAAGAGGCAGGAGTGCGGAGAATAAGGGGCAGGAGTCTGGAGAATAAAAGGCAGGAGTGCGGAGAATAAGGGGCAGGAGTCTGGAGAATAAGGAGCAGGAGTGCGGAGAATAAGGGGCAGGAGTGTGGAGAATAAGGGGCAGGAGTGTGGGGAATAAGGGGCAGGAGTCTGGAGAATAAGGGGCAGGAGTCTGGAGAATAAGGGGCAGGAGTCTGGAGAATAAGGGGCAGGAGTGAGGAGAATAAGGGGCAGGAGTGTGGAGAATAAGGGACAGGAGTGTGGAGAATAAAGGGCAGGAGTCTGGAGAATAAGGGGCAGGAGTCTGGAGAATAAGGGGCAGGAGTGCGAAGAATAAGGGGCAGGAGTGCGGAGAATAAAGGGCAGGAGTGCGGAGAATAAAGGGCAGGAGTGTGGAGAATAAAGGGCAGGAGTCTGGAGAATAAGGGGCAGGAGTGAGGAGAATAAGGGGCGGGAGTGTGGAGAATAAGGGACAGGAGTGCGGAGAATAAGGGGCGGGAGTGCGGGGAATAAGGGGCGGGAGTGCGGGGAATAAGGGGCGGGAGTGCGGAGAATAAGGGGCAGGAGTCTGGAGAATAAGGGGCAGGAGTCTGGAGAATAAGGGGCAGGAGTGCGGGGAATAAGGGGCAGGAGTGCGGGGAATAAGGGGCAGGAGTGTGGAGAATAAGGGACAGGAGTGCGGGGAATAAGGGGCAGGAGTGCGGGGAATAAGGGGCAGGAGTGCGGAGAATAAGGGGCAGGAGTGTGGAGAATAAGGGGCAGGAGTGTGAAGAATAAGGGGCAGGAGTGCGGAGAATAAGGGGCAGGAGTGTGGAGAATAAGGGGCAGGAGTGTGGAGAATAAGGGGCAGGAGTGTGGGGAATAAGGGGCAGGAGTGTGGAGAATAAGGGGCAGGAGTGCGGAGAATAAGGGGCAGGAGTGCGGAGAATAAGGGGCAGGAGTGCGGATGATAAGGGGCAGGAGTGTGGAGAATAAGAGGCAGGAGTGTGGAGAATAAGGGTCAGGAGTGTAGAGAATAAGGGGCAGGAGTGTGGAGAATAAGGGGCAGGAGTGTGGAGAATAAGGGGCAGGAGTGCGGATGATAAGGGGCAGGAGTGTGGAGAATAAGGGGCAGGAGTGCGGGGAATAAGGGGCAGGAGTGCGGAGAATAAGGGCAGGAGTGCGGAGAATAAGGGGCAGGAGTGCGGAGAATAAGGGGCAGGAGTGTGGAGAATAAGGGGTAGGAGTCTGGAGAATAAGGGGCCGGAGTGCGGGGAATAAGGGGCAGGAGTGTGGAGAATAAGGGGCAGGAGTGTGGAGAATAAGGGGCAGGAGTGTGGGGAATAAGGGGCAGGAGTGTGGAGAATAAGGGACAGGAGTGTGGAGAATAAGGGGCAGGAGTGCGGAGAATAAGGGGCAGGAGTCTGGAGAATAAGGGGCAGGAGTCTGGAGAATAAGGGGCAGGAGTGCGGGGAATAAGGGGCAGGAGTGCGGGGAATAAGGGGCAGGAGTGTGGAGAATAAGGGACAGGAGTGCGGGGAATAAGGGGCAGGAGTGCGGGGAATAAGGGGCAGGAGTGCGGAGAATAAGGGGCAGGAGTGTGGAGAATAAGGGGCAGGAGTGTGGAGAATAAGGGGCAGGAGTGTGGAGAATAAGGGGCAGGAGTGCGGAGAATAAGGGGCAGGAGTGTGGAGAATAAGGGGCAGGAGTGTGGAGAATAAGGGGCAGGAGTGTGGAGAATAAGGGGCAGGAGTGCGGAGAATAAGGGGCAGGAGTGCGGAGAATAAGGGGCAGGAGTGTGGAGAATAAGGGGCAGGAGTGTGGGGAATAAGGGGCAGGAGTGTGGAGAATAAGGGGCAGGAGTGCGGATGATAAGGGGCAGGAGTGTGGAGAATAAGAGGCAGGAGTGTGGAGAATAAGGGGCAGGAGTGCGGAGAATAAGGGGCAGGAGTGCGGATGATAAGGGGCAGGAGTGTGGAGAATAAGAGGCAGGAGTGTGGAGAATAAGGGGCAGGAGTGTGGAGAATAAGGGGCAGGAGTACGGAGAATAAGGGGCAGGAGTGTGGAGAATAAGGGGCAGGAGTCTGGAGAATAAGGGGCAGGAGTGCGGAGAATAAGGGGCAGGAGTGTGGAGAATAAGGGGCAGGAGTGCGGAGAATAAGGGGCAGGAGTGTAGAGAATAAGGGGCGGGAGTGTGGAGAATAAGGGGCGGGAGTGTGGAGAATAAGAGGCAGGAGTGTGGAGAATAAGGGGCCGGAGTCTGGAGAATAAGGGGCAGGAGTGCGGAGAATAAGGGGCAGGAGTGTGGAGAATAAGGGGCAGGAGTGCGGAGAATAAGGGGCAGGAGTGTAGAGAATAAGGGGCGGGAGTGCGGAGAATAAGGGGCAGGAGTGTGGAGAATAAGGGGCGGGAGTCTGGAGAATAAGGGGCAGGAGTGCGGAGAATAAGGGGCAGGAGTGTGGAGAATAAGGGGCAGGAGTGTGGAGAATAAGGGGCAGGAGTGTAGAGAATAAGGGGCAGGAGTGCGGAGAATAAGGGGCAGGAGTGCGGAGAATAAGGGGCAGGAGTGTAGAGAATAAGGGGCAGGAGTGCGGAGAATAAGGGGCAGGAGTGCGGAGAATAAGGGGCAGGAGTGTGGAGAATAAGGGGCAGGAGTGTGGAGAATAAGGGGCAGGAGTGCGGAGAATAAGGGGCAGGAGTGTAGAGAATAAGGGGCAGGAGTGCGGAGAATAAGGGGCAGGAGTGTAGAGAATAAGGGGCAGGAGTGCGGAGAATAAGGGGCAGGAGTGTGGAGAATAAGGGGCAGGAGTGCGGAGAATAAGGGGCCGGAGTGCGGGGAATAAGGGGCAGGAGTGCGGAGAATAAGCGGCAGGAGTGTGGAGAATAAGGGGCAGGAGTCTGGAGAATAAGGGGCAGGAGTGTGGGGAATAAGGGGCAGGAGTGCGGAGAATAAGGGGCAGGAGTGTGGGGAATAAGGGGCAGGAGTGTGGGGAATAAGGGGCAGGAGTGTGGAGAATAAGAGACAGGAGTGTGGAGAATAAGGGGCAGGAGTGCGGAGAATAAGGGGCAGGAGTCTGGAGAATAAGGGGCAGGAGTGCGGAGAATAAGGGGCAGGAGTGTGGGGAATAAGGGGCAGGAGTGTGGGGAATAAGGGGCAGGAGTGTGGAGAAAAAGGGACAGGAGTGTGGAGAATAAGGGGCAGGAGTGCGGAGAATAAGGGGCAGGAGTCTGGAGAATAAGGGGCAGGAGTCTGGAGAATAAGGGGCAGGAGTGCGGGGAATAAGGGGCAGGAGTGTGGAGAATAAGGGACAGGAGTGCGGGGAATAAGGGGCAGGAGTGCGGGGAAAAAGGGGCAGGAGTGCGGAGAATAAGGGGCAGGAGTGTGGAGAATAAGGGGCAGGAGTGTGGAGAATAAGGGGCAGGAGTGCGGAGAATAAGGGGCAGGAGTGTGGAGAATAAGGGGCAGGAGTGTGGAGAATAAGGGGCAGGAGTGTGGGGAATAAGGGGCAGGAGTGTGGAGAATAAGGGGCAGGAGTGCGGAGAATAAGGGGCAGGAGTGCGGAGAATAAGGGGCAGGAGTGCGGATGATAAGGGGCAGGAGTGTGGAGAATAAGAGGCAGGAGTGTGGAGAATAAGGGTCAGGAGTGTAGAGAATAAGGGGCAGGAGTGTGGAGAATAAGGGGCAGGAGTGTGGAGAATAAGGGGCAGGAGTGCGGATGATAAGGGGCAGGAGTGTGGAGAATAAGGGGCAGGAGTGCGGGGAATAAGGGGCAGGAGTGCGGAGAATAAGGGCAGGAGTGCGGAGAATAAGGGGCAGGAGTGCGGAGAATAAGGGGCAGGAGTGTGGAGAATAAGGGGTAGGAGTCTGGAGAATAAGGGGCCGGAGTGCGGGGAATAAGGGGCAGGAGTGTGGAGAATAAGGGGCAGGAGTGCGGAGAATAAGGGGCAGGAGTGTGGGGAATAAGGGGCAGGAGTGTGGAGAATAAGGGACAGGAGTGTGGAGAATAAGGGGCAGGAGTGCGGAGAATAAGGGGCAGGAGTCTGGAGAATAAGGGGCAGGAGTCTGGAGAATAAGGGGCAGGAGTGCGGGGAATAAGGGGCAGGAGTGCGGGGAATAAGGGGCAGGAGTGTGGAGAATAAGGGACAGGAGTGCGGGGAATAAGGGGCAGGAGTGCGGGGAATAAGGGGCAGGAGTGCGGAGAATAAGGGGCAGGAGTGTGGAGAATAAGGGGCAGGAGTGTGGAGAATAAGGGGCAGGAGTGCGGAGAATAAGGGGCAGGAGTGCGGAGAATAAGGGGCAGGAGTGTGGAGAATAAGGGGCAGGAGTGTGGTGAATAAGGGGCAGGAGTGTGGAGAATAAGGGGCAGGAGTGCGGAGAATAAGGGGCAGGAGTGCGGAGAATAAGGGGCAGGAGTGTGGAGAATAAGGGGCAGGAGTGTGGGGAATAAGGGGCAGGAGTGTGGAGAATAAGGGGCAGGAGTGCGGATGATAAGGGGCAGGAGTGTGGAGAATAAGAGGCAGGAGTGTGGAGAATAAGGGGCAGGAGTGCGGAGAATAAGGGGCAGGAGTGCGGATGATAAGGGGCAGGAGTGTGGAGAATAAGAGGCAGGAGTGTGGAGAATAAGGGGCAGGAGTGTGGAGAATAAGGGGCAGGAGTGCGGAGAATAAGGGGCAGGAGTGCGGAGAATAAGGGGCAGGAGTCTGGAGAATAAGGGGCAGGAGTGCGGAGAATAAGGGGCAGGAGTGTGGAGAATAAGGGGCAGGAGTGCGGAGAATAAGGGGCAGGAGTGTAGAGAATAAGGGGCGGGAGTGTGGAGAATAAGAGGCAGGAGTGTGGAGAATAAGGGGCCGGAGTCTGGAGAATAAGGGGCAGGAGTGCGGAGAATAAGAGGCAGGAGTGTGGAGAATAAGGGGCAGGAGTGCGGAGAATAAGGGGCAGGAGTGTAGAGAATAAGGGGCGGGAGTGCGGAGAATAAGGGGCAGGAGTGTGGAGAATAAGGGGCGGGAGTCTGGAGAATAAGGGGCAGGAGTGCGGAGAATAAGGGGCAGGAGTGTGGAGAATAAGGGGCAGGAGTGTGGAGATTAAGGGGCAGGAGTGCGGAGAATAAGGGGCAGGAGTGTGGAGAATAAGGGGCAGGAGTGCGGAGAATAAGGGGCAGGAGTGTAGAGAATAAGGGGCAGGAGTGCGGAGAATATGGGGCAGGAGTGTGGGGAATAAGGGGCAGGAGTGTGGAGAATAAGAGGCAGGAGTGTGGAAGATAAGAGGCAGGAGTGTGGAGAATAAGGGGCAGGAGTGTAGAGAATAAGGGGCGGGAGTGTAGAGAATAAGAGGCAGGAGTGTGGAGAATAAGAGGCAGGAGTGTGGAGAATAAGGGGCAGGAGTGTAGAGAATAAGGGGCGGGAGTGTAGAGAATAAGGGGCAGGAGTGTGGAGAATAAGGGGTAGGAGTCTGGAGAATAAGGGGCAGGAGTGTGGAGAATAAGAGGCAGGAGTGAGGAGAATAAGGGGCAGGAGTGCGGAAAATAAGGGGCAGGAGTGTGGAGAATAAGGGGCAGGAGTCTGGAGAATAAGGGGCAGAAGTGTGGAGAATAAGGGGCAGGAGTGCGGGGAATAAGGGGCAGGAGTGCGGAGAATAAGGGGCAGGAGTGCGGAGAATAAGGGGCAGGAGTGCGGAGAATAAGGGGCAGGAGCGTGGAGAATAAGGGGCAGGAGTCTGGAGAATAAGGGGCTGGAGTGTGGAGAATAAGGGGCAGGAGTGTGGAGAATAAGGGGCAGGAGTGTAGAGAATAAGGGGCAGGAGTGCGGAGAATAAGGGGCAGGAGTGTGGAGAATAAGGGGCAGGAGTCTGGAGAATAAGGGGCAGGAGTGTGGAGAATAAGGGGCAGGAGTGTAGAGAATAAGGGGCAGGAGTGCGGAGAATAAGGGGCAGGAGTGCGGAGAATAAGGGGCAGCAGTGTAGAGAATAAGGGGCAGGAGTGCGGAGAATAAGGGGCAGGAGTGCGGAGAATAAGGGGCAGGAGTGTGGAGAATAAGGGGCAGGAGTGTGGAGAATAAGGGGCAGGAGTGCGGAGAATAAGGGGCAGGAGTGCGGAGAATAAGGGGCAGGAGTGTGGAGAATAAGGGGCAGGAGTGCGGAGAATAAGGGGCAGGAGTGTGGAGAATAAGGGGCAGGAGTGTAGAGAATAAGGGGCAGGAGTGCGGAGAATAAGGGGCAGGAGTGTGGAGAATAAGGGGCAGGAGTGCGGAGAATAAGGGGCCGGAGTGCGGAGAATAAGGGGCAGGAGTGTGGAGAATAAGGGGCAGGAGTGCGGAGAATAAGGGGCAGGAGTGCGGAGAATAAGGGGCCGGAGTGCGGAGAATAAGGGGCAGGAGTGTGGAGAATAAGGGGCAGGAGTGCGGAGAATAAGGGGCAGGAGTGTGGAGAATAAGGGCCAGGAGTGTGGAGAATAAGGGGCAGGAGTGCGGAGAATAAGGGGCAGGAGTGCGGAGAATAAGGGGCAGGAGTCTGGAGAATAAGGGGCAGGAGTGCGGAGAATAAGGGGCAGGAGTGCGGAGAATAAGGGGCAGGAGTGCGGAGAATAAGGGGCAGGAGTGCGGAGAATAAGGGGCAGGAGTGCGGAGAATAAGGGGCAGGAGTCTGGAGAATAAGGGGCAGGAGTCCGGAGAATAAGGGGCAGGAGTGTGGAGAATAAAGGGCAGGAGTCTGGAGAATAAGGGGCAGGAGTGCGGAGAATAAGGGGCAGGAGTGCGGAGAATAAGGGGCAGGAGTGCGGAGAATAAGGGGCAGGAGTGCGGAGAATAAGGGGCAGGAGTCTGGAGAATAAGGGGCAGGAGTGCGGAGAATAAGGGGCAGGAGTCTGGAGAATAAGGGGCAGGAGTGCGGAGAATAAGGGGCAGGAGTGCGGAGAATAAGGGGCCGGAGTGCGGAGAATAAGGGGCAGGAGTGCGGAGAATAAGGGGCAGGAGTGTGGAGAATAAGGGGCAGGAGTGCGGAGAATAAGGGGCAGGAGTGTGGAGAATAAGGGGCAGGAGTGCGGAGAATAAGGGGCAGGAGTGTGGAGAATAAGGGGCAGGAGTGCGGAGAATAAGGGGCCGGAGTGCGGAGAATAAGGGGCAGGAGTGCGGAGAATAAGGGGCAGGAGTGCGGAGAATAAGGGGCAGGAGTGCGGAGAATAAGGGGCAGGAGTGCGGAGAATAAGGGGCAGGAGTGCGGAGAATAAGGGGCAGGAGTGCGGAGAATAAGGGGCAGGAGTGTGGAGAATAAGGGGCCGGAGTGCGGAGAATAAGGGGCAGGAGTGTGGAGAATAAGGGGCAGGAGTGCGGAGAATAAGGGGCAGGAGTGTGGAGAATAAGGGGCAGGAGTGTGGAGAATAAGGGGCCGGAGTGCGGAGAATAAGGGGCAGGAGTGCGGAGAATAAGGGGCAGGAGTGCGGAGAATAAGGGGCAGGAGTGCGGAGAATAAGGGGCAGGAGTGCGGAGAATAAGGGGCAGGAGTGTGGAGAATAAGGGGCAGGAGTGTGGAGAATAAGGGGCAGGAGTGCGGAGAATAAGGGGCAGGAGTGCGGAGAATAAGGGGCAGGAGTGTGGAGAATAAGGGGCCGGAGTGTGGAGAATAAGGGGCAGGAGTGTGGAGAATAAGGGGCCGGAGTGCGGAGAATAAGGGGCAGGAGTGCGGATGATAAGGGGCAGGAGTGCGGAGAATAAGGGGCAGGAGTGCGGAGAATAAGGGGCAGGAGTGCGGAGAATAAGGGGCAGGAGTGCGGAGAATAAGGGGCAGGAGTGCGGAGAATAAGGGGCAGGAGTGCGGGGAATAAGGGGCAGGAGTGTGGAGAATAAGGGGCAGGAGTGCGGAGAATAAGGGGCAGGAGTGCGGAGAATAAGGGGCAGGAGTGTGGAGAATAAGGGGCAGGAGTGCGGAGAATAAGGGGCAGGAGTGCGGATGATAAGGGGCAGGAGTGCGGAGAATAAGGGGCAGGAGTGCGGAGAATAAGGGGCAGGAGTGCGGAGAATAAGGGGCAGGAGTGCGGAGAATAAGGGGCAGGAGTGCGGGGAATAAGGGGCAGGAGTCTGGAGAATAAGGGGCAGGAGTGCGGAGAATAAGGGGCAGGAGTGCGGAGAATAAGGGGCAGGAGTGTGGAGAATAAGGGGCAGGAGTGCGGAGAATAAGGGGCAGGAGTGCGGATGATAAGGGGCAGGAGTGCGGAGAATAAGGGGCAGGAGTGCGGAGAATAAGGGGCAGGAGTGCGGAGAATAAGGGGCAGGAGTGCGGAGAATAAGGGGCAGGAGTGCGGGGAATAAGGGGCAGGAGTCTGGAGAATAAGGGGCAGGAGTGCGGAGAATAAGGGGCAGGAGTGCGGAGAATAAGGGGCAGGAGTGTGGAGAATAAGGGGCAGGAGTGCGGAGAATAAGGGGCAGGAGTGCGGATGATAAGGGGCAGGAGTGCGGAGAATAAGGGGCAGGAGTGCGGAGAATAAGGGGCAGGAGTGCGGAGAATAAGGGGCAGGAGTGCGGAGAATAAGGGGCAGGAGTGCGGAGAATAAGGGGCAGGAGTGCGGAGAATAAGGGGCAGGAGTGCGGAGAATAAGGGGCAGGAGTGCGGAGAATAAGGGGCAGGAGTGCGGAGAATAAGGGGCAGGAGTGCGGAGAATAAGGGGCAGGAGTGTGGAGAATAAGGGGCAGGAGTGCGGAGAATAAGGGGCAGGAGTGCGGAGAATAAGGGGCAGGAGTGTGGAGAATAAGGGGCAGGAGTGCGGAGAATAAGGGGCAGGAGTGCGGATGATAAGGGGCAGGAGTGCGGAGAATAAGGGGCAGGAGTGCGGAGAATAAGGGGCAGGAGTGCGGAGAATAAGGGGCAGGAGTGCGGAGAATAAGGGGCAGGAGTGCGGGGAATAAGGGGCAGGAGTCTGGAGAATAAGGGGCAGGAGTGCGGAGAATAAGGGGCAGGAGTGCGGAGAATAAGGGGCAGGAGTGTGGAGAATAAGGGGCAGGAGTGCGGAGAATAAGGGGCAGGAGTGCGGATGATAAGGGGCAGGAGTGCGGAGAATAAGGGGCAGGAGTGTGGAGAATAAGGGGCAGGAGTGTGGAGAATAAGGGGCAGGAGTGCGGAGAATAAGGGGCAGGAGTGTGGAGAATAAGGGGCAGGAGTGTGGAGAATAAGGGGCAGGAGTGTGGGGAATAAGGGGCAGGAGTGCGGGGAATAAGGGGCAGGAGTGCGGAGAATAAGGGGCAGGAGTGTGGAGAATAAGGGGCAGGAGTGTGGAGAATAAGGGGCAGGAGTGCGGAGAATAAGGGGCAGGAGTGCGGGGAATAAGGGGCAGGAGTGCGGAGAATAAGGGGCAGGAGTGTAGAGAATAAGGGGCGGGAGTGTGGAGAATAAGAGGCAGGAGTGTGGAGAATAAGGGGCCGGAGTCTGGAGAATAAGGGGCAGGAGTGCGGAGAATAAGGGGCAGGAGTGTGGAGAATAAGGGGCAGGAGTGCGGAGAATAAGGGGCAGGAGTGTAGAGAATAAGGGGCGGGAGTGCGGAGAATAAGGGGCAGGAGTGTGGAGAATAAGGGGCGGGAGTCTGGAGAATAAGGGGCAGGAGTGCGGAGAATAAGGGGCAGGAGTGCGGAGAATAAGGGGCAGGAGTGTAGAGAATAAGGGGCGGGAGTGCGGAGAATAAGGGGCAGGAGTGCGGGGAATAAGGGGCAGGAGTCTGGAGAATAAGGGGCAGGAGTGCGGAGAATAAGGGGCAGGAGTGCGGAGAATAAGGGGCAGGAGTGTGGAGAATAAGGGGCAGGAGTGCGGAGAATAAGGGGCAGGAGTGCGGATGATAAGGGGCAGGAGTGCGGAGAATAAGGGGCAGGAGTGCGGAGAATAAGGGGCAGGAGTGCGGAGAATAAGGGGCAGGAGTGCGGAGAATAAGGGGCAGGAGTGCGGAGAATAAGGGGCAGGAGTGCGGAGAATAAGGGGCAGGAGTGCGGAGAATAAGGGGCAGGAGTGCGGAGAATAAGGGGCAGGAGTGCGGAGAATAAGGGGCAGGAGTGCGGAGAATAAGGGGCAGGAGTGTGGAGAATAAGGGGCAGGAGTGCGGAGAATAAGGGGCAGGAGTGCGGAGAATAAGGGGCAGGAGTGTGGAGAATAAGGGGCAGGAGTGCGGAGAATAAGGGGCAGGAGTGCGGATGATAAGGGGCAGGAGTGCGGAGAATAAGGGGCAGGAGTGCGGAGAATAAGGGGCAGGAGTGCGGAGAATAAGGGGCAGGAGTGCGGAGAATAAGGGGCAGGAGTGCGGAGAATAAGGGGCAGGAGTGCGGGGAATAAGGGGCAGGAGTCTGGAGAATAAGGGGCAGGAGTGCGGAGAATAAGGGGCAGGAGTGCGGAGAATAAGGGGCAGGAGTGTGGAGAATAAGGGGCAGGAGTGCGGAGAATAAGGGGCAGGAGTGCGGATGATAAGGGGCAGGAGTGCGGAGAATAAGGGGCAGGAGTGTGGAGAATAAGGGGCAGGAGTGTGGAGAATAAGGGGCAGGAGTGCGGAGAATAAGGGGCAGGAGTGTGGAGAATAAGGGGCAGGAGTGTGGAGAATAAGGGGCAGGAGTGTGGAGAATAAGGGGCAGGAGTGTGGAGAATAAGGGGCAGGAGTGTGGAGAATAAGGGGCAGGAGTGCGGATGATAAGGGGCAGGAGTGTGGAGAATAAGGGGCAGGAGTGCGGGGAATAAGGGGCAGGAGTGCGGAGAATAAGGGCAGGAGTGCGGAGAATAAGGGGCAGGAGTGCGGAGAATAAGGGGCAGGAGTGTGGAGAATAAGGGGTAGGAGTCTGGAGAATAAGGGGCCGGAGTGCGGGGAATAAGGGGCAGGAGTGTGGAGAATAAGGGGCAGGAGTGCGGAGAATAAGGGGCAGGAGTGTGGGGAATAAGGGGCAGGAGTGTGGAGAATAAGGGACAGGAGTGTGGAGAATAAGGGGCAGGAGTGCGGAGAATAAGGGGCAGGAGTCTGGAGAATAAGGGGCAGGAGTCTGGAGAATAAGGGGCAGGAGTGCGGGGAATAAGGGGCAGGAGTGCGGGGAATAAGGGGCAGGAGTGTGGAGAATAAGGGACAGGAGTGCGGGGAATAAGGGGCAGGAGTGCGGGGAATAAGGGGCAGGAGTGCGGAGAATAAGGGGCAGGAGTGTGGAGAATAAGGGGCAGGAGTGTGGAGAATAAGGGGCAGGAGTGCGGAGAATAAGGGGCAGGAGTGCGGAGAATAAGGGGCAGGAGTGTGGAGAATAAGGGGCAGGAGTGTGGTGAATAAGGGGCAGGAGTGTGGAGAATAAGGGGCAGGAGTGCGGAGAATAAGGGGCAGGAGTGCGGAGAATAAGGGGCAGGAGTGTGGAGAATAAGGGGCAGGAGTGTGGGGAATAAGGGGCAGGAGTGTGGAGAATAAGGGGCAGGAGTGCGGATGATAAGGGGCAGGAGTGTGGAGAATAAGAGGCAGGAGTGTGGAGAATAAGGGGCAGGAGTGCGGAGAATAAGGGGCAGGAGTGCGGAGAATAAGGGGCAGGAGTGTGGGGAATAAGGGGCAGGAGTGTGGAGAATAAGGGACAGGAGTGTGGAGAATAAGGGGCAGGAGTGCGGAGAATAAGGGGCAGGAGTCTGGAGAATAAGGGGCAGGAGTCTGGAGAATAAGGGGCAGGAGTGCGGGGAATAAGGGGCAGGAGTGCGGGGAATAAGGGGCAGGAGTGTGGAGAATAAGGGACAGGAGTGCGGGGAATAAGGGGCAGGAGTGCGGGGAATAAGGGGCAGGAGTGCGGAGAATAAGGGGCAGGAGTGTGGAGAATAAGGGGCAGGAGTGTGGAGAATAAGGGGCAGGAGTGCGGAGAATAAGGGGCAGGAGTGCGGAGAATAAGGGGCAGGAGTGTGGAGAATAAGGGGCAGGAGTGTGGTGAATAAGGGGCAGGAGTGTGGAGAATAAGGGGCAGGAGTGCGGAGAATAAGGGGCAGGAGTGCGGAGAATAAGGGGCAGGAGTGTGGAGAATAAGGGGCAGGAGTGTGGGGAATAAGGGGCAGGAGTGTGGAGAATAAGGGGCAGGAGTGCGGATGATAAGGGGCAGGAGTGTGGAGAATAAGAGGCAGGAGTGTGGAGAATAAGGGGCAGGAGTGCGGAGAATAAGGGGCAGGAGTGCGGATGATAAGGGGCAGGAGTGTGGAGAATAAGAGGCAGGAGTGTGGAGAATAAGGGGCAGGAGTGTGGAGAATAAGGGGCAGGAGTGCGGATGATAAGGGGCAGGAGTGTGGAGAATAAGGGGCAGGAGTGCGGAGAATAAGGGGCAGGAGTGCGGATGATAAGGGGCAGGAGTGCGGAGAATAAGGGGCAGGAGTGCGGATGATAAGGGGCAGGAGTGTGGAGAATAAGGGGCAGGAGTGCGGAGAATAAGGGGCAGGAGTGCGGATGATAAGGGGCAGGAGTGCGGAGAATAAGGGGCAGGAGTGCGGAGAATAAGGGGCAGGAGTGCGGAGAATAAGGGGCAGGAGTGCGGAGAATAAGGGGCAGGAGTGCGGAGAATAAGGGGCAGGAGTGCGGGGAATAAGGGGCAGGAGTCTGGAGAATAAGGGGCAGGAGTGCGGAGAATAAGGGGCAGGAGTGCGGAGAATAAGGGGCAGGAGTGTGGAGAATAAGGGGCAGGAGTGCGGAGAATAAGGGGCAGGAGTGCGGATGATAAGGGGCAGGAGTGCGGAGAATAAGGGGCAGGAGTGTGGAGAATAAGGGGCAGGAGTGTGGAGAATAAGGGGCAGGAGTGCGGAGAATAAGGGGCAGGAGTGTGGAGAATAAGGGGCAGGAGTGTGGAGAATAAGGGGCAGGAGTGTGGGGAATAAGGGGCAGGAGTGTGGAGAATAAGGGGCAGGAGTGCGGAGAATAAGGGGCAGGAGTGCGGAGAATAAGGGGCAGGAGTGCGGATGATAAGGGGCAGGAGTGTGGAGAATAAGAGGCAGGAGTGTGGAGAATAAGGGTCAGGAGTGTAGAGAATAAGGGGCAGGAGTGTGGAGAATAAGGGGCAGGAGTGTGGAGAATAAGGGGCAGGAGTGCGGATGATAAGGGGCAGGAGTGTGGAGAATAAGGGGCAGGAGTGCGGGGAATAAGGGGCAGGAGTGCGGAGAATAAGGGCAGGAGTGCGGAGAATAAGGGGCAGGAGTGCGGAGAATAAGGGGCAGGAGTGTGGAGAATAAGGGGTAGGAGTCTGGAGAATAAGGGGCCGGAGTGCGGGGAATAAGGGGCAGGAGTGTGGAGAATAAGGGGCAGGAGTGCGGAGAATAAGGGGCAGGAGTGTGGGGAATAAGGGGCAGGAGTGTGGAGAATAAGGGACAGGAGTGTGGAGAATAAGGGGCAGGAGTGCGGAGAATAAGGGGCAGGAGTCTGGAGAATAAGGGGCAGGAGTCTGGAGAATAAGGGGCAGGAGTGCGGGGAATAAGGGGCAGGAGTGCGGGGAATAAGGGGCAGGAGTGTGGAGAATAAGGGACAGGAGTGCGGGGAATAAGGGGCAGGAGTGCGGAGAATAAGGGGCAGGAGTGTGGAGAATAAGGGGCAGGAGTGTGGAGAATAAGGGGCAGGAGTGCGGAGAATAAGGGGCAGGAGTGCGGGGAATAAGGGGCAGGAGTGCGGAGAATAAGGGGCAGGAGTGTAGAGAATAAGGGGCGGGAGTGTGGAGAATAAGAGGCAGGAGTGTGGAGAATAAGGGGCCGGAGTCTGGAGAATAAGGGGCAGGAGTGCGGAGAATAAGGGGCAGGAGTGTGGAGAATAAGGGGCAGGAGTGCGGAGAATAAGGGGCAGGAGTGTAGAGAATAAGGGGCGGGAGTGCGGAGAATAAGGGGCAGGAGTGTGGAGAATAAGGGGCGGGAGTCTGGAGAATAAGGGGCAGGAGTGCGGAGAATAAGGGGCAGGAGTGCGGAGAATAAGGGGCAGGAGTGTAGAGAATAAGGGGCGGGAGTGCGGAGAATAAGGGGCAGGAGTGCGGGGAATAAGGGGCAGGAGTCTGGAGAATAAGGGGCAGGAGTGCGGAGAATAAGGGGCAGGAGTGCGGAGAATAAGGGGCAGGAGTGTGGAGAATAAGGGGCAGGAGTGCGGAGAATAAGGGGCAGGAGTGCGGATGATAAGGGGCAGGAGTGCGGAGAATAAGGGGCAGGAGTGCGGAGAATAAGGGGCAGGAGTGCGGAGAATAAGGGGCAGGAGTGCGGAGAATAAGGGGCAGGAGTGCGGAGAATAAGGGGCAGGAGTGCGGAGAATAAGGGGCAGGAGTGCGGAGAATAAGGGGCAGGAGTGCGGAGAATAAGGGGCAGGAGTGCGGAGAATAAGGGGCAGGAGTGCGGAGAATAAGGGGCAGGAGTGTGGAGAATAAGGGGCAGGAGTGCGGAGAATAAGGGGCAGGAGTGCGGAGAATAAGGGGCAGGAGTGTGGAGAATAAGGGGCAGGAGTGCGGAGAATAAGGGGCAGGAGTGCGGATGATAAGGGGCAGGAGTGCGGAGAATAAGGGGCAGGAGTGCGGAGAATAAGGGGCAGGAGTGCGGAGAATAAGGGGCAGGAGTGCGGAGAATAAGGGGCAGGAGTGCGGAGAATAAGGGGCAGGAGTGCGGGGAATAAGGGGCAGGAGTCTGGAGAATAAGGGGCAGGAGTGCGGAGAATAAGGGGCAGGAGTGCGGAGAATAAGGGGCAGGAGTGTGGAGAATAAGGGGCAGGAGTGCGGAGAATAAGGGGCAGGAGTGCGGATGATAAGGGGCAGGAGTGCGGAGAATAAGGGGCAGGAGTGTGGAGAATAAGGGGCAGGAGTGTGGAGAATAAGGGGCAGGAGTGCGGAGAATAAGGGGCAGGAGTGTGGAGAATAAGGGGCAGGAGTGTGGAGAATAAGGGGCAGGAGTGTGGGGAATAAGGGGCAGGAGTGTGGAGAATAAGGGGCAGGAGTGCGGAGAATAAGGGGCAGGAGTGCGGAGAATAAGGGGCAGGAGTGCGGATGATAAGGGGCAGGAGTGTGGAGAATAAGAGGCAGGAGTGTGGAGAATAAGGGTCAGGAGTGTAGAGAATAAGGGGCAGGAGTGTGGAGAATAAGGGGCAGGAGTGTGGAGAATAAGGGGCAGGAGTGCGGATGATAAGGGGCAGGAGTGTGGAGAATAAGGGGCAGGAGTGCGGGGAATAAGGGGCAGGAGTGCGGAGAATAAGGGCAGGAGTGCGGAGAATAAGGGGCAGGAGTGCGGAGAATAAGGGGCAGGAGTGTGGAGAATAAGGGGTAGGAGTCTGGAGAATAAGGGGCCGGAGTGCGGGGAATAAGGGGCAGGAGTGTGGAGAATAAGGGGCAGGAGTGCGGAGAATAAGGGGCAGGAGTGTGGGGAATAAGGGGCAGGAGTGTGGAGAATAAGGGACAGGAGTGTGGAGAATAAGGGGCAGGAGTGCGGAGAATAAGGGGCAGGAGTCTGGAGAATAAGGGGCAGGAGTCTGGAGAATAAGGGGCAGGAGTGCGGGGAATAAGGGGCAGGAGTGCGGGGAATAAGGGGCAGGAGTGTGGAGAATAAGGGACAGGAGTGCGGGGAATAAGGGGCAGGAGTGCGGAGAATAAGGGGCAGGAGTGTGGAGAATAAGGGGCAGGAGTGTGGAGAATAAGGGGCAGGAGTGCGGAGAATAAGGGGCAGGAGTGCGGGGAATAAGGGGCAGGAGTGTGGAGAATAAGGGACAGGAGTGCGGGGAATAAGGGGCAGGAGTGCGGAGAATAAGGGGCAGGAGTGTGGAGAATAAGGGGCAGGAGTGTGGAGAATAAGGGGCAGGAGTGCGGAGAATAAGGGACAGGAGTGCGGGGAATAAGGGGCAGGAGTGTGGAGAATAAGGGACAGGAGTGCGGGGAATAAGGGGCAGGAGTGCGGAGAATAAGGGGCAGGAGTGTGGAGAATAAGGGGCAGGAGTGTGGAGAATAAGGGGCAGGAGTGCGGAGAATAAGGGGCAGGAGTGCGGAGAATAAGGGGCAGGAGTGTGGAGAATAAGGGGCAGGAGTGTGGTGAATAAGGGGCAGGAGTGTGGAGAATAAGGGGCAGGAGTGCGGAGAATAAGGGGCAGGAGTGCGGAGAATAAGGGGCAGGAGTGTGGAGAATAAGGGGCAGGAGTGTGGGGAATAAGGGGCAGGAGTGTGGAGAATAAGGGGCAGGAGTGCGGATGATAAGGGGCAGGAGTGTGGAGAATAAGAGGCAGGAGTGTGGAGAATAAGGGGCAGGAGTGCGGAGAATAAGGGGCAGGAGTGCGGATGATAAGGGGCAGGAGTGTGGAGAATAAGAGGCAGGAGTGTGGAGAATAAGGGGCAGGAGTGTGGAGAATAAGGGGCAGGAGTGCGGAGAATAAGGGGCAGGAGTGCGGAGAATAAGGGGCAGGAGTCTGGAGAATAAGGGGCAGGAGTGCGGAGAATAAGGGGCAGGAGTGTGGAGAATAAGGGGCAGGAGTGCGGAGAATAAGGGGCAGGAGTGTAGAGAATAAGGGGCGGGAGTGTGGAGAATAAGAGGCAGGAGTGTGGAGAATAAGGGGCCGGAGTCTGGAGAATAAGGGGCAGGAGTGCGGAGAATAAGGGGCAGGAGTGTGGAGAATAAGGGGCAGGAGTGCGGAGAATAAGGGGCAGGAGTGTAGAGAATAAGGGGCGGGAGTGCGGAGAATAAGGGGCAGGAGTGTGGAGAATAAGGGGCGGGAGTCTGGAGAATAAGGGGCAGGAGTGCGGAGAATAAGGGGCAGGAGTGTGGAGAATAAGGGGCAGGAGTGTGGAGAATAAGGGGCAGGAGTGCGGAGAATAAGGGGCAGGAGTGTGGAGAATAAGGGGCAGGAGTGCGGAGAATAAGGGGCAGGAGTGTAGAGAATAAGGGGCAGGAGTGCGGAGAATATGGGGCAGGAGTGTGGGGAATAAGGGGCAGGAGTGTGGAGAATAAGAGGCAGGAGTGTGGAAGATAAGAGGCAGGAGTGTGGAGAATAAGGGGCAGGAGTGTAGAGAATAAGGGGCGGGAGTGTAGAGAATAAGAGGCAGGAGTGTGGAGAATAAGAGGCAGGAGTGTGGAGAATAAGGGGCAGGAGTGTAGAGAATAAGGGGCGGGAGTGTAGAGAATAAGGGGCAGGAGTGTGGAGAATAAGGGGTAGGAGTCTGGAGAATAAGGGGCAGGAGTGTGGAGAATAAGAGGCAGGAGTGAGGAGAATAAGGGGCAGGAGTGCGGAAAATAAGGGGCAGGAGTGTGGAGAATAAGGGGCAGGAGTCTGGAGAATAAGGGGCAGAAGTGTGGAGAATAAGGGGCAGGAGTGCGGGGAATAAGGGGCAGGAGTGCGGAGAATAAGGGGCAGGAGTGCGGAGAATAAGGGGCAGGAGTGCGGAGAATAAGGGGCAGGAGCGTGGAGAATAAGGGGCAGGAGTCTGGAGAATAAGGGGCTGGAGTGTGGAGAATAAGGGGCAGGAGTGTGGAGAATAAGGGGCAGGAGTGTAGAGAATAAGGGGCAGGAGTGCGGAGAATAAGGGGCAGGAGTGTGGAGAATAAGGGGCAGGAGTCTGGAGAATAAGGGGCAGGAGTGTGGAGAATAAGGGGCAGGAGTGTAGAGAATAAGGGGCAGGAGTGCGGAGAATAAGGGGCAGGAGTGCGGAGAATAAGGGGCAGCAGTGTAGAGAATAAGGGGCAGGAGTGCGGAGAATAAGGGGCAGGAGTGCGGAGAATAAGGGGCAGGAGTGTGGAGAATAAGGGGCAGGAGTGTGGAGAATAAGGGGCAGGAGTGCGGAGAATAAGGGGCAGGAGTGCGGAGAATAAGGGGCAGGAGTGTAGAGAATAAGGGGCAGGAGTGCGGAGAATAAGGGGCAGGAGTGTGGAGAATAAGGGGCAGGAGTGTAGAGAATAAGGGGCAGGAGTGCGGAGAATAAGGGGCAGGATTGTGGAGAATAAGGGGCAGGAGTGCGGAGAATAAGGGGCCGGAGTGCGGAGAATAAGGGGCAGGAGTGTGGAGAATAAGGGGCAGGAGTGCGGAGAATAAGGGGCAGGAGTGTGGAGAATAAGGGGCCGGAGTGCGGAGAATAAGGGGCAGGAGTGTGGAGAATAAGGGGCAGGAGTGCGGAGAATAAGGGGCAGGAGTGTGGAGAATAAGGGGCAGGAGTGCGGAGAATAAGGGGCCGGAGTGCGGAGAATAAGGGGCAGGAGTGTGGAGAATAAGGGGCAGGAGTGCGGAGAATAAGGGGCAGGAGTGTGGAGAATAAGGGGCAGGAGTGTGGAGAATAAGGGGCAGGAGTGCGGAGAATAAGGGGCAGGAGTGCGGAGAATAAGGGGCAGGAGTCTGGAGAATAAGGGGCAGGAGTGCGGAGAATAAGGGGCAGGAGTGCGGAGAATAAGGGGCAGGAGTGCGGAGAATAAGGGGCAGGAGTGCGGAGAATAAGGGGCAGGAGTGCGGAGAATAAGGGGCAGGAGTCTGGAGAATAAGGGGCAGGAGTGCGGAGAATAAGGGGCAGGAGTGTGGAGAATAAAGGGCAGGAGTCTGGAGAATAAGGGGCAGGAGTGCGGAGAATAAGGGGCAGGAGTGCGGAGAATAAGGGGCAGGAGTGCGGAGAATAAGGGGCAGGAGTGCGGAGAATAAGGGGCAGGAGTCTGGAGAATAAGGGGCAGGAGTGCGGAGAATAAGGGGCAGGAGTCTGGAGAATAAGGGGCAGGAGTGCGGAGAATAAGGGGCAGGAGTGCGGAGAATAAGGGGCCGGAGTGCGGAGAATAAGGGGCAGGAGTGCGGAGAATAAGGGGCAGGAGTGTGGAGAATAAGGGGCAGGAGTGCGGAGAATAAGGGGCAGGAGTGTGGAGAATAAGGGGCAGGAGTGCGGAGAATAAGGGGCAGGAGTGTGGAGAATAAGGGGCAGGAGTGCGGAGAATAAGGGGCCGGAGTGCGGAGAATAAGGGGCAGGAGTGCGGAGAATAAGGGGCAGGAGTGCGGAGAATAAGGGGCAGGAGTGCGGAGAATAAGGGGCAGGAGTGCGGAGAATAAGGGGCAGGAGTGCGGAGAATAAGGGGCAGGAGTGCGGAGAATAAGGGGCAGGAGTGTGGAGAATAAGGGGCCGGAGTGCGGAGAATAAGGGGCAGGAGTGTGGAGAATAAGGGGCAGGAGTGCGGAGAATAAGGGGCAGGAGTGTGGAGAATAAGGGGCAGGAGTGTGGAGAATAAGGGGCCGGAGTGCGGAGAATAAGGGGCAGGAGTGCGGAGAATAAGGGGCAGGAGTGCGGAGAATAAGGGGCAGGAGTGCGGAGAATAAGGGGCAGGAGTGCGGAGAATAAGGGGCAGGAGTGTGGAGAATAAGGGGCAGGAGTGTGGAGAATAAGGGGCAGGAGTGCGGAGAATAAGGGGCAGGAGTGCGGAGAATAAGGGGCAGGAGTGTGGAGAATAAGGGGCCGGAGTGTGGAGAATAAGGGGCAGGAGTGTGGAGAATAAGGGGCCGGAGTGCGGAGAATAAGGGGCAGGAGTGCGGATGATAAGGGGCAGGAGTGCGGAGAATAAGGGGCAGGAGTGCGGAGAATAAGGGGCAGGAGTGCGGAGAATAAGGGGCAGGAGTGCGGAGAATAAGGGGCAGGAGTGCGGAGAATAAGGGGCAGGAGTGCGGGGAATAAGGGGCAGGAGTGTGGAGAATAAGGGGCAGGAGTGCGGAGAATAAGGGGCAGGAGTGCGGAGAATAAGGGGCAGGAGTGTGGAGAATAAGGGGCAGGAGTGCGGAGAATAAGGGGCAGGAGTGCGGATGATAAGGGGCAGGAGTGCGGAGAATAAGGGGCAGGAGTGCGGAGAATAAGGGGCAGGAGTGCGGAGAATAAGGGGCAGGAGTGCGGAGAATAAGGGGCAGGAGTGCGGAGAATAAGGGGCAGGAGTGCGGGGAATAAGGGGCAGGAGTCTGGAGAATAAGGGGCAGGAGTGCGGAGAATAAGGGGCAGGAGTGCGGAGAATAAGGGGCAGGAGTGTGGAGAATAAGGGGCAGGAGTGCGGAGAATAAGGGGCAGGAGTGCGGATGATAAGGGGCAGGAGTGCGGAGAATAAGGGGCAGGAGTGCGGAGAATAAGGGGCAGGAGTGCAGAGAATAAGGGGCAGGAGTGCGGAGAATAAGGGGCAGGAGTGCGGAGAATAAGGGGCAGGAGTGCGGAGAATAAGGGGCAGGAGTGCGGAGAATAAGGGGCAGGAGTGCGGAGAATAAGGGGCAGGAGTGTGGAGAATAAGGGGCAGGAGTGCGGAGAATAAGGGGCAGGAGTGTGGAGAATAAGGGGCAGGAGTGCGGAGAATAAGGGGCAGGAGTGCGGAGAATAAGGGGCAGGAGTGTGGAGAATAAGGGGCAGGAGTGCGGAGAATAAGGGGCAGGAGTGCGGATGATAAGGGGCAGGAGTGCGGAGAATAAGGGGCAGGAGTGCGGAGAATAAGGGGCAGGAGTGCGGAGAATAAGGGGCAGGAGTGCGGAGAATAAGGGGCAGGAGTGCGGAGAATAAGGGGCAGGAGTGCGGGGAATAAGGGGCAGGAGTCTGGAGAATAAGGGGCAGGAGTGCGGAGAATAAGGGGCAGGAGTGCGGAGAATAAGGGGCAGGAGTGTGGAGAATAAGGGGCAGGAGTGCGGAGAATAAGGGGCAGGAGTGCGGATGATAAGGGGCAGGAGTGCGGAGAATAAGGGGCAGGAGTGCGGAGAATAAGGGGCAGGAGTGCGGAGAATAAGGGGCAGGAGTGCGGAGAATAAGGGGCAGGAGTGCGGAGAATAAGGGGCAGGAGTGCGGAGAATAAGGGGCAGGAGTGCGGAGAATAAGGGGCAGGAGTGCGGAGAATAAGGGGCAGGAGTGTGGAGAATAAGGGGCAGGAGTGCGGAGAATAAGGGGCAGGAGTGGGGAGAATAAGGGGCAGGAGTGCGGAGAATAAGGGGCAGGAGTGTGGAGAATAAGGGGCAGGAGTGTGGAGAATAAGGGGCAGGAGTGCGGAGAATAAGGGGCAGGAGTGCGGAGAATAAGGGGCAGGAGTGCGGAGAATAAGGGGCAGGAGTGTGGAGAATAAGGGGCAGGAGTGCGGGGAATAAGGGGCAGGAGTCTGGAGAATAAGGGGCAGGAGTGCGGAGAATAAGGGGCAGGAGTGTGGAGAATAAGGGGCAGGAGTGTGGGGAATAAGGGGCAGGAGTGCGGAGAATAAGGGGCAGGAGTGCGGAGAATAAGGGGCAGGAGTGTGGAGAATAAGGGGCAGGAGTGTGGAGAATAAGGGGCAGGAGTGTGGAGAATAAGGGGCAGGAGTGCGGAGAATAAGGGGCAGGAGTGTGGAGAATAAGGGGCAGGAGTGTGGAGAATAAGGGGCAGGAGTGCGGAGAATAAGGGGCAGGAGTGCGGAGAATAAGGGGCAGGAGTGCGGAGAATAAGGGGCAGGAGTGCGGAGAATAAGGGGCAGGAGTGCGGGGAATAAGGGGCAGGAGTCTGGAGAATAAGGGGCAGGAGTGCGGAGAATAAGGGGCAGGAGTGTGGAGAATAAGGGGCAGGAGTGTGGGGAATAAGGGGCAGGAGTGCGGAGAATAAGGGGCAGGAGTGCGGAGAATAAGGGGCAGGAGTCTGGGGAATAAGGGGCAGGAGTGCGGAGAATAAGGGGCAGGAGTGCGGAGAATAAGGGGCAGGAGTGCGGAGAATAAGGGGCAGGAGTGCGGAGAATAAGGGGCAGGAGTGCGGAGAATAAGGGGCAGGAGTGCGGAGAATAAGGGGCAGGAGTGTGGAGAATAAGGGGCAGGAGTGCGGAGAATAAGGGGCAGGAGTGCGGATGATAAGGGGCAGGAGTGCGGAGAATAAGGGGCAGGAGTGCGGAGAATAAGGGGCAGGAGTGCGGAGAATAAGGGGCAGGAGTGCGGAGAATAAGGGGCAGGAGTGTGGAGAATAAGGGGCAGGAGTCTGGAGAATAAGGGGCAGGAGTGCGGAGAATAAGGGGCAGGAGTGCGGAGAATAAGGGGCAGGAGTGCGGAGAATAAGGGGCAGGAGTGCGGAGAATAAGGGGCAGGAGTGCGGAGAATAAGGGGCAGGAGTGCGGAGAATAAGGGGCAGGAGTGTGGAGAATAAGGGGCAGGAGTGCGGAGAATAAGGGGCAGGAGTGCGGAGAATAAGGGGTAGGAGTGCGGAGAATAAGGGGCAGGAGTGCGGAGAATAAGGGGCAGGAGTGCGGGGAATAAGGGGCAGGAGTCTGGAGAATAAGGGGCAGGAGTGCGGAGAATAAGGGGCAGGAGTGTGGAGAATAAGGGGCAGGAGTGTGGGGAATAAGGGGCAGGAGTGCGGAGAATAAGGGGCAGGAGTGCGGAGAATAAGGGGCAGGAGTGTGGAGAATAAGGGGCAGGAGTGTGGAGAATAAGGGGCAGGAGTGTGGAGAATAAGGGGCAGGAGTGCGGAGAATAAGGGGCAGGAGTGTGGAGAATAAGGGGCAGGAGTGTGGAGAATAAGGGGCAGGAGTGCGGAGAATAAGGGGCAGGAGTGCGGAGAATAAGGGGCAGGAGTGCGGAGAATAAGGGGCAGGAGTGCGGAGAATAAGGGGCAGGAGTGCGGAGAATAAGGGGCAGGAGTGCGGGGAATAAGGGGCAGGAGTCTGGAGAATAAGGGGCAGGAGTGCGGAGAATAAGGGGCAGGAGTGTGGAGAATAAGGGGCAGGAGTGTGGGGAATAAGGGGCAGGAGTGCGGAGAATAAGGGGCAGGAGTGCGGAGAATAAGGGGCAGGAGTCTGGGGAATAAGGGGCAGGAGTGCGGAGAATAAGGGGCAGGAGTGCGGAGAATAAGGGGCAGGAGTGCGGAGAATAAGGGGCAGGAGTGCGGAGAATAAGGGGCAGGAGTGCGGAGAATAAGGGGCAGGAGTGCGGAGAATAAGGGGCAGGAGTGTGGAGAATAAGGGGCAGGAGTGCGGAGAATAAGGGGCAGGAGTGCGGATGATAAGGGGCAGGAGTGCGGAGAATAAGGGGCAGGAGTGCGGAGAATAAGGGGCAGGAGTGCGGAGAATAAGGGGCAGGAGTGCGGAGAATAAGGGGCAGGAGTGTGGAGAATAAGGGGCAGGAGTCTGGAGAATAAGGGGCAGGAGTGTGGAGAATAAGGGGCAGGAGTGCGGAGAATAAGGGGCAGGAGTGTGGAGAATAAGGGGCAGGAGTGTGGAGAATAAGGGGCAGGAGTGCGGAGAATAAGGGGCAGGAGTGCGGAGAATAAGGGGCAGGAGTGCGGAGAATAAGGGGCAGGAGTGCGGAGAATAAGGGGCAGGAGTGCGGAGAATAAGGGGCAGGAGTGCGGGGAATAAGGGGCAGGAGTCTGGAGAATAAGGGGCAGGAGTGCGGAGAATAAGGGGCAGGAGTGTGGAGAATAAGGGGCAGGAGTGTGGGGAATAAGGGGCAGGAGTGCGGAGAATAAGGGGCAGGAGTGCGGAGAATAAGGGGCAGGAGTCTGGGGAATAAGGGGCAGGAGTGCGGAGAATAAGGGGCAGGAGTGCGGAGAATAAGGGGCAGGAGTGCGGAGAATAAGGGGCAGGAGTGCGGAGAATAAGGGGCAGGAGTGCGGAGAATAAGGGGCAGGAGTGCGGAGAATAAGGGGCAGGAGTGTGGAGAATAAGGGGCAGGAGTGCGGAGAATAAGGGGCAGGAGTGCGGATGATAAGGGGCAGGAGTGCGGAGAATAAGGGGCAGGAGTGCGGAGAATAAGGGGCAGGAGTGCGGAGAATAAGGGGCAGGAGTGCGGAGAATAAGGGGCAGGAGTGCGGAGAATAAGGGGCAGGAGTGTGGAGAATAAGGGGCAGGAGTGTGGAGAATAAGGGGCAGGAGTGCGGATGATAAGGGGCAGGAGTGTGGAGAATAAGGGGCAGGAGTGCGGAGAATAAGGGGCAGGAGTGCGGATGATAAGGGGCAGGAGTGCGGAGAATAAGGGGCAGGAGTGCGGAGAATAAGGGGCAGGAGTGCGGAGAATAAGGGGCAGGAGTGCGGAGAATAAGGGGCAGGAGTGTGGAGAATAAGGGGCAGGAGTCTGGAGAATAAGGGGCAGGAGTGTGGAGAATAAGGGGCAGGAGTGCGGAGAATAAGGGGCAGGAGTGTGGAGAATAAGGGGCAGGAGTGTGGAGAATAAGGGGCAGGAGTGCGGAGAATAAGGGGCAGGAGTGCGGAGAATAAGGGGCAGGAGTGCGGAGAATAAGGGGCAGGAGTGCGGAGAATAAGGGGCAGGAGTGCGGAGAATAAGGGGCAGGAGTGCGGGGAATAAGGGGCAGGAGTCTGGAGAATAAGGGGCAGGAGTGCGGAGAATAAGGGGCAGGAGTGTGGAGAATAAGGGGCAGGAGTGTGGGGAATAAGGGGCAGGAGTGCGGAGAATAAGGGGCAGGAGTGCGGAGAATAAGGGGCAGGAGTCTGGGGAATAAGGGGCAGGAGTGCGGAGAATAAGGGGCAGGAGTGCGGAGAATAAGGGGCAGGAGTGCGGAGAATAAGGGGCAGGAGTGCGGAGAATAAGGGGCAGGAGTGCGGAGAATAAGGGGCAGGAGTGCGGAGAATAAGGGGCAGGAGTGTGGAGAATAAGGGGCAGGAGTGCGGAGAATAAGGGGCAGGAGTGCGGATGATAAGGGGCAGGAGTGCGGAGAATAAGGGGCAGGAGTGCGGAGAATAAGGGGCAGGAGTGCGGAGAATAAGGGGCAGGAGTGCGGAGAATAAGGGGCAGGAGTGCGGAGAATAAGGGGCAGGAGTGTGGAGAATAAGGGGCAGGAGTGTGGAGAATAAGGGGCAGGAGTGCGGATGATAAGGGGCAGGAGTGCGGATAAGGGTCAGGAGTGCGGATGATAAGGGGCAGGAGTGCGGATAAGGGTCAGGAGTGCGGATGATAAGGGGCAGGAGTGCGGAGAATAAGGGGCCGGAGTGCGGAGAATAAGGGGCAGGAGTGCGGAGAATAAGGGTCCGGAGTGTGGAGAATAAGGGGCAGGAGTGCGGAGAATAAGGGGCAGGAGTGCGGAGAATAAGGGGCAGGAGTGCGGAGAATAAGGGGCAGGAGTGTGGAGAATAAGGGGCAGGAGTGTGGAGAATAAGGGGCAGGAGTGTGGAGAATAAGGGGCAGGAGTGTGGAGAATAAGGGGCAGGAGTGCGGAGAATAAGGGGCAGGAGTGCGGAGAATAAGGGGCAGGAGTGCGGATGATAAGGGGCAGGAGTGCGGATGATAAGGGGCAGGAGTGCGGATAAGGGTCAGGAGTGCGGATGATAAGGGGCAGGAGTGCGGAGAATAAGGGGCAGGAGTGCGGAGAATAAGGGGCAGGAGTGCGGAGAATAAGGGGCAGGAGTGTGGAGAATAAGGGGCAGGAGTGTGGAGAATAAGGGGCAGGAGTGTGGAGAATAAGGGGCAGGAGTGCGGAGAATAAGGGGCCGGAGTGCGGAGAATAAGGGGCAGGAGTGCGGAGAATAAGGGGCCGGAGTGCGGAGAATAAGGGGCAGGAGTGCGGAGAATAAGGGGCAGGAGTCTGGAGAATAAGGGGCAGGAGTGTGGAGAATAAGGGGCAGGAGTACGGAGAATAAGGGGCAGGAGTGTGGAGAATAAGGGGCAGGAGTCTGGAGAATAAGGGGCAGGAGTGTGGAGAATAAGGGGCAGGAGTACGGAGAATAAGGGGCAGGAGTGTGGAGAATAAGGGGCAGGAGTACGGAGAATAAGGGGCAGGAGTGCGGGGAATAAGGGGCAGGAGTCTGGAGAATAAGGGGCAGGAGTGTGGAGAATAAGGGGCAGGAGTACGGAGAATAAGGGGCAGGAGTGTGGAGAATAAGGGGCAGGAGTGCGGAGAATAAGGGGCAGGAGTGCGGAGAATATTGAGAACTTTATGGATTTGTAAATAAAGTGTAACAAGTTGTGGAAAGTTTGATTGTCAGTAACCATAGAAACAGCGACTAAAGAGCAAAAATGTGAAAAACAAAACTTGTGTCAGTGCAGAATCTTTGTGATCATCTCCTATTAGTTCCTCCCCTGCCCATGAAGCAGGAAGCGCAGGATGAGCAGGGCTGTGTCTAGCGTCCCGTGTTCTGTGCAGGTTTCCTCCTGTCAGCCCTATCACCCTCCTGTCTGGCTTGTAGGCTACAGCTGAACTGAAGCTGCCGGAGACTACAGTTCCCATGAGGCAGCGCAGCGCGGGCCGGAAGTGACGTCCTGCAACGCTCGGAGGAGGCGGATCCATCCGGGGCCTTGGCGCTCTCCTTCCTTTCGCGCCGGGCGCTGGGCTGTGTGGCGGCTCCATGTGCGCAGCTCGTCTGTAGCCCGGACACAGGCAGGAAGCGGCGCGTCTCCGGCACCATGGACCCCGGCGTTCTCATCGAGGCCCTGCGGGGCACCATGGACCCTGCCCTGAGGGAGGCGGCCGAGCGGCAGCTCAATGAGGTGAGAGCCGGGGCCCCGCGCCGCTCCTGAGGGCCCCGACATCCTCAGCTCCGGCAGCGCGAGAACACGGCCGAGAACCAATACGTAATAATGAAAACAAGGCGGTTGCTGTCCCCCCCCGGGCCTCCCCGCCGCCGTCTCTCCCCCCCCCCCCCCCCATCCCCCGGGCCTCCCCGCCGTCTCCCCCCCCCCATCCCCCGGGCCTCCCCGCCGCCGTCTCCCCCCCGGGCCTCCGGGCCGCCGTCCCCCTCCGGGCCGCCGTCCCCCTCCGGGCCGCCGTCCCCCTCCGGGCCGCCGCCCCCCTCCGGGCCGCCGTCCCCCTCCGGGCCGCCGTCCCCCCCCCCCCCGGGCCTCCGGGCCGCCGTCCCCCCCGGGCCTCCGGCCGCCGTCCCCCCCCCCCCCCGGGCCTCCGGGCCGCCGTCCCCCCCCCTCCGGGCCTCCGGGCCGCCGTCCCCCCCGGGCCTCCGGCCGCCGTCCCCCCCCGGGCCTCCGGGCCGCCGTCCCCCCCCCCCCGGGCCTCCGGGCCGCCGTCCCCCTCCGGGCCGCCGTCCCCCCCCCCCCTGGGCCTCCGGGCCGCCGTCCCCCCGGGCCGCCGTCCCCCCCCCCCTGGGCCTCCGGGCCGCCGTCCCCCCGGGCCGCCGTCCCCTCCGGGCCCCCGCCGCCACCACAACTCCCTCGTCGGTGTCTCCCGTTCCTCCTCCGCCCCCGTTGCCTCTCCGGTGTCCATGGACTGAGGCTCCTGGGGAGAAGCGGCGAGAGATCGGCCAATAACAGAACAATGTTCGACTTCTAGTTCCGTAATCTGCCGCCACTCGGAGCATTTCCAGAGGTAGGAAACTAGTCACAGCTGAGTGCTTGTTACAGTGGATCAGTCCGGACAGTCCTCTGTGAGCCACGTGGGCCGGACTGATACATTGTAACAACCCTGCAGCTGTGGCATCGCTCCATGCCGAGGTTTCAGCCTCTGGATGCTGTTATTCCCTCACAGCAAGCAGAGATGTGCGGTGACGCCGCCTTCATACGGTCACTGCTGTAGTCACATGATCTCCTCGCGCTGTTGTGGCGGCTGCGGATCCTTTGCTCACGTTTTGCTCGCTGCAGCGCTCTGGGGTCCCTGCTGATGAGGAGCAGTATTAGGCTGTGTGCCCACGTTGGGGATTTGGCCCTGCGGATCTGCTGCGCTCTGGGGTCCCTGCTGATGTGGAGCAGTATTAGGCTGTGTGCCCACGTTGGGGACTTGGCCCTGCGGATCTGCAGCGCTCTGGGGTCCCGACTGATGAGGAGCAGTATTAGGCTGTGTGCCCACGTTGGGGATTTGGCCCTGTGGGTCTGCAGCGCTCTGGGGTCCTGGCTGATGAGGAGCAGTATTAGGCTGTGTGCCCACGTTGGGGATTTGGCCCTGCGGATCTGCAGTGCTCTGGGGTCCTGGCTGATGAGGAGCAGTATTAGGCTGTGTGCCCACGTTGGGGATTTGGCCCTGCGGATCTGCAGTGCTCTGGGGTCCTGGCTGATGAGGAGCAGTATTAGGCTGTGTGCCCACGTTGGGGATTTGGCCCTGTGGGTCTGCAGTGCTCTGGGGTCCTGGCTGATGAGGAGCAGTATTAGGCTGTGTGCCCACGTTGGGGATTTGGCCCTGCGGATCTGCAGTGCTCTGGGGTCCTGGCTGATGAGGAGCAGTATTAGGCTGTGTGCCCACGTTGGGGACTTGGCCCTGCGGCTCTGCAGCGCTCTGGGGTCCCGACTGATGAGGAGCAGTATTAGGCTGTGTGCCCACGTTGGGGATTTGGCCCTGTGGGTCTGCAGCGCTCTGGGGTCCTGGCTGATGAGGAGCAGTATTAGGCTGTGTGCCCACCTTGGGGATTTGGCCCTGCGGATCTGCAGTGCTCTGGGGTCCTGGCTGATGAGGAGCAGTATTAGGCTGTGTGCCCACGTTGGGGATTTGGCCCTGCGGATCTGCAGTGCTCTGGGGTCCTGGCTGATGAGGAGCAGTATTAGGCTGTGTGCCCACGTTGGGGATTTGGCCCTGCGGGTCTGCAGTGCTCTGGGGTCCCGGCTGATGAGGAGCAGTATTAGGCTGTGTGCCCACGTTGGGGATTTGGCCCTGCGGATCTGCAGTGCTCTGGGGTCCTGGCTGATGAGGAGCAGTATTAGGCTGTGTGCCCACGTTGGGGACTTGGCACTGCGGATCTGCAGTGCTCTGGGGTCCTGGCTGATGAGGAGCAGTATTAGGCTGTGTGCCCAGTTGGGGATTTGGCCCTGTGGGTCTGCAGTGCTCTGGGGTCCCGGCTGATGAGGAGCAGTATTAGGCTGTGTGCCCACGTTGGGGATTTGGCCCTGCGGATCTGCAGCGCTCTGGGGTCCCTGCTGATGAGGAGCAGTATTAGGCTGTGTGCCCACGTTGGGGATTTGGCCCTGCGGTTCTGGATTCCTGGCTGATGAGGAGCAGTATTAGGCTGTGTGCCCAGTTGGGGATTTGGCCCTGTGGGTCTGCTGCGCTCTGGGGTCCTGGCTGATGAATAGCAGTATTAGGCTGTGTGCCCACGTTGGGGATTTGGCCCTGTGGATCTGCTGCGCTCTGGGGTCCTGGCTGATGAATAGCAGTATTAGGCTGTGTGCCCACGTTGGGGATTTGGCCCTGCGGTTCTGCAGCGCTCTGGGGTCCCGGCTGATGAGGAGCAGTATTAGGCTGTGTGCCCACGTTGGGGATTTGGCCCTGCGGATCTGCAGCACTCTGGGGTCCCGGCTGATGAGGAGCAGTATTAGGCTGTGTGCCCACGTTGGGGATTTGGCCCTGCGGCTCTGGGGTCCCGGCTGATGAGGAGCAGTATTGGGCTGTGTACCCACGTTGGGGATTTGGCCCTGTGGGTCTGCAGCGCTCTGGGGTCCCGACTGATGAGGAGCAGTATTAGGCTGTGTGCCCACGTTGGGGATTTGGCCCTGCGAATCTGCAGCGCTCTGGGGTCCCTGCTGATGAGGAGCAGTATTAGGCTGTGTGCCCACGTTGGGGATTTGGCCCTGCGGTTCTGGATTCCTGGCTGATGAGGAGCAGTATTAGGCTGTGTGCCCAGTTGGGGATTTGGCCCTGTGGGTCTGCTGCGCTCTGGGGTCCTGGCTGATGAGGAGCAGTATTAGGCTGTGTGCCCACGTTGGGGATTTGGCCCTGCGGATCTGCTGTGCTCTGGGGTCCCGGCTGATGAGGAGCAGTATTAGGCTGTGTGCCCACGTTGGGGATTTGGCCCTGCGGACCTGCAGCGCTCTGGGGTCCCGGCTGATGAGGAGCAGTATTAGGCTGTGTGCCCACGTTGGGGATTTGGCCCTGCGGATCTGCAGTGCTCTGGGGTCCTGGCTGATGAGGAGCAGTATTAGGCTGTGTGCCCACGTTGGGGACTTGGCACTGCGGATCTGCAGTGCTCTGGGGTCCTGGCTGATGAGGAGCAGTATTAGGCTGTGTGCCCAGTTGGGGATTTGGCCCTGTGGGTCTGCAGTGCTCTGGGGTCCCGGCTGATGAGGAGCAGTATTAGGCTGTGTGCCCACGTTGGGGATTTGGCCCTGCGGATCTGCAGCGCTCTGGGGTCCCTGCTGATGAGGAGCAGTATTAGGCTGTGTGCCAACGTTGGGGATTTGGCCCTGCGGTTCTGGATTCCTGGCTGATGAGGAGCAGTATTAGGCTGTGTGCCCAGTTGGGGATTTGGCCCTGTGGGTCTGCTGCGCTCTGGGGTCCTGGCTGATGAATAGCAGTATTAGGCTGTGTGCCCACGTTGGGGATTTGGCCCTGCGGTTCTGCAGCGCTCTGGGGTCCCGGCTGATGAGGAGCAGTATTAGGCTGTGTGCCCACGTTGGGGATTTGGCCCTGCGGATCTGCAGCACTCTGGGGTCCCGGCTGATGAGGAGCAGTATTAGGCTGTGTGCCCACGTTGGGGATTTGGCCCTGCGGCTCTGGGGTCCCGGCTGATGAGGAGCAGTATTGGGCTGTGTACCCACGTTGGGGATTTGGCCCTGTGGGTCTGCAGCGCTCTGGGGTCCCGACTGATGAGGAGCAGTATTAGGCTGTGTGACCACGTTGGGGATTTGGCCCTGCGAATCTGCAGCGCTCTGGGGTCCCTGCTGATGAGGAGCAGTATTAGGCTGTGTGCCCACGTTGGGGATTTGGCCCTGCGGTTCTGGATTCCTGGCTGATGAGGAGCAGTATTAGGCTGTGTGCCCAGTTGGGGATTTGGCCCTGTGGGTCTGCTGCGCTCTGGGGTCCTGGCTGATGAGGAGCAGTATTAGGCTGTGTGCCCACGTTGGGGATTTGGCCCTGCGGATCTGCTGTGCTCTGGGGTCCCGGCTGATGAGGAGCAGTATTAGGCTGTGTGCCCACGTTGGGGATTTGGCCCTGCGGACCTGCAGCGCTCTGGGGTCCCGGCTGATGAGGAGCAGTATTAGGCTGTGTGCCCACGTTGGGGATTTGGCCCTGCGGTTCTGCAGCACTCTGGGGTCCCGGCTGATGAGGAGCAGTATTAGGCTGTGTGCCCACGTTGGGGATTTGGCCCTGCGGCTCTGGGGTCCCGGCTGATGAGGAGCAGTATTAGGCTGTGTGCCCAGTTGGGGATTTGGCCCTGTGGGTCTGCTGCGCTCTGGGGTCCTGGCTGATGAATAGCAGTATTAGGCTGTGTGCCCACGTTGGGGATTTGGCCCTGCGGATCTGCAGCGCTCTGGGGTCCCGGCTGATGAGGAGCAGTATTAGGCTGTGTGCCCACGTTGGGGATTTGGCCCTGCGGATCTGCAGTGCTCTGGGGTCCTGGCTGATGAGGAGCAGTATTAGGCTGTGTGCCCACGTTGGGGATTTGGCCCTGTGGATCTGCAGCGCTCTGGGGTCCCGACTGATGAGGAGCAGTATTAGGCTGTGTGCCCACGTTGGGGATTTGGCCCTGCGGTTCTGCTGCGCTCTGGGGTCCTGGCTGATGAGGAGCAGTATTAGGCTGTGTGCCCACGTTGGGGATTTGGCCCTGCGGATCTGCAGCGCTCTGGGGTCCCGGCTGATGAGGAGCAGTATTAGGCTGTGTGCCCACGTTGGGGATTTGGCCCTGCGGTTCTGCAGCGCTCTGGGGTCCTGGCTGATGAGGAGCAGTATTAGGCTGTGTGCCCACGTTGGGGATTTGGCCCTGTGGGTCTGCAGCACTCTGGGGTCCCGGCTGATGAGGAGCAGTATTAGGCTGTGTGCCCACGTTGGGGATTTGGCCCTGCGGTTCTGCAGTGCTCTGGGGTCCCGGCTGATGAGGAGCAGTATTAGGCTGTGTGCCCACGTTGGGGATTTGGCCCTGTGGGTCTGCTGCGCTCTGGGGTCCTGGCTGATGAGGAGCAGTATTAGGCTGTGTGCCCACGTTGGGGACTTGGCCCTGCGGATCTGCAGTGCTATGGGGTCCTGGCTGATGAGGAGCAGTATTAGGCTGTGTGCCCACGTTGGGGATTTGGCCCTGCGGTTCTGCAGTGCTCTGGGGTCCTGGCTGATGAGGAGCAGTATTAGGCTGTGTGCCCACGTTGGGGATTTGGCCCTGCGGATCTGCAGCGCTCTGGGGTCCTGGCTGATGAGGAGCAGTATTAGGCTGTGTGCCCACGTTGGGGATTTGGCCCTGCGGTTCTGCAGCGCTCTGGGGTCCCGGCTGATGAGGAGCAGTATTAGGCTGTGTGCCCACGTTGGGGATTTGCTGCAGTGGAAACGCTTATAAACCGCATTCCCGTGCCATCCTCTGGCATTCCGCAGTTGCTGTTCCCAATGCTGCAGATTTTCCCACTGCAGAATCACATAGTCGTCCAGTCCACATGTTCATTATTTCTGCGTTATCGCTGTGATTCCGCCTCCATAGCAGTCCATTGAAACGCTCACTTTACACATGTTCAAAAAAAAATAATAATTAAAATATAAAATATTTATATACCGGTACTTACCTTCTGATGGCCCCCAGAGTCCTCCCGGCTCTCAGCGGTGCACGCTGCGGCTTCTGTTCCCAGGATGCATTGCGTAAATCCCCTGGGATGATGTCAGTCACGTGGCTGTGACATCACAAATGTCCTTCGCGCAAAGCATCCCTGGGAACGGAACGTGGCGGGAGCGCCGCTGAGATCGGGGGCCGTCGGAAGGTGAGAATAACCATAATTTTTATTTTTGTTATTTTTAACATTCTATCTTTTACTGTTGATGCTGCATAGGCCGCATCAGTAGTAAAAAGTTGGTCACACTTGTCAAGCACTATGCTTGTGACCAACCTGTCAATCACTTTCCCAAGCGATGCTTCAAATCACTCGGAAAATGCTAAAAACGCTTGCAAATTCCTCATGCGCTTTACCCGCAGCAGGGAGTTGCAGAGATGCTGCAGACATTTCTGCAGCGTGAAGCACATAGCCTTACTCTGCTGTTGCCACTTATCCACACTTCCTGGAGTTTTTGTGGCGCAGCTTGTCCTGAATTGTCAGCTACACTCTGTGTGTTGTAAGTGCCTTGACGGCAACTGTAGTGTGTGCGCACGTGCTCTTTCACGGCGACTACAGGCACACACACCGCAGATGCTGTCAAGGCGCGCACACACCTCAGTCCTTGCCGGCAACTGCGTCGTGTGTGTGCCTTGACGGCGTCTGCGTTGCGTGTGTGCCTTGACTGCGTTGTGTGTATGCATTCGCCGCGGCTGCGTTGTGTGTGTGTGCTTACGCCTTGACAGCGGCTGCGTTGTGTGTGCATTCACCTTGGCGGTGGCTGCGTTGTGTGTGTGTACACGCGCGCCTTTGCGGCAGCTGCGTTGTGTGTGTGTGTGTGCGCGCGCCTTGGCGGCGGCTGCGTTGTGTGTGCTTGCGCCTTGGCGGCGGCTGCGTTGTGTGTGCTTGCGCCTTGGCGGCGGCTGCGTTGTGTGTGCTGGCGCCTTGGCGGCGGCTGCGTTGTGTGTGCTGGCGGCGGCTGCGTTGTGTTTGCTTGCGCCTTGGCGGCGGCTGCGTTGTGTGTGCTTGCGCCTTGGCGGCGGCTGCGTTGTGTGTGCTTGCGCCTTGGCGGCGGCTGCTTTGTGTGTTTGTGCTTACGTCTTGGCGGCGGCTGCGTTGTGTGTGTGTGCTTTTTGCCTTGGCGGCGGCTGCGTTGTGTGTGTGTGCTTTTTGCCTTGGCGGCGGCTGCGTTGTGTGTGTGTGCTTGCGCCTTGGCGGCGGCTGCGTTGTGTGTGTGTGCTTGCGCCTTGGCGGCGGCTGCGTTGTGTGTGCTTGCGCCTTGGCGGCGGCTGCGTTGTGTGTGCTTGCGCCTTGGCGGCGGCTGCGTTGTGTGTGCTTGCGCCTTGGCGGCGGCTGCGTTGTGTGTGCTTGCGCCTTGGCGGCGGCTGCGTTGTGTGTGCTTGCGCCTTGGCGGCGGCTGCGTTGTGTGTGCTTGCGCCTTGGCGGCGGCTGCGTTGTGTGTGCTTGCGCCTTGGCGGCGGCTGCGTTGTGTGTGCTTGCGCCTTGGCGGCGACTGCGTTGTGTGTGCTTGCGCCTTGGCGGCGGCTGCGTTGTGTGTGTGTGCTTGCGCCTTGGCGGCGGCTGCTTTGTGTGTGTGTGCTTGCGCCTTGGCGGCGGCTGCTTTGTGTGTTTGTGCTTGCGCCTTGGCGGCGGCTGCTTTGTGTGTTTGTGCTTGCGCCTTGGCGGCGGCTGCTTTGTGTGTTTGTGCTTGCGCCTTGGCGGCGGCTGCTTTGTGTGTTTGTGCTTGCGCCTTGGCGGCGGCTGCTTTGTGTGTTTGTGCTTGCGCCTTGGCGGCGGCTGCTTTGTGTGTTTGTGCTTACGTCTTGGCGGCGGCTGCGTTGTGTGTGTGTGCTTTTTGCCTTGGCGGCGGCTGCGTTGTGTGTGCTTGCGCCTTGGCGGCGGCTGCGTTGTGTGTTTTTGCTTACGTCTTGGCGGCGGCTGCGTTGTGTGTTTGTGCTTACGTCTTGGCGGCGGCTGCGTTGTGTGTTTGTGCTTACGTCTTGGCGGCGGCTGCTTTGTGTGTTTGTGCTTACGTCTTGGCGGCGGCTGCGTTGTGTGTGTGTGCTTTTTGCCTTGGCGGCGGCTGCGTTGTGTGTGTGATGATGGAAGCTGTGAGGTAATTCCCCAGTGAGGCCGCCGTCACACGTCTGCCATGTCGGCCGTCGCACAGAGGAGTCTGGTTATTTCGGTGGTCCCTACTTTATCAGTCTGGCATTGCTGGACCTCGGATATCTTAGAATTGGGGGAGGGCTGTCCTGACAAACCTTCGGGCGACCACACGAAAGTGAACGGAGCCCCCAAATTCCGGACCAGTCCACCCACCACTCTTCAGAACAGGGGTCCCCCTTAGTGAGCTGTTCCCAGAGTCTGCAGTCGTCCTTTATCCATGGGGGCTTGTTATGTAGTGAACGCCAGGACCCCTGTGACCCTGCAGTGCCTGTTCTGAATGGAGCACAGTTGTCCGTCACTGCCGCAGACCCCGTCCAGTGCTGCTTCCACAAGTCCCATAGACCGTGACCCCTCCGCCCCATTATGTTGGGGATCTGCAGGGCTCCCAGTGATCAGTAATATTGCTTGCCTCTAGGATTGCTTAATTTTTTTGGAATATCCCTTTAAGGCCTGGAGGACCACTTTGCCTTTTCAGGACATTTTGGGCACCCCCTTCATAGTGGTGACTTAGACCCCTCTTGGATCTTTGCATTCCCTGTTGCTGGGGTCTTTCCCGTGTGTTCGGCCGCTCACACCCCCGGCCCCGAGGTGTCAGTATTGGGGCCGCTCCTGTGTGGTGCCTGCCCGGACCGGCCACCATGTGCCCCCGGAGCCACAGCTTCTACAAGTCCGAGGTGTCAGTATTGGGGGCCGCTCCTGTGTGGTGCCTGCCCCGTGTCCGTCCACCATGTGCCCCCGAAGCCACAGCTTCTACACGTCCGAGGTGTCAGTATTGGGGCCGCTCCTGTGTGGTGCCTGCCCCGTGTCCGTCCACCATGTGCCCCCGGAGCCACAGCTTCTACACGTCCGAGGTGTCAGTATTGGGGCCGCTCCTGTGTGGTGCCTGCCCCGCGTCCGTCCACCATGTGCCCCCGGAGCCACAGCTTCTACAAGTCTGAGGTGTCAGTATTAGGGGCCGCTCCTGTGTGGTGCCTGCCCCGTGTCCGTCCACCATGTGCCCCCGGAGCCACAGCTTCTACACGTCCGAGGTGTCAGTATTGGGGGCCGCTCCTGTGTGGTGCCTGCCCCGCGTCCGTCCACCATGTGCCCCCGGAGCCGCAGCTTCTACACGTCCGAGGTGTCAGTATTGGGGGCCGCTCCTGTGTGGTGCCTGCCCCGCGTCCGTCCACCATGTGCCCCCGGAGCCACAGCTTCTACACGTCCGAGGTGTCAGTATTGGGGGCCGCTCCTGTGTGGTGCCTGCCCCGTGTCCGTCCACCATGTGCCCCCGAAGCCACAGCTTCTACACGTCCGAGGTGTCAGTATTGGGGCCGCTCCTGTGTGGTGCCTGCCCCGTGTCCGTCCACCATGTGCCCCCGGAGCCACAGCTTCTACACGTCCGAGGTGTCAGTATTGGGGGCCGCTCCTGTGTGGTGCCTGCCCCGTGTCCGTCCACCATGTGCCCCCGGAGCCACAGCTTCTACACGTCCGAGGTGTCAGTATTGGGGCCTCTCCTGTGTGGTGCCTGCCCCGTGTCCGGCCACCATGTGCCCCCGGAGCCGCAGCTTCTACAAGTCTGAGGTGTCAGTATTGGGGCCTCTCCTGTGTGGTGCCTGCCCCGCGTCCGTCCACCATGTGCCCCCGGAGCCACAGCTTCTACACGTCCGAGGTGTCAGTATTGGGGGCCGCTCCTGTGTGGTGCCTGCCCCGTGTCCGTCCACCATGTGCCCCCGGAGCCACAGCTTCTACAAGTCTGAGGTGTCAGTATTGGGGGCCGCTCCTGTGTGGTGCCTGCCCCGTGTCCGTCCACCATGTGCCCCCGGAGCCACAGCTTCTACAAGTCTGAGGTGTCAGTATTGGGGGCCGCTCCTGTGTGGTGCCTGCCCGGGCCGGCCACCATGTGCCCCCGGAGCCACAGCTTCTACACGTCCGAGGTGTCAGTATTGGGGCCTCTCCTGTGTGGTGCCTGCCCCGTGTCCGGCCACCATGTGTCCCCGGAGCCGCAGCTTCTACAAGTCTGAGGTGTCAGTATTGGGGCCTCTCCTGTGTGGTGCCTGCCCCGCGTCCGTCCACCATGTGCCCCCGGAGCCACAGCTTCTACACGTCCGAGGTGTCAGTATTGGGGGCCGCTCCTGTGTGGTGCCTGCCCCGTGTCCGTCCACCATGTGCCCCCGGAGCCACAGCTTCTACACGTCCGAGGTGTCAGTATTGGGGCCTCTCCTGTGTGGTGCCTGCCCCGCGTCCGTCCACCATGTGCCCCCGGAGCCGCAGCTTCTACACGTCCGAGGTGTCAGTATTGGGGGCCGCTCCTGTGTGGTGCCTGCCCTGCGTCCGTCCACCATGTGCCCCCGGAGCCACAGCTTCTACACGTCCGAGGTGTCAGTATTGGGGCCGCTCCTGTGTGGTGCCTGCCCCGTGTCCGTCCACCATGTGCCCCCGGAGCCGCAGCTTCTACAAGTCTGAGGTGTCAGTATTGGGGGCCGCTCCTGTGTGGTGCCTGCCCGGGCCGGCCACCATGTGCCCCCGGAGCCACAGCTTCTACACGTCCGAGGTGTCAGTATTGGGGCCGCTCCTGTGTGGTGCCTGCCCGGGCCGGCCACCATGTGCCCCCGGAGCCACGGCTTCTACAAGTCTGAGGTGTCAGTATTGGGGCCTCTCCTGTGTGGTGCCTGCCCCGTGTCCGTCCACCATGTGCCCCCGGAGCCACAGCTTCTACACGTCCGAGGTGTCAGTATTGGGGGCCGCTCCTGTGTGGTGCCTGCCCCGTGTCCGTCCACCATGTGCCCCCGGAGCCGCAGCTTCTACAAGTCTGAGGTGTCAGTATTGGGGGCCGCTCCTGTGTGGTGCCTGCCCGGGCCGTCCACCATGTGCCCCCGGAGCCGCAGCTTCTACACGTCCGAGGTGTCAGTATTGGGGCCGCTCCTGTGTGGTGCCTGCCCCGTGTCCAGCCACCATGTGCCCCCGGAGCCGCAGCTTCTACAAGTCTGAGGTGTCAGTATTGGGGGCCGCTCCTGTGTGGTGCCTGCCCTGCGTCCGTCCACCATGTGCCCCCGGAGCCACAGCTTCTACACGTCTGAGGTGTCAGTATTGGGGCCTCTCCTGTGTGGTGCCTGCCCCGTGTCCAGCCACCATGTGCCCCCGGAGCCGCAGCTTCTACAAGTCTGAGGTGTCAGTATTGGGGGCCGCTCCTGTGTGGTGCCTGCCCTGCGTCCGTCCACCATGTGCCCCCGGAGCCACAGCTTCTACACGTCTGAGGTGTCAGTATTGGGGCCTCTCCTGTGTGGTGCCTGCCCTGCGTCCGTCCACCATGTGCCCCCGGAGCCACAGCTTCTACAAGTCTGAGGTGTCAGTATTGGGGGCCGCTCCTGTGTGGTGCCTGCCCCGTGTCCAGCCACCATGTGCCCCCGGAGCCGCAGCTTCTACAAGTCTGAGGTGTCAGTATTGGGGCCTCTCCTGTGTGGTGCCTGCCCTGCGTCCGTCCACCATGTGCCCCCGGAGCCGCAGCTTCTACACGTCTGCTTCAGTCATTTCCTGCAGATGAGTCAGGTCACACAGCAGCTGACACTACTCCTCCCATCATCCATGTGGCTCCGGCTCCTCCCTCTGGGCCGCTTCTTACGTCTCCCAAAACCATGATGGCCTCATCCCTCCGCTCAGAAGATCCTCTGAGTAAATAAAATGAAAGCAAACGGAGATCGTACAAGTGAGAAACTAAAACTCTGCTGCATCCAGGATTAAAGGTGATTAACATTTGGTTACAAAGAACAAAAACGAGGAAGAAGGAAAAAACGAGTGGAGAAAGTGCAGGATGATGTGGGGGATGAACGTCGTCATTGCTGTAGCTGCTTATATCCATTTTATGTGAATGTTCACACTCCGCTTCATCCTGCACTTTTTTACACTTTTTTTTTTTCTCCCTTTTTTCCCTCGTTTTTATTAGTTATTTTGTAATCAAATATTGTTACCTTTAATCTTGGTTGTTGTATAATTCCAGTGGATCCACATCTGTATTATTGTCTATGAACATATGCGGTTTATTGGAAAGTGGTGACACGTTGGCTCATACTGACCGGACGCAGGCCCTGGATGTGGAGGAGCGATCCCGGGGTCAGAATGTCGGGCGCTGTCCTGGAGAACGTGACGCTGCACAGAAGACCCTCGTTCTCCCCCAGATCATTCAGTCACTATACAGACATTTCACACCAATTATGTCTTGTTGCAGTGAATCACAAGGAGCCTGTAAGTGGTGGGGGCTTGCGGCAGTACATCAGCGTGCTGAGTGTGTGTATATATATATATATATATATACAGTACGTATATGTATGTCCTACTCATCATCCTGGGCCTCCTGGTTCATTGATTAAATTTGCATTGATGTCAATTCATTTGATTTGAAGACATTAACCCCCTTCTTACTCTTAACTGCGAACCAAGAGGAGAGCGGTACAATGTAACTCCACAAAGCTCAGCAGATTTGGAGGTCTCTCGGGGTCTGTGGATAGCTGGATTAGCTTGTTGTCCTCCTCCATGTTTGACCTTGGGTTACATTGTAGCGGTGAAGCGTGGCCGTGGATGGATTCATCTGCTGCTGAGGAGGCAGAGCCGGAACAGGTGAGCAGTGAGCCGGCACTTCTCCTCGTTCAGCACGTTCTATATAATCCATACCTTGGCTCCATTGTATCTCCAGCCCTACGGCCGTCACCCATGGCTGACCCCAGACCTGTCACTGTCCACTCTCTCGGTGGTCCTGAGATTTGACCTTGTTCTCCTTGTCTGTGTGCAGTCCTGGCACGTGTCCCCACTCTCCCGCTCCTCAGCCTGGCACAGCCCCACTCTCCCTGTTAACCAGCCTGACACCTCTACCGCACGCCCTCCTCTCTGGCCTGGCATGGCTCCGCCTGCGCCCTCCTCTCTGGCCTGGCATGGGTCCGCCCGCGCCCTCCTCTCTGGCCTGGCACAGGTCCGCCCGCCCGCGCCCTCCTCTCTGGCCTGGCACAGGTCCACCCGCCCGCGCCCTCCTCTCTGGCCTGGCACAGGTCCACCCGCCCGCGCCCTCCTCTCTGGCCTGGCACAGGTCCGCCCGCCCGCGCCCTCCTCTCTGGCCTGGCACAGGTCCGCCCGCCCGCGCTCTCCTCTCTGGCCTGGCACGGGTCCGCCCGCCCGCGTTCTCCTCTCTGGCCTGGCACGGGTCCGCCCGTCCGCGTCCTCCTCTCTGGCCTGGCACGGGTCCGCCCGTCCGCGTCCTCCTCTCTGGCCTGGCACAGGTCCGCCCGCCCGCGCCCTCCTCTCTGGCCTGGCACAGGTCCGCCCGCCCGCGCCCTCCTCTCTGGCCTGGCACAGGTCCGCCCGCCCGCGCCCTCCTCTCTGGCCTGGCACAGGTCCGCCCGCCCGCGCCCTCCTCTCTGGCCTGGCACGGGTCCGCCCGCCCGCGCCCTCCTCTCTGGCCTGGCACGGGTCCGCCCGTCCGCGTCCTCCTCTCTGGCCTGGCACAGGTCCGCCCGCCCGCGCCCTCCTCTCTGGCCTGGCACAGGTCCGCCCGCCCGCGCCCTCCTCTCTGGCCTGGCACAGGTCCACCCGCCCGCCCGCGCCCTCCTCTCTGGCCTGGCACAGGTCCACCCGCCCGCCCGCGCCCTCCTCTCTGGCCTGGCACAGGTCCGCCCGCCCGCGCCCTCCTCTCTGGCCTGGCACAGGTCCACCCGCCCGCCCGCGCCCTCCTCTCTGGCCTGGCACCCTGTCCTTTTCCTTCCCCATCATCACATCTGCACATGGGAATGAAAGTGAAACTCTGCTTCTCCCAGACACTCGGTGATATCATTCCAGTCATCCAGTCATTGAGCAATAACACGTACTTCATACATGTTGTTTTTTTAATAGAATTTTCAGATCTAGCAATTATTTTAATCCGCGCCGCTCTGTGGCCCCTCGTCTGGCGCCGCTCTGTGGCCCCTCGTCTGGCGCCGCTCTGTGGCCCCTCGTCTGGCGCCGCTCTGTGGCCCCTCGTCTGGCGCCGCTCTGTGGCCCCTCGTCTGGCGCCGCTCTGTGGCCCCTCGTCTGGCGCCGCTCTGTGGCCCCTCGTCTGGCGCCGCTCTGTGGCCCCTCGTCTGGCGCCGCTCTGTGGCCCCTCACCTGGCGCCGCTCTGTGGCCCCTCGGCTGGCGCCGCTCTGTGGCCCCTCGTCTGGCGCCGCTCTGTGGCCCCTCGTCTGGCGCCGCTCTGTGGCCCCTCGTCTGGCGCCGCTCTGTGACCCCTCGCCTGGCGCCGCTCTGTGGCCCCTCGCCTGGCGCCACTCTGTGGCCCCTCACCTGGCGCCGCTCTGTGGCCCCTCGGCTGGCGCACACATGCAGCAGATTATTTGCCCCTTTAGATATGCCGTTCACCCCTTCCCTCTGATTCTTCGCACCCCAGCAGGAAATGTTGCAAGTGGAACCCAAAGTTCCTTATTTTTGATGCTTAGTTTGCCGATGTCTCCTGTAAATACAGATTTCTATGTTTGGTTTCAATGTTTCCCTTTTCTCACTGTTTGCTGTCAGTGAATGGGAACCTTCTTGTGTCTGGCTCACAGCTGTGGCTTTGTTACAGTGTGTCGGCCAGCTTTCTCCTTTGTTACTGACTGTTTTGTGTTTCCCCTCCAGTCGCACAAGTCCGTGAACTTCGTGTCAACTCTGCTGCAGATCACCATGTCTGAGCAACTGGATCTACCAGTACGACAAGCGGGTAAGAGCGCGCCGGGCCGCGTACCAGCCCGACTGAGGATCCCGCGCGTAACCCTTCAGTGCCTGAGCATAGACACAATGAAATTACTGGGACCTGATTATCAAATATTCTGGATTATCAGATATTGTGAGGTCCTGTGTGCGGCACAAGTGTTATCCAGTGCATGGGTTATTCTATATTCGTTGTTGTCTTCCTCCTCGCAGGTGTCATCTACCTGAAGAATATGATCACTCAGTATTGGCCGGACCGTGAGGTGACCCCCGGTGAAGTGCCCACCCACACCATCCCTGAGGAGGACCGTCACTGCATCCGAGAGAACATCGTGGAGGCCATCATCCAGTCCCCGGAGCTGATCAGGTGAGGTCCGCATCTCAAAGTGCCAGTCCCGTCTTCAGGAAAAGGAGCCTCATGATTGCGAGTTTGTGATTCTACTCGTCACCATTCCTCTGCTTGCTGTCAGTGAAACCTTGCCTTACTATACGCAAGATGATTGTGACCTTTTGTTGTCTTCTCACACTGCAGACTGCTTAGATACACATCTGATTACTGTGCAGCTGATACATTGTACCAAACACATCGCTGTGTGAGCTGGACTAGAGCCAGCAGCTCGGTCACTGACTGTAAACCTGTAATGTTCCTAGTAAGCAGAGGTCTAGAAAAGTCAGCATTGAAGCAGAAGGTTAATCAGAGATGCAGAACGCGTCGCTCGTGGTCACAGTAACTGTATACAGCGAAGCGCGCCCTCGTCTGGCCTCTCCCTGCATGTCTGTGTATAGGGAGAGACCTGTCAATCACTGGCAGTGGGCGGGGCCGAGCCGCCGACAGCTCATCTGTCCACTAGTAGATTGGGCAACATGTAAAAATACACAAGAAAGTGAACCCTCCGTCCTGTTCTCAGTACGACAATCAATAATACGGCTGTTCAGTATCGCTGCGCCCGAAGTCTGATCTAAGAAAACGCAGCGAATAATTATCCCGGCCGGCAAACGACAGAGGAGAAAACAATCATCCAGAATAAAATGTTTTCTGGGGTTTTAAAATCCCAATAAAACGGGGAAAAAATCAAACCGTTATAAATAATAAAGATTATTATTATTATTAAACCGTTTTGTACCCCAAAGAGATGCGTCCCCCGCTCAGGTCTGACGGAAAACCCTCCCGGAGCTTAGGAAATGAAGACACAAACCACATGTTAATCATAAACCTAAGAATTATTACTTCACTACCAAAATATAAAAAGAAAACGTGTAAATGTTTATATATAATAATAATATATGTAGATTGTGTGTTTGGGATAAAGCTTTAGTTTTGTTATTCGCCAAAACCTATGATTGATTGTTTTTGTGTCGATTGCTTTTTCTCCCACGATTTCACTGCACTCGGATTTTTGCTCTCCGCTTTTCGGTACATTGTTACCGTACGTCGTTCCCACTCAGATTCCAATGAAGGCGCCGGAAACCTGAGCTGTGAATGTTCATAGCCGCCATGGAAGTTCTACTGCCACCGCTCTGCTCCACATCTGATGGTGTCATTCTCTCCTGTAGGGTCCAGCTCACCACCTGCATCCATCACATCATCAAACACGACTACCCGAACCGCTGGACCGCCGTCGTAGAGAAGATCGGCTTCTATCTGCAGTCCGACAACAGCGCCTGCTGGCTGGGTATCCTTCTCTGCCTCTACCAACTAGTGAAAAACTACGAGTAAGCGACAGCGGGGCGTCCAGAAAACCCCTCACTGGGCACTGTGTGGTGAAATGGGTATTATACCCCAGAGCTGCACTCACTATTCTGGTGCAGTCACTGTGTACATACATTACCGATCCTGAGTTACCTCCTGTATTATACTCCAGAGCTGCACTCACTATTCTGCTGGTGCAGTCACTGTGTACATACATTACTGATCCTGAGTTACCTCCTGTATTATACCCCAGAGCTGCACTCACTATTCTGCTGGTGCAGTCACTGTGTACATACGTTACTGATCCTGAGTTACCTCCTGTATTATACCCCAGAGCTGCACTCACTATTCTGCTGGTGCAATCACTGTGTACATACATTACCGATCCTGAGTTACCTCCTGTATTATACTCCAGAGCTGCACTCACTATTCTGCTGGTGCAGTCACTGTGTACATACATTACATTACTGATCCTAAGTTACATCCTGTATTATACCCCAGAGCTGCACTCACTATTCTGCTGGTGCAGTCACTGTGTACATACATTACTGATCCTGAGTTACCTCCTGTATTATACCCCAGAGCTGCACTCACTATTCTGCTGGTGCAATCACTGTGTACATACATTACATTACTGATCCTGAGTTACCTCCTATATTATACTCCAGAGCTGCACTCACTATTCTGCTGGTGCAGTCACTGTGTACATACATTACTGATCCTGAGTTACCTCCTGTATTATACTCCGGAGCTGCACTCACTATTCTGCTGGTGCAGTCACTGTGTACATACATTACATTACTGATCCTGAGTTACATCCTGTATTATACTCCAGAGCTGCACTCACTATTCTGCTGGTGCAGTCACTGTGTACATACATTACATTACTGATCCTGAGTTACATCCTGTATTATACTCCAGAGCTGCACTCACTATTCTGCTGGTGCAGTCACTGTGTACATACATTACATTACTGATCCTGAGTTACATCCTGTATTATATCCCAGAGCTGCACTCACTATTCTGCTAGTGCAGTCACTGTGTACATACATTACATTACTGATCCTGAGTTGCATCCTGTATTATACTCCAGAGCTGCACTCACTATTCTGCTGGTGCAGTCACTATGTTCATTACATTACTGATCCTGAGTTACCTCCTGTATTATACTCCAGAGCTGCACTCACTATTCTGCTGGTGCAGTCATTGTGTACATACATTACTGATCCTGAGTTACATCCTGTATTATACCCCAGAGCTGCACTCACTATTCTGCTAGTGCAGTCACTGTGTACATACATTACATTACTGATCCTGAGTTATATCCTGTATTATACCCCAGAGCTGCACTCACTATTCTGCTGGTGCAGTCACTGTGTACATGCTTTACATTACTGATCCTGAGTTACATCCTGTATTATACCCCAGAGCTGCACTCACTATTCTGCTGGTGCAGTCACTGTGTACATACATTACATTACTGATCCTGAGTTACATCCTGTATTATACTCCAGAGCTGCACTCACTATTCTGCTGGTGCAGTCACTGTGTACATACATTACTGATCCTGAGTTACATCCTGTATTATACTCCAGAGCTGCACTCACTATTCTGCTGGTGCAGTCACTGTGTACATACATAACATTACTGATCCTGAGTTGCATCCTGTATTATACTCCAGAGCTGCACTCACTATTCTGCTGGTGCAGTCACTATGTTCATTACATTACTGATCCTGAGTTACCTCCTGTATTATACCCCAGAGCTGCACTCACTATTCTGCTGGTGCAGTCACTGTGTACATACATTACATTACTGATCCTAAGTTACATCCTGTATTATACCCCAGAGCTGCACTCACTATTCTGCTGGTGCAGTCACTGTGTACATACATTACTGATCCTGAGTTACCTCCTGTATTATACCCCAGAGCTGCACTCACTATTCTGCTGGTGCAATCACTGTGTACATACATTACATTACTGATCCTGAGTTACCTCCTGTATTATACTCCAGAGCTGCACTCACTATTCTGCTGGTGCAGTCACTGTGTACATACATTACTGATCCTGAGTTACCTCCTGTATTATACTCCGGAGCTGCACTCACTATTCTGCTGGTGCAGTCACTGTGTACATACATTACATTACTGATCCTGAGTTACATCCTGTATTATACTCCAGAGCTGCACTCACTATTCTGCTGGTGCAGTCACTGTGTACATACATTACATTACTGATCCTGAGTTACATCCTGTATTATATCCCAGAGCTGCACTCACTATTCTGCTAGTGCAGTCACTGTGTACATACATTACATTACTGATCCTGAGTTGCATCCTGTATTATACTCCAGAGCTGCACTCACTATTCTGCTGGTGCAGTCACTATGTTCATTACATTACTGATCCTGAGTTACCTCCTGTATTATACTCCAGAGCTGCACTCACTATTCTGCTGGTGCAGTCATTGTGTACATACATTACTGATCCTGAGTTACATCCTGTATTATACCCCAGAGCTGCACTCACTATTCTGCTAGTGCAGTCACTGTGTACATACATTACATTACTGATCCTGAGTTATATCCTGTATTATACCCCAGAGCTGCACTCACTATTCTGCTGGTGCAGTCACTGTGTACATGCTTTACATTACTGATCCTGAGTTACATCCTGTATTATACCCCAGAGCTGCACTCACTATTCTGCTGGTGCAGTCACTGTGTACATACATTACATTACTGATCCTGAGTTACATCCTGTATTATACTCCAGAGCTGCACTCACTATTCTGCTGGTGCAGTCACTGTGTACATACATTACATTACTGATCCTGAGTTACATCCTGTATTATACTCCAGAGCTGCACTCACTATTCTGCTAGTGCAGTCACTGTGTACATACATTACATTACTGATCCTGAGTTATATCCTGTATTATACCCCAGAGCTGCACTCACTATTCTGCTGGTGCAGTCACTGTGTACATGCTTTACATTACTGATCCTGAGTTACATCCTGTATTATACCCCAGAGCTGCACTCACTATTCTGCTGGTGCAGTCACTGTGTACATACATAACATTACTGATCCTGAGTTGCATCCTGTATTATACTCCAGAGCTGCACTCACTATTCTGCTGGTGCAGTCACTATGTTCATTACATTACTGATCCTGAGTTACCTCCTGTATTATACTCCAGAGCTGCACTCACTATTCTGCTGGTGCAGTCATTGTGTACATACATTACTGATCCTGAGTTACATCCTGTATTATACTCCAGAGCTGCACTCACTATTCTGCTGGTGCAGTCACTGTGTACATACATTACATTACTGATCCTGAGTTACATCCTGTATTATACTCCAGAGCTGCACTCACTATTCTGCTGGTGCAGTCACTGTGTACATACATTACATTACTGATCCTGAGTTACATCCTGTATTATACTCCAGAGCTGCACTCACTATTCTGCTGGTGCAGTCACTGTGTACATACATTACATTACTGATCCTGAGTTACATCCTGTATTATACCCCAGAGCTGCACTCACTATTCTGCTGGTGCAGTCACTGTGTACATACATTACATTATTGATCCTGAGTTACATCCTGTATTATACCCCAGAACTGCACTCACTATTCTGCTGGTGCAGTCACTGTGTACATACATTACATTACTGATCCTGAGTTACATCCTGTATTATACCCCAGAGCTGCACTCACTATTCTGCTGGTGCAGTCACTGTGTACATACATTACATTACTCATCCTGAGTTACATCCTGTATTATACTCCAGAGCTGCACTCACTATTCTGCTGGTGCAGTCACTGTGTACATACATTACATTATTGATCCTGAGTTACATCCTGTATTATACCCCAGAACTGCACTCACTATTCTGCTGGTGCAGTCACTGTGTACATACATTACATTACTGATCCTGAGTTACATCCTGTATTATACTCCAGAGCTGCACTCACTATTCTGCTGGTGCAGTCACTGTGTACATACATTACCGATCCTGAGTTACATCCTGTATTATACTCCAGAGCTGCACTCACTATTCTGCTGGTGCAATCATATGTTAAATAGTATTACTCTGTAGAGCGGCACTCTCAGCCAGCAGAACTGTGATTCCAGCTCCGCTCTACACTAGTTAGGGGAACACTATGTAGAAACCATTTTCCTTGCAGGGGGAGTGAGATGCTGAGTATTTTCCACACTTGTAGCGGGTGGTCCTGTAGTCCTGGCTGTACGGTCACATGCAGATATTGGGGTCTCTCTTCCCCCCCCCCTGTACATTACATTCCTCCATTCTGTGCCCTCCCCAGGTATAAGAAGCCGGAGGAGAGGAGCCCGCTGATCGCCGCCATGCAACACTTCCTGCCCATGCTGAAGGAGCGTTTCATCCGTCTGCTTCCTGACCCCTCCGAGCAGTCTGTCCTGATCCAGAAACAGATCTTTAAGATATTCTACGCCCTGGTCCAGGTGAGCGGGCAGCAGCCAGAGCAGCGCTCATTCAGCACTGTGGACGAGTCCTCCGTCTGACGGCGCCGTCTCCTTACCTTGCAGTATACGTTGCCCCTGGAGCTGATCAATCAGCCAAATCTGACTGAGTGGATAGAGATCCTGAAGACGGTGGTGGACCGCGATGTGCCTGCAGTAAGTATCCCGGGATCAGGCGCTCGGGACGTTTCGCTCCATGGCGTCCAGCTCTCCTCCATCTTGGTCCTCTCTCTCGTACAGGAGACCCTCCAGGTTGAAGAGGATGACCGGCCTGAGCTGCCTTGGTGGAAGTGTAAGAAGTGGGCGCTGCACATCCTGGCCAGGCTGTTTGAGAGGTAAGCTGTGCCCTGGGTGTGGGGGACGCAGGGTGAGGGGTCTATGTGTAAATGCGTGCAGACACAGCACAGTCACTGTCCTCGTGTTTCAGGTACGGGAGTCCAGGGAACGTGTCCAAGGAGTACAACGAGTTTGCTGAAGTATTTCTGAAGGCCTTTGCGGCCGGCGTTCAGCAGGTTCGTGTAGTCTCTGCTTTCTAATCTTAATGTTTTGTTTGATCTCGGCCTCAGACAGGATATTATTATTCTAAAGTGTCCTGGTCACGATGGAGTTCCACAATAACGTTATTCTGAAACTTGTACAGCTGAGCCTTATAGGTGTGTGTGCACAGTGTCAGCGTGCGGCTGGTAGAGCCGAGCCTTATAGGTGTGTGTGCAGTGTCAGCGTGCGGCTGGTAGAGCTGAGCCTTATAGGTGTGTGTGCACAGTGTCAGCGTGCGGCTGGTAGAGCTGAGCCTTATAGGTGTGTGTGCACAGTGTCAGCGTGCGGCTGGTAGAGCCGAGCCTTATAGGTGTGTGTGCAGTGTCAGCGTGCGGCTGGTAGAGCTGAGCCTTATAGGTGTGTGTGCACAGTGTCAGCGTGCGGCTGGTAGAGCTGAGCCTTATAGGTGTGTGTGCACAGTGTCAGCGTGCGGCTGGTAGAGCCGAGCCTTATAGGTGTGTGTGCAGTGTCAGCGTGCGGCTGGTAGAGCTGAGCCTTATAGGTGTGTGCACAGTGTCAGCGTGCGGCTGGTAGAGCTGAGCCTTATAGGTGTGTGCACAGTGTCAGCGTGCGGCTGGTAGAGCCGAGCCTTATAGGTGTGTGTGCAGTGTCAGTGTGCAGCTGGTAGAGCCGAGCCTTATAGGTGTGTGTGCACAGTGTCAGCGTGCGGCTGGTAGAGCCGAGCCTTATAGGTGTGTGTGCAGTGTCAGTGTGCAGCTGGTAGAGCCGAGCCTTATAGGTGTGTGTGCACAGTGTCAGCGTGCGGCTGGTAGAGCTGAGCTTTATAGGCGTGTGTTCAGTGTCCGCATGCGGCTGGTAGAGCCGAGCCTTATAGGTGTGTGTGCACAGTGTCAGCGTGCAGCTGGTAGAGCCGAGCCTTAGAGGTGTGTGCAGTGTCGGTGTGCGGCTGACGTCACTTTACGCTTTAGGTTTTGCTGAAGGTTCTGTATCAGTACAAAGAGAAGCAATACATGGCTCCACGAGTCCTGCAGCAAACGCTGAACTATCTGAACCAGGGGGTGTCTCACGCGGTGACGTGGAAGAACCTGAAGCCGCACATCCAGGTGAGTGTTGTGTGTCCGCAGCCCCTGAGTGGTCACCTGCTGCTGGATCTGATCTTTGGCTTTTCCCCTGACCTCAGGGCATCATCCAGGACGTAATCTTCCCCCTGATGTGTTACACGGACTCGGACGAGGAGCTCTGGCAGGAAGACCCCTATGAATACATCCGCATGAAGTTTGGTAAGATAATTGTGCCGTGCGGCGTCAGTCTGACCCCGGCCGTTGCAGCAGTTTATACTGTGATTGGACTTTTATAACTGTGGCTTCCAGACTTGCGTGAAGTGAGGGGAGGGATTTTTGAGCCCCTGAACCTGCAGTTCTTTGTTCATACACGGAGTTCCAGGCGGTTCAGCTTCAGATGAGCGGCCGGACTCCCTGGCGCTCTGCGTGGTTGCGTATCATTGGCACCCGCGTGGCAACGTTAATGCCGCTGTCAGTGATTGACCGCAGTGTTTAGCGGGTTCCAGCAGTTGGCGCTCAGCTGCTGGGGACCGCACCTCAACCGCTGGCGGATCTATCCATGAGGGGCATTAAGGCGCGAAGATCTGTAATGGGCTCCTGTGTGGGGGTCCGCATGCTGAGAGTTGTCTGATCACTTCTCTCTTCCTAGATGTGTTTGAGGATTTCATCTCCCCCACGACCGCGGCACAGACACTGCTCTTCACGTCCTGCAGTAAGAGGAAAGAGGTAGGGCTGAGTGTGGCCGGCATCTCCCTGCCTGGCATCGCTTACTGTTGCTGCGTCTCCTGCTGGGAACATCTGGATTTTGCTTTTCCGGGTTCTCTCGGATTGATCATTTATTTCCGCGTTCAGTTCTCTGCTTGCTGTCAGTGAATCGCTCCTGTTGTGAGCAGAGTTTAGTGCATGTGACTCCGGACTGATGCGGTTACAGAGTCAATGTAGGAAATCGGCCGGTTTGGTGCTCAGAACTAAGGCTTTCCCACCTCTGGCTGCAAGTGCGGTTTCCATATTAAGTGGAGAGGAATTAAAGGGGTTGTCCTGCCAAACCGATATGTATAACTCATAAGAGGCCCGCCCTCTGGCCTGGAATATGTATAACTCGTACATGCCCTCCGGTCCCAGGTCAGAACGGTGCGAGCACCAGGTGGATTCATACGTCTGCAGTCACACAGCGAACGTCACGTAGCCTATAAGCCCCGGAGGGAGGGGATTTGTGACCTGACCTCCGTGTTGCCTCCCGTGTGACTTGTTACTGGTCGTGAGGTCGATTCTGACTTTTCCCCGTTTCGCTCCAGGTTTTACAGAAGACGATGGGATTCTGTTACCAGATTTTAACGGAGCCAACAGCAGATCCCCGGAAGAAGGATGGCGCTCTCCATATGATCGGCTCGTTGGCGGAAATCTTGCTGAAGGTGCGTGTGACGGAGATGGATGGCGACGTGTTCTGTGGGTTATCGACTGTACGACGCTCCTGCCTCTTGGCCGCAGGGACATGCGGATCCGCTTAGTGTAACCCACGCGTGTGCATTCTCGGCTCTCGGGGTCAGCGGGCTCCTGAGCTCATCCTTTACACTATATGTGGAGAATTTCCACAGCTCTAAGGAGGAATCGTGCGAGGGGCTCCTGGGGTCCCCATCACTGTTACATTGTCTGCAGATCCTTACATTGCTGGTATTGTACAGAAGGACCCCACTAAGCGCCCAGATTTCTGTGCAGATCGCGGTGTCAGCTGCTGGAACTCGCGGCCTCCCTGATTTCTCCAGAGCTGAACTCGCTGTTCTTCTGGTTGTTGGAAACAGTCAGTAAGCTTGTGGCCATCGAATCCCTACTCCAGAAGCTTAGCTTATCTCTTCCAATGCCCAGTTGTTCCATATCCCGCCCTGACACAATGCGTGCACTGGTCGGAGTCGTGTGACGGTACAATATGGCGTCGGCTCGTTCCCACTTTATTACTTTGTTACAGAAAAAGATCTACAAGGACCAGATGGAGTTCATGCTGCAGAATCATGTGTTCCCCCTCTTCAGCAGCGAGCTGGGATACATGCGGGCGAGGGTAAGTCACCTGCAGGGTGTTGGTGGGCGACGCAGATCTCCATGGCGGCTGCAGGACTGTGTGCACAGTGTCCGTCTGTGTCTGGTAAAGCGGTCTGCCTGCGTCTTGCTGGAGGACTGCTCTGCTCACACAAAACCTAAGGGCCAAGATAATGGTGAGATCATAGTACTGGTCTAGTGACGTCTGCTGGACGCTCCACCACTGGCCAGCCTCCGACTTCTCCCACATGTCTCCATATAACAATACGGGGGGATTCCTCTGACTTGTCTGCTCTTTCTGCAGGCCTGCTGGGTTCTTCACTATTTCTGTGAAGTAAAGTTCAAGAATGACCAAAACCTGCAGACGGCTCTGGAGCTGACCAGACGCTGCCTCATCGATGACCGGGAGATGCCCGTGAAGGTGGAAGCCGCCATCGCTCTCCAGGTTCTCATCAGCAATCAGGAGAAAGGTGCGTCCGGCGTGTGATGGTGGCCGTAGTCCAGTGCTGGTGGCTACATCTCACCCCACATGTCCAGGAGCTGACGAGAGGGTCTTATAGCGAGGTGAGCGCCCCCTAGGGGTGGCTGCTGACAGTTAGAACGCGAGACTGTGGATTCCCTCCCGCCAGCTAACAAGGGGCTCTGACTGTCTCAGTCCCGACCTCTGTAGTCAGTTTCTTCTATATACGGAGCATGTAATAATGGCGCTGTTACGTTACAGCCAAGGAATACATCGCCCCCTACATCAGGCCGGTCATGCAGGCCTTGCTGCACATCATCCGGGAGACGGAGAACGACGATCTCACCAACGTGATTCAGAAGATGATCTGCGAGTACAGCGAGGAGGTGACGCCTATAGCGGTGGAAATGACGCAGCACCTGGTGAGTCTGACGGCGTATTGCCATGACCGATGCAGATGCCGAATATAGGGGGCACGTGTGTAATGCATTACGCCGTGTATCTGGGGCTGCAGGGCAGTGTGCACAGTGCCAGTCTGTGTCTAGTAAAGCTGCTCGCTGGCGTCTTGCTGGTCAGCTGCTTCGCTCACACAAATCCTGCGGCCCAAGAGAATCCTGAGATCATAGTACTGGTCTAGTGACGTCCCCCGGACGCTCCACCACTGGCCGGCCTCCGACCTCTCAGACACCACCGGATGGACACCGGATCGAGCCTTGCGGTTGGGTCTTATTCCCGTCTATTTCTTTTCCAGGCAATGACGTTCAATCAGGTTATCCAGACTGGTCCTGACGAGGAGGGCAGCGATGACAAAGCCGTCACAGCCATGGGAATCCTCAACACTATCGACACCCTGCTCAGCGTTGTGGAGGATCACAAAGAGGTGGGCAGCGTTGTCAGACCGCGGACTGTTGCTGTGTTGGGTGACGTCTGTGGCCGCTGAGTGTCTCTTGTCTGATTCCTCAGATCACGCAGCAGCTGGAAGGAATCTGCCTGCAAGTCATCGGCACGGTTCTGCAGCAGCACGTTCTAGGTGAGCCTCGGCCGCAGCGTCGCGCAGCTCCGTGGGTTTGGGGGTCTGTCATTGACTCTCCATCCTCGTGTCTGTAGAGTTTTATGAAGAGATCTTCTCCCTGGCGCACAGTCTCACCTGCCAGCAGGTGTCGGCTCAGATGTGGCAGCTCTTACCGCTGGTCTTTGAGGTGTTTCAGCAGGATGGATTTGATTACTTCACAGGTGAGACCGGCTGATAAAACTAAGACACCCCACTAACCCCCCTTCCCACACACACTTCTTCAGATCTTTCATGTTTTGGTGCTATTGTTGGGTAACAGAGTTTCAGCTTCCTCTAAAGACATTCTATTGGGTTCAGGTCTGGAGACTGGCGAGGCCACTCCAGGACCCTGAAATGCTTAAGCAGCCGCTCCTTAGTTGCCCTGGCTGTGTGTTTTGGGTCATTGTCATGCTGGAAGTCCCAACCACGACCCGTCTTCAATGCTCTTACTGAGGGAAGGAGGTTGTTGGTCAAATTCTTGTGATAATTGACCCCATCCATCATCCCTTCAATACGGTGCAGTCGTCCTGTCCCCTTTACAGAAACCCAACCCCAAAGTATATCAAGAAATGAAGAGAGATGTGGCAACACTCACCGATCCTGTGAAGCGGGCTTTACCTTTTATTAAAGCAAACGTGAGACCATCTTCACGGCACGGGGGAGACAAAATAGAGGAGGTGAGCGGGGGAGAGGACAACAGCCGTTTCGCGCCCACACTGGCGCTTCTACGGGTCCACCGTGGACCCGTAGAAGCGCCGGTGTGGGCGCGAAACGGCTGTTGTCCTCTCCCCCGCTCACCTCCTCTATTTTGTCTCCCCCGTGCCGTGAAGATGGTCTCACGTTTGCTTTAATAAAAGGTAAAGCCCGCTTCACAGGATCGGTGAGTGTTGCCACGTCTCTCTTCATTTCTTGATCTACATGTCTGCTGTGCCTTGGACGTGAGCACCTCGCTGTACACGCTGGGCTCAGTGGTTCCCGCGGTGACTCCATATAGTTACTCTGTATCGGGCTGTGCTGCTTTCTACCTTTTTATATATCCAACCCCAAAGTATGATGTTTCCCCCACCATGTTTCATGGTTGGGATGATGTTCTTGGGGTTGTACTCATTCTTCCTCCTAACACAGCGAGTGAAGTTGATAACAAAGTTGTTGTTTTTTTGGTCTCTTCTGACCACATGACCTTCTCGGGATCATCCAGATTGGCGAATTTCAAACTGCCCTTGTCGTCTGTTGACATGAGCAGGGGGACCTAGCGTGTCCTGCAGGATTTTAATACAGGACGGCGTAGTATTACTAACGGTAATGTTTGAGACTGGTCCTAGCTCTCTTCAGGTCACAGACCAGGTCCACCCGTGTAGTTAGGGGCTGAGTCCTTACCCCACGAGGTGAAATATTGCATGAAGCCCCAGATTGACAGTCATCTCGTTTCTTCCATTTTCTAATAATTGAGTCAACAGTTGTTGCCTTCTCACCAAGCTGTTTGCCTATTGTCCTGTAGTCCATCCCAGCCTTGTTTGTGCCGGTCTACAATTTGTCCCTGTTTGGTCTTGGCCATGGTGGAGGGGTTGGAGTGTGATTGCATGTGGGAACAGGTGTTTATCAGGTAACGAGGTCAAACGGGAGCTATTAATCCAGGTAATGATTGCGGAGTAGGAGGCTTCTTACAGAAAAACTAACAGGTCTGTGAGAGCCAGAATTCTCGCTGGTTGGTCGGGGATCAAATACTTAATTCATGCAATAAAATGCAATTTAATTATGTAAAAATCCTACAATGTGATTTTCTGGATTTTATTTTTAGATTAGGTCTCTTACAGTTGAAGTAGGTCTATGATAAAAATTACAGACCTCTCCGTTCTCTATAGGGGTAAAAACTTGCAAAATCTGCAGCGTATCAAATACCTTGTACCCAAAATAGTCAAATCTGGGTCATTTATACTGCGTGGCAAATGTCATGAAAGTTAAGCTAAAAAATGGATAGCAGAACGGCTTTTATCTTTAAAAGTAGGTAACAAAATAGTTTTATACCTATAATATTTAACCCACAACCAAAATATCATAACGCAAAACCAATTTAAACTCCAAAATAGTTTATTTCCTCTGCACCTGTCACAACATGCAATAAAAAGTGACCAAAACTTCACATCTATCCCAAAAATACCATAAAAAACCACAGCTCGGGCCACAGAAAACCAGCCCTCCTAGAAGGATTACTTGCACGCAGATTCTCGATTTGTTTTTTTGAATCAGATATTTTTATTAAACCATCAAAATTGTGCATAGACAATAAAAGGAATAGTTTGTTTTCAGCAATATACAAATACACAATACTTTTTTTTTTGTTAGAAAACTTATTTAGTCCCAAACCAAACTCCCACCCCCCTTCCCCCCACCCACTAGAGACCTGTCAAGAGTCATCCCCCACTAAATTATCACATACAAAAGTACAAGAAGAGAAAGATGACTTGTCAAAAAATATTTCCATAGGGGCAAAAGGTCTTCAGGTCACATTGATTCAAGCCACGGGCTCCACAACCTGTCAAAGAGGTCCATCTTATTCCTCCTAACGTAGATACTCTTCTCCAAAGCAATGATATGGTCCACTTGCTTCATAAAGTCTCTCCTTGTTGGTGGCTCTTCCCTAATCCAGAATTTGGCGATCAACTTTCGCGCAATAAATAACAGTCTAGCTATAACCGTTTTATACAGCTTATCAGTTATTACCTCCTCCACATAGCCCAAAACACATACCAGAGGATCCCGAGGCACATTACAACTATATGCCAAACCCACTTTATTCAACACCACCACCCAAAAGGAGGACAGCCTGGGGCACTGCCACAACATATGAAGGATGCCTGCTTCGGACTGCGAGCATCTAGGGCATTCTGAATTAGGCCTTAATCCGGCTTTGAACAACATGTCTGGGGTTCTGTAAGCCCTATGAATGACAAATAATTGTGACAGCCTACCAGGCTCACTCATTGATATCTTGGGCACATAATCCAATACTGATTCCCATCGGTCATCATCAATCGCCCCCAGGTCAGCCTCCCATTTCGCCCTTGCTCTAATAGGGTGCTCCGCCAGAAAAGAAAATAGAAGGAATTCATATATACCCGAAATCACCCCCTTCGTGCCTCCCCCTTCAAGGATAAAATCCAGCATAAGATCCACCTGGATTTCAACAGGCCCTCTCTTACACTGTGCCCGGTACGCATGAGAAAGACGACGGTATTGGTACATCTCAGACTCCGGGAGTAAAAATTCTTCCTGCAATATATCAAAGTCTCTAATTCTACCCTGATGTAAAATCTGGCCCATCCGAGAGATGCCTGCCTCCCTCCAAATATGAAATCCCTCCATCTGTCTAAACTCCTGTAGGACACAGTTGTTCCAAATGGGTGAGAATCTAGTGAGTGCCCGTACACCCCTAATTCCTTTAACTTTATCCCACACCTTGTGAATGAGCCTTACAGTGCAAAATTTAGAACCTTTCTCACGGAAATGTCCCCCCTCTAGGCCCTCACTCAACACCTTTGTCCCAATCAATGATCTCAGGCTGCAAGGTGCCCGCATCCCACCTGACCCATCTCCCCATCCCTTGAAATGCTGACACTGTGAGGCCAAAAAATACAACCACGGATTGGGCAATGCCACCCCTCCCTCCGTCTTTAGTCTCTGTAGGGTTTCCTGTTTAAATCTGGGGCTCTTCCCACCCCAGATCAGCTCACCAAACAAAGATCTAATCCTCCGAAACCTATTCTGCGATATCCATATAGGGGAATTGTGCAACACAGAGTAACTGCGGCATCACAATCATCTTTATCAGGTTAATCCTACCAATTACCGATAAGTGTAGCTTTTTCCACGCCTGGACCTTGGTACGTATCTTACGCAGAAGAGGTGCCAAATTCAGTTCCTCAAAGCTAGTCAGAGGGAGTGCGATCTGAATCCCCAAGTACTTAAATTTCTCAACTAGCCTCAACCTTGACAGAGTCCCCCCCATCACCGTCCCCACTATCCCCATCTATCAACATCATATTCGATTTGTCCCAATTGATCCTTAAGCCCGAATAACTCCCGAATTCCTCAATAATGGCCTCCGTCTTTACCAAGGTCCCCTCGGAATCCTCCAAGAAAGATTCTCGATTTGTAGGTTCTTTTTGTTTTATTTTAAGAAGGTTCAGAATGGTAGCAACTAAAAAAAAAAATAAAAGTAGTGATAAAGCTCCTTGTGTCCTGACCCTAACAGATATGATGCCTCTGCTGCACAATTATGTCACTGTGGACACGGACACCCTCCTGTCAGACACCAAGTACCTGGAGATGATCTACAGCATGTGTAAAAAGGTAAGAAACCATTATAACCAGTGCACACGGACCACTTTCCACACTGATCAATGGTCTGTGGGGAAGATGGAGCAGGCACAAGTTTAAGGCAGCTGTGCCCCCGTCTGTGGAGCGGCCGTTCTTCCAATATGTACGTCTGAACCCAGCCTAAGATAGAGGTTTCCCTCCAGGTGCTGACAGGTGTGGCCGGAGAAGATGCAGAATGTCACGCAGCAAAACTACTAGAAGTCGTCGTCATACAGTGTAAAGGACGCGGCATTGACCAGGTGAGACTTGTATCATCGCCCCTCGTTCAGACCAGATGTGCTGCAATGGATTTTCAGGTCCACCATATTTCTCTCATACTGGCCTTAAAGGCAATTTATGTTGGTCTTCTCGGAAACATTGTGTATTGCATGTTCAGGTACAGACCCCATATGTGGCTGCTGCTTCCCATGTGTAGCAGGGGTCAGCAGTCCCCTCTGGTGCAGGCTCTCTCCTTCCATGTTTCTCGGCCATAGTCCTCTGGTGCAGGCTCCTTCCATGTTTCTCAGCCATAGTCCTCTGGTGCAGGCTCCTTCCATGTTTCTCAGCCATAGTCCTCTGGTACAGGCTCCTTCCATGTTTCTCGGCCATAGTCCTCTGGTGCAGGCTCCTCTCCCTCCGTGTTTCTCGGACGCAGTCCTCTGGTGCTGGCTCTCTCCCTCTGTGTTTCTCAGGCATAGTCCTTTGGTGCAGGCTCTCTCCATCTGTGTTTTTCGGCCATAGTCCTCTGGTGCGTGGGGTCTCTCCCTCTGTGATTCTTGGCCATAGTCCTCTGGTGCAGGGTCTCTCCCTCAGTCCTCTGGTGCAGGCTCTCTCCCTCAGTCCTCTGGTGCAGGCTCTCCCCCTCCGTGTTTCTCGGCTGCAGTCCTCTGGTGCAGGCTCTCTCCCTCCGTGTTTCTTGGCCGTAGTCCTCTGGTGCAGGGTCTCTCCCTCGTTTCTTGGCCGCAGTCCTCTGGTGCGGGGTCTCTCCCTCAGTCCTCTGGTGCAGGCTCTCTCCCTCCGTGTTTCTTGGCTGTAGTCTTCTGGTGCAGGCTCTCTCCCTCCGTGTTTCTCGGCCGCAGTCCTCTGGTGCAGGCTCTCTCCCTCCGTGTTTCTTGGCCGTAGTCCTCTGGTGCAGGGTCTCTCCCTCGTTTCTTGGCCGCAGTCCTCTGGTGCGGGGTCTCTCCCTCAGTCCTCTGGTGCAGGCTCTCTCCCTCCGTGTTTCTTGGCCGTAGTCCTCTGGTGCAGGGTCTCTCCCTCGTTTCTTGGCCGCAGTCCTCTGGTGCGGGGTCTCTCCCTCAGTCCTCTGGTGCAGGCTCTCTCCCTCCGTGTTTCTTGGCTGTAGTCTTCTGGTGCAGGCTCTCTCCCTCCGTGTTTCTCGGCCGCAGTCCTCTGGTGCAGGCTCTCTCCCTCCGTGTTTCTTGGCCGTAGTCCTCTGGTGCAGGGTCTCTCCCTCGTTTCTTGGCCGCAGTCCTCTGGTGCGGGGTCTCTCCCTCAGTCCTCTGGTGCAGGCTCTCTCCCTCCGTGTTTCTTGGCCGTAGTCCTCTGGTGCAGGCTCTCTCCCTCCGTATTTCTTGGCCGTAGTCCTCTGGTGCAGGGTCTCTCCCTTGTTTCTTGGCCGCAGTCCTCTGGTGCAGGCTCTCTCCCTCCATGTTTCTTGGCCTCAGTCCTCTGGTGCAGGGTCTCTCCCTCAGTCCTCTGGTGCAGGCTCTCTCCCTCAGTCCTCTGGTGCAGGCTCTCTCCCTCCGTGTTTCTTGGCCGTAGTCCTCTGGTGCAGGGTCTCTCCCTCGTTTCTTGGCCGCAGTCCTCTGGTGCAGGCTCTCTCCCTCAGTCCCCTGGTGCAGGCTCTCCCCCTCTGTGTTTCTCGGCTGCAGTCCTCTGGTGCAGGCTCTCTCCCTCCGTGTTTCTCGGCCGCAGTCCTCTGGTGCAGGCTCTCTCCCTCCGTGTTTCTTGGTCGTAGTCCTCTGGTGCAGGGTCTCTCCCTCCGTGTTTCTCGGCCGCAGTCCTCTGGTGCAGGCTCTCTCCCTCGTTTCTTGGCCGCAGTCCTCTGGTGCGGGGTCTCTCCCTCAGTCCTCTGGTGCAGGCTCTCTCCCTCCGTGTTTCTTGGCCGTAGTCTGGTGCAGGCTCTCTCCCTCCGTGTTTCTTGGCCGTAGTCCTCTGGTGCAGGCTCTCTCCCTCAGTCCTCTGGTGCGGCGTCTCTCCCTCCGTGTTTCTTGGCCGTAGTCCTCTGGTGCAGGGTCTCTCCCTCGTTTCTTGGCCGCAGTCCTCTGGTGCAGGCTCTCTCCCTCCATGTTTCTTGGCCGTAGTCCTCTGGTGCAGGGTCTCTCCCTCAGTCCTCTGGTGCAGGCTCTCTCCCTCCGTGTTTCTTGGCCGCAGTCCTCTGGTGCAGGCTCTCTCCCTCAGTCCTCTGGTGCAGGCTCTCCCCCTCTGTGTTTCTCGGCTGCAGTCCTCTGGTGCAGGCTCTCTCCCTCCGTGTTTCTTGGCCGCAGTCCTCTGGTGCAGGCTCTCTCCCTCCGTGTTTCTTGGCCGTAGTCCTCTGGTGCAGGGTCTCTCCCTCCGTGTTTCTCGGCCGCAGTCCTCTGGTGCAGGCTCTCTCCCTCGTTTCTTGGCCGCAGTCCTCTGGTGTGGGGTCTCTCCCTCAGTCCTCTGGTGCAGGCTCTCTCCCTCCGTGTTTCTTGGCCGTAGTCTTCTGGTGCAGGCTCTCTCCCTCCGTGTTTCTCGGCCGCAGTCCTCTGGTGCAGGCTCTCTCCCTCCGTGTTTCTTGGCCGTAGTCCTCTGGTGCAGGGTCTCTCCCTCGTTTCTTGGCCGCAGTCCTCTGGTGCGGGGTCTCTCCCTCAGTCCTCTGGTGCAGGCTCTCTCCCTCAGTCCTCTGGTGCAGGCTCTCTCCCTCCGTGTTTCTTGGCCGTAGTCCTCTGGTGCAGGGTCTCTCCCTCGTTTCTTGGCCGCAGTCCTCTGGTGCGGGGTCTCTCCCTCAGTCCTCTGGTGCAGGCTCTCTCCCTCCGTGTTTCTTGGCCGTAGTCTGGTGCAGGCTCTCTCCCTCCGTGTTTCTTGGCCGTAGTCCTCTGGTGCAGGCTCTCTCCCTCCGTGTTTCTTGGCCGTAGTCCTCTGGTGCAGGCTCTCTCCCTCTGTGTTTCTTGGCCGTAGTCCTCTGTTGCAGGGTCTCTCCCTCAGTCCTCTGGTGCGGCGTCTCTCCCTCCGTGTTTCTTGGCCGTAGTCCTCTGGTGCAGGGTCTCTCCCTCGTTTCTTGGCCGCAGTCCTCTGGTGCAGGCTCTCTCCCTCCATGTTTCTTGGCCGTAGTCCTCTGGTGCAGGGTCTCTCCCTCAGTCCTCTGGTGCAGGCTCTTTCCCTCCGTGTTTCTTGGCCGTAGTCCTCTGGTGCAGGGTCTCTCCCTCGTTTCTTGGCCGCAGTCCTCTGGTGCAGGCTCTCTCCCTCAGTCCTCTGGTGCAGGCTTTCCCCCTCTGTGTTTCTCGGCTGCAGTCCTCTGGTGCAGGCTCTCTCCCTCCGTGTTTCTTGGCCGTAGTCCTCTGGTGCAGGGTCTCTCCCTCCGTGTTTCTCGGCCGCAGTCCTCTGGTGCAGGCTCTCTCCCTCTGTGTTTCTTGGCCGTAGTCCTCTGTTGCAGGGTCTCTCCCTCAGTCCTCTGGTGCGGCGTCTCTCCCTCCGTGTTTCTTGGCCGTAGTCCTCTGGTGCAGGCTCTCTCCCTCCATGTTTCTTGGCCGTAGTCCTCTGGTGCAGGGTCTCTCCCTCGTTTCTTGGCCGCAGTCCTCTGGTGCAGGCTCTCTCCCTCCGTGTTTCTCGGCTGCAGTCCTCTGGTGCAGGCTCTCTCCCTCCGTGTTTCTCGGCCGCAGTCCTCTGGTGCAGGCTCTCTCCCTCCGTGTTTCTTGGCCGTAGTCCTCTGGTGCAGGGTCTCCCTCGTTTCTTGGCCGCAGTCCTCTGGTGCGGGGTCTCTCCCTCAGTCCTCTGGTGCAGGCTCTCTCCCTCCGTGTTTCTTGGCCGTAGTCCTCTGGTGCAGGCTCTCTCCCTCCGTGTTTCTCGGCCGCAGTCCTCTGGTGCAGGGTCTCTCCCTCGTTTCTTGGCCGCAGTCCTCTGGTGCAGGCTCTCTCCCTCCATGTTTCTTGGCCGTAGTCCTCTGGTGCAGGGTCTCTCCCTCCGTGTTTCTTGGCCGTAGTCCTCTGGTGCAGGGTCTCTCCCTCGTTTCTTGGCCGCAGTCCTCTGGTGCGGGGTCTCTCCCTCAGTCCTCTGGTGCAGGCTCTCTTCCTCCGTGTTTCTTGGCCGTAGTCCTCTGGTGGAGGGTCTCTCCCTCGTTTCTTGGCTGCAGTCCTCTGGTGCAGGCTCTCTCACTCAGTCCTCTGGTGCAGGCTCTCTCCCTCCGTGTTTCTTGGCCGTAGTCCTCTGGTGGAGGGTCTCTCCCTCGTTTCTTGGCCGCAGTCCTCTGGTGCAGGCTCTCTCCCTCAGTCCTCTGGTGCAGGCTCTCTCCCTCCGTGTTTCTTGGCCGTAGTCCTCTGGTGCAGGGTCTCTCCCTCGTTTCTTGGCCGCAGTCCTCTGGTGCAGGCTCTCTCCCTCAGTCCTCTGGTGCAGGCTCTCTCCCTCCGTGTTTCTTGGCCGTAGTCCTCTGGTGCAGGTTCTCTCCCTCGTTTCTTGGCCGCAGTCCTCTGGTGCAGGCTCTCTCCCTCAGTCCTCTGGTGCAGGCTCTCTCCCTCCGTGTTTCTTGGCCGTAGTCCTCTGGTGCAGGCTCTCTCCCTCAGTCCTCTGATGCAGGCTCTCTCCCTCCGTGTTTCTTGGCCGCAGTCCTCTGCTGCACTCTCTCCCTCCATGTTTCTCGGCCGCAGTCCTCTGGTGTGGGGTCTCTCCCTCCGTGTTTCTTGGCCGCAGTCCTCTGATGCAGGGTCTCTCCCTCCGTGTTTCTCGGCCGCAGTCCTCTGCTGCACTCTCTCCCTCCGTGTTTCTCGGCCGCAGTCCTCTGGTGTGGGGTCTCTCCCTCCGTGTTTCTTGGCCATAGTCCTCTGGTGCAGGCTCTCTCCCTCCGTGTTTCTTGGCCGCAGTCCTCTGATGCAGGCTCTGTCCCTCCGTGTTTCTCGGCCGCAGTCCTCTGCTGCACTCTCTCCCTCCGTGTTTCTCGGCCGCAGTCCTCTGGTGTGGGGTCTCTCCCTCTGTGTTTCTTGGCTATAGTCCTCTGGTGCAGGCTCTCTCCCTCCGTGTTTCTTGGCCATAGTCCTCTGGTGCAGGCTCTCTCCCTCCGTGATTCTTGGCCGTAGTCTGGTGCAGGCTCTCTCCCTCCCTGTTTCTCGGCCGCAGTCCTCTGCTGCACTCTCTCCCTCCGTGTTTCTCGGCTGCAGTCCTCTGGTGCAGGCTCTCACTCCATGTTTCTCGGCTGCAGTCCTCTGGTGCAGGCTCTCACTCCATGTTTCTCGGCTGCAGTCCTCTGGTGCAGGCTCTCTCCATGTTTCTTGTCATCGTTTTCAGCTGTGTCCTGACTCTTCCTGTTGCAGTGCATCCCGTTATTTGTTGAAGCTGCTCTGGAGAGGTTAACCCGAGAAGTGAAGACGAGTGAGCTGAGAACAATGTGCCTCCAGGTGGCCATAGCTGCTTTGTACTATAGTCCTCCCCTCCTTCTCAACACCCTGGAGAACCTGCGCTTCCCCAATACAGTAGAACCAGTCACCAACCACTTCATCAAGCAGTGGCTGAACGACGTGGACTGCTTCCTAGGGTGAGTGCGGCGCGGTCCATGGACGGTCCTGCTCGTCTCGAACTTTGCGGCGTACAGCCGCCATGTTGGGTTTCATAAGAGGTCTAATGCCAGCTCCTTCCTCTCTGCAGGTTACACGATCGTAAGATCTGCGTCCTGGGACTTTGCGCACTTATAGAGCTTGAACAGAGACCCCAAATATTGGCTGAGGTCTCGACACAAATTTTGCCAGCTTTTATTCTCTTATTTAATGGTCTGAAGAGAGCTTACGCCTGCCATGCAGAGCAAGAAAATGACAGTGACGACGAAGAGGATGGCGAAGAGGACGATGAAGCTGGTGAGAAATGCCATGGCCTTTTCTAATTGGGGGGGTTATTTTTCTACAGTTAATGGGGTTGTCTTGTGGCATGTGGATGTAATAGCCGAGCTTGTCCCACCGGGCACCTCTCACGATAAGCTGCTCAGTCCAAAATCTTTTTATGGGGGTTCCAGAGTGGAGGTCTGCAATGAAAAGGCCAGCTATGGGGGACCTGGTGCTGATTATTACATCTTGCTGGATTTTCCAGCCATAACATTGGTCTTTTTTGTGTTCAGCAGCTACACTCATTGTGCTGAGAAATCCTCTAAGGTTTATGGAGATCTCTGCAGATTTTAGGACAAAGTTTTCCACCATTTTTCTTGCTCGTGTTGCCTGTCTCGCTGCCTGATTAGGAAGCAGTCCCTCCGCTGAGGCCGGGTTATAACCACTTGGCTCTGATTTCAGAACTTGGTAGTGATGAGGATGATATAGATGAGGACGGTCAGGAATATCTGGAGATGTTGGCCAAGCAGGCGGGTGAAGACGGGGACGATGAAGATTGGGAAGAAGACGACGCGGACGAGACGGCACTGGAGGGTTATAATACTCTAATCGACGATGAAGATAACCCCGTAGATGAATACCAGATATTTAAAGCTATATTTCAGAGTAAGTGACAGTGATCCCTGGCTCCGCCACGTTCTGGGTGGCTCCGTTTTGAGTAATCGCCATGTTGATGTTTCCGGTTTCAGAGTTGCAGGGTCAGGACCCGGCCTGGTATCAGACGCTCACTCAAGGACTAAATGAAGAACAAGGAAAGCAATTACAAGATATCGCAACGCTGGCGGATCAGAGGCGGGCGGCTCACGGTAAGGCGGGCGGCGCTGTAACGCGCAGCCGTACACACCGGCAAACCTCCATGATTTACACTGCAGGAATATTTCACTTTATTTCAGATCACCTTGTCCCCTGTTCTATACTTTCATGGTGATGACTTTGTTTTTAAGTTGCTGATCCTTTTTGTTTCTCTGCAGAATCTAAAATGATCGAGAAACATGGAGGCTATAAGTTCAACGCTCCAGTTGTGCCAAGTTCCTTCAATTTTGGGGGCCCGGCCCCGGGCATGAATTGAGCCGTCGCTTCCTGTCCTGCTAACGTGTGACTGATTGTAGTGAGAAAAGCTTGTGTTCCTCCCGATAGTGGATCCAGAAGCGCTCGGTCTGAACTGTGACATAGGATTCTGGAGAGTGAGAGCGGATCATGCGACTCGGCCCTGGACAGCAAACACAGGGGTTTCCTTCAGATAAACTTTTCTCTTTTTTTTTTTTTTTTCCCTTGTATTTTTTTTTATCTGCAGCCTTCCTCAGAGATGTCATCATTGCAGCTTTTTTTTCTAACACCCCCTTTCCTTTTTGGGTGCAGTAGAAAACACCATAAATCCATGAAATCCGGGACTATTTAAGAGCTTTTTTCACTCACGAGGGCCAATTTTACTTCACCCGTTTTAGACTCCAGCGTAGAACTCGTCTATTGTCTCCGATTGATTTTCATTCTTTTATTGTAAAATATAAAAAAAAAAATGAAGAGGCAAGAGTCGTAGCCTTAGTTGGCGACGTCCTGGATCAGAGCCCGGTCCTGATGTCGAGGACTTGTAGCACTACACAATTACTGAGGATATTGAACGGCACTTTTTATACGCTTCCCACTTGGTGTAAAAAGAAAAAAAAACAATTACAATAAAAAGCGACTGATTTTTCAGTTTCTGCATTAGAAGGGACAGACAGGCTCGGTTCTGTGTTTGTGGCTCGGCCCGAGCTGCTCCCTGGATGTAACTTGAATCTGGTTCTGTAATTTTGGGGTTGGTAATTCATTGCTGCTACATTCGGCGATGCCCTTCTTTTTTTTTTTTTTTTCTTTTCCATTTTTATTTTTTTTAAAACCTCTAAGATGTACGATTCGGATACACAGCGGTCATGTGAGCGCTGAGCCGGACGGACGGCCGCTATCTTCTGACGCATGTTATACTCGGACATGAATCTCTACTCTCAAAGAGTGTGAAGTGTGGATGAAACATCTGTATATGCAATCTATTAAAAAAATATCAAGATGAATTCGGCTAATCGCTGCCTCCTGCTGATTTATTATGTTGGCTCTGAGCCGCTGTATCGGGCCCGGGAACATCGGGATACGTCATAGTTCAGACACCCGAGCCGTCCACGTGTCTGTGCCGCCGTGACTGCACTGCTGTCTGTGCCGCCGTGACTGCGCCAATCTTCACTTTGAGCACTTTTCTGCTCACATGATTTAGTAGCTGCCCGCCTCGGGTCTACGTGCCTCGCTTACAGTATTGGGAGCCGAGCAGAACTGCCACCCAGATTCTCTTTATTCGTTTTGCTGGACAGCCCCTTTAATGTTTAATTTCTACCAGCTACAATGCTGACAAATGGAAAAGAGATAATAAATGTTAACGCCGCTTTAGCCAATTTTAAAGAGGTTGACAGTGGATAAAGTTTAGGAACGTTGGCAAATAAAAGTAATTTGAACGAACAAATATTCCTGTACAAAGTCTGTTCTCCACTCCTGATGGGGTAGACATTAATTTATTGATCAGTGGAGGACCGATTGTTGGTGGCCAAATCCCCCCTCGTGTGGAGCAGGGGTTGATGTAGTGTCACCGAATATCCAGCGTTCCCTTAGTCCGTACAATCCACCTGAGTGCGATGCCCCCTTAATGATCAGTTATTACGGTGTATAACCCCTTATCGGGGGTGGCGGCTGCTGCTGTGTCTGCAGTATACTATGTGGGAACTACAATATACTGGATGGAGGACTATCTGGTCTCATCATTCTTCCTCAACCAGTGTATAGAAACAAGCGTCAAACGATTTATTGTCAATAATTTATTTCTATAGCACCAACATACTCCACAGCGCTTTACATTATAGAGGGGATTTGTAAAGACAATAGACATTACAGAAAAACAAACAGATCAAAACCGATAGCGGGGGGGAGGGAGTGAGGGCCCCGACCACCAGATACGGGGGGGGGGGGGAGGGAGTGAGTGAGGGCCCCGACCACCAGATACGGGGGAGGTGAGGGCCCCGACCACCAGATACGGGGGAGGGGGAGTGAGGGCCCCGACCACCAGATACGGGGGAGTGAGGGCCCCGACCACCAGATATGGGGGGGGGGGAGTGAGGGCCCCGACCACCAGATATGGGGGGGGGGGGGGGGGGGTGTGTGAGGGCCCCGACCACCAGATATGGGGGGGTGTGAGGGGCCCGACCACCAGATATGGGGGGGGGGGGGGATGGTGTGTGAGGGCCCCGACCACCAGATATGGGGGGGGGGGGGGGATGGTGTGTGAGGGCCCCGACCACCAGATATGGGGGGGGGGGTGTGAGGGCCCCGACCACCAGATACCGAGGGGGGGAGTGAGGGCCCTGCTGCTCACAAGCTACAAACTATGAGGAAAAGGGGAGACACGAGAGGTGGATGGTAACAATTGCTTTCGTTATTCGGACCGGCCATAGTGTAAGGCTCGGGTGTTCATGTAAAGCTGCATGAACCAGTTATCAGCCTAAGGCTTCTTTCACACTAGCGTCGGAATCTCCCCGTCGCAATGCGTCGGGGAGAGATTCCGACGCTAGCGTTTGCTGCATTGCACAATGGGTGCAGCGGATGCATTTTTCCGGCACATCCGCTGCCCCATTGTAAGGTGGGGACGGAAAAAGTGGTCCGTCAGGAGAAAAAAGTTACATGTAGCGTTTTTTGCTCCCGATGGTCCGCCAAAGCACGACGCATCCATCGCAAGACGGATGCGAAATGTGGCAATCTGTCACAAATGTGTCGTCAATACAAGTCTATGGGGAAAAAACGCATCCTGCAAGCACTTTTGCAGGATGCGTTTTTTCTGCAAAACAACGCATTGTGACGGATTTAAAAAAACGCTAGAGTGAAAGTACCCTAAGTATGTAACAGTACAGACACAGGGGGCTAATAACTGCATAAAGTGTATGAGAACATGATGCGAGGAGCCTGATTATTGGCCAGAGAATGTATCAGATCACGCTGGTTTAACGGCCTGAACTCAGTGCACATAAATACAACCAAACAGTTTCGTCATGTGGAATATTTTAGTATTTGAGGCCCCACAAAGACCAAACATGTGACGTGGGAAACAAAGGTGGCAATGTCCACATCAGGCAAGTAGATAAATCATGTTTAACACTATCACTATTATACCTTTTTCAAAAAACTGACCGTCACATCGAAACATAGAATAAGTGTGAACAGGTGCTGAACCTAGAGTCGCCAACTCCTATAAAGTCAAATAAGGCAGCACACTGCGGCGCTAAAACAAGCAAACATGAAAATTAAACTGCACTAGAAATATGAAAAAATGAGAGCGTTTAGCTCATAAATTGGCCAATTTACGTTTACCTGGTAGCCACATTAGGGCATCTCTCTTATACCAGATTCAATACCAAGGTACAAATTCTTTTTGAAATTTGTATTCTTTAGCCTTCTGACCGAGCACTCCGCCTCCTAGCCACAGGTGTTTTAATCAAAGCAGGTCCATTACCCCTCCAGAGAGAGAAATTTAGTCTAAGAGGAGGTTTCGCTGGTACCCATTCAGATGGAGACGTTTATTCTCAACGAGGAAAGTGTAGGACCTGGTGTACGAGAGATGCCCTAATGTGGCTACCAGGTACACACAAATTGGCCAATTTATGCGCTAAGCGCTCATTTTTTCATATTTCTAGGGCAGTTCATGTTTGCATGTTTTAGCGCTGCAGTGTGCTGTCTTATTTGACTATTATACCTTTTTGACACATCTGGCAATGTAACAATTATATTTTCTTTATGGCCATTACTGCCTTTGTTCCCCACATCCCAAAGGTTTTTTTTTTTTTGGTTCATCCCCATTTTCATCTACATTAACCTAATCTGCAATTTATCAATGCTGTGGAATTACTTGGGGACTTAACCCTTAGGGTATGTGCACACATTTCGGATTTTCCCATGCGGATTCTGCAGATAAAGTGACCTGCATATTACCTGTGGATTCCTATAATGGAAAAGTTGAAAAATGCTGTGGAATCTGCACAAAGAATTGACCTGCTGCGGAAAATCAATGAGTTATCCCACAGCATGTGCACAACGGATTTGGTTTTCCATAGGTTTACATGGTACTGTACAACGCATGGAAAACTGCTGCAGATCCGCAGCCAAATCCGCAATGTGTTCACATAGCCTTTACAGTGCACTGTGAAGAGTCAATTCAACGATGCAAATCCCATTATTGATCCTGAGTTACCTCCTGTATTATACCCCAGAGCTGCACTCGCTATTCTGCTGGTGCAGTCACTGTGTACATAAATTATATTACTGATCCTGAGTTACACCCTGTATTATACCCCAGAGCTGCACTCACTATTCTGCTGGTGCAGTCACTGTGTACATACATTACATTACTGATCCTGAGTTACCTCCTGTATTATACTCCAGAGCTGCACTCACTATTCTGCTGGTGCAGTCACTGTGTACATACATTACTGATCCTGAGTTACCTCCTGTATTATACCCCAGAGCTGCACTCACTATTTTGCTGGTGCAGTCACTGTGTACATACATTATATTACTGATCCTGAGTTACACCCTGTATTATACCCCAGAGCTGCACTCACTATTCTGCTGGTGCAGTCACTCTGCACATACATTGATTATCCTGTATTATCCTCCAGAGCTGCACTCACTATTCTGCTGGTGCAGTCACTGTGTACATACATTACTGATCCAGAGTTACCTCCTGTATTATACTCCAGAGCTGCACTCACTAGAACCACTTTATAGTGTATCCCCCCTTGGATAAAGTTCCTTGCTTTGTCCAGAGACCACGCTGATCTGACATCGTGCAGTGGCCCTCACAGTCCGGATGGCTTCCTTGCCTGCGTTTGCTGAGGACTGCAGTCGGTTTGGAGACACTGTCAGGCTTGTGCTCAGGCTCCGCAGATGTGGTGTCGATCTCGCAGCACATAGTGGATGGAGTTTCAGGATCTCCCATGTTAATATCTCTTGCGGAGATGCCACAATGTATTGGACGCAGCGAACATGCGCTACTTGTTCCAGAGCGCGGACTCCGGCCTCAGACTCCTGCAGCGACTCCTCTCCTCCTCCTCCCTTGTATAACAGCCATCACTGGCTAACAGCACTGCGGAGCCAATGTCACATGTGCAATGGAAATGTGGGACTGGAGCAGCAGCGCGACGGAAAACCCCAACAACACAGAGCACGTCAGGGGCAGGTTACCGTGTCAGGAGGGGCCGAGTTCCCCGGGGGCGCAGACCGTGTCAGGAGGGGCAGAGTTCCCCGGGGGCGCAGACCGTGTCAGGAGGGGCAGAGTTCCCCGGGGGCGCAGACCGTGTCAGGAGGGGCAGAGTTCCCCGGGGGCGCAGACCGTGTCAGGAGGGGCAGAGTTCCCCGGGGGCGCAGACCGTGTCAGGAGGGGCAGAGTTCCCCGGGGGCGCAGACCGTGTCAGGAGGGGCAGAGTTCCCCGGGGGCGCAGACCGTGTCAGGAGGGGCAGAGTTCCCCGGGGGCGCAGACCGTGTCAGGAGGGGCAGAGTTCCCCGGGGGCGCAGACCGTGTCAGGAGGGGCAGAGTTCCCCGGGGGCGCAGACCGTGTCAGGAGGGGCAGAGTTCCCCGGGGGCGCAGACCGTGTCAGGAGGGGCAGAGTTCCCCGGGGGCGCAGACCGTGTCAGGAGGGGCAGAGTTCCCCGGGGGCGCAGACCGTGTCAGGAGGGGCAGAGTTCCCCGGGGGCGCAGACCGTGTCAGGAGGGGCAGAGTTCCCCGGGGGCGCAGACCGTGTCAGGAGGGGCAGAGTTCCCCGGGGGCGCAGACCGTGTCAGGAGGGGCAGAGTTCCCCGGGGGCGCAGACCGTGTCAGGAGGGGCAGAGTTCCCCGGGGGCGCAGACCGTGTCAGGAGGGGCAGAGTTCCCCGGGGGCGCAGACCGTGTCAGGAGGGGCAGAGTTCCCCGGGGGCGCAGACCGTGTCAGGAGGGGCAGAGTTCCCCGGGGGCGCAGACCGTGTCAGGAGGGGCAGAGTTCCCCGGGGGCGCAGACCGTGTCAGGAGGGGCAGAGTTCCCCGGGGGCGCAGACCGTGTCAGGAGGGGCAGAGTTCCCCGGGGGCGCAGACCGTGTCAGGAGGGGCAGAGTTCCCCGGGGGCGCAGACCGTGTCAGGAGGGGCAGAGTTCCCCGGGGGCGCAGACCGTGTCAGGAGGGGCAGAGTTCCCCGGGGGCGCAGACCGTGTCAGGAGGGGCAGAGTTCCCCGGGGGCGCAGACCGTGTCAGGAGGGGCAGAGTTCCCCGGGGGCGCAGACCGTGTCAGGAGGGGCAGAGTTCCCCGGGGGCGCAGACCGTGTCAGGAGGGGCAGAGTTCCCCGGGGGCGCAGACCGTGTCAGGAGGGGCAGAGTTCCCCGGGGGCGCAGACCGTGTCAGGAGGGGCAGAGTTCCCCGGGGGCGCAGACCGTGTCAGGAGGGGCAGAGTTCCCCGGGGGCGCAGACCGTGTCAGGAGGGGCAGAGTTCCCCGGGGGCGCAGACCGTGTCAGGAGGGGCAGAGTTCCCCGGGGGCGCAGACCGTGTCAGGAGGGGCAGAGTTCCCCGGGGGCGCAGACCGTGTCAGGAGGGGCAGAGTTCCCCGGGGGCGCAGACCGTGTCAGGAGGGGCAGAGTTCCCCGGGGGCGCAGACCGTGTCAGGAGGGGCAGAGTTCCCCGGGGGCGCAGACCGTGTCAGGAGGGGCAGAGTTCCCCGGGGGCGCAGACCGTGTCAGGAGGGGCAGAGTTCCCCGGGGGCGCAGACCGTGTCAGGAGGGGCAGAGTTCCCCGGGGGCGCAGACCGTGTCAGGAGGGGCAGAGTTCCCCGGGGGCGCAGACCGTGTCAGGAGGGGCAGAGTTCCCCGGGGGCGCAGACCGTGTCAGGAGGGGCAGAGTTCCCCGGGGGCGCAGACCGTGTCAGGAGGGGCAGAGTTCCCCGGGGGCGCAGACCGTGTCAGGAGGGGCAGAGTTCCCCGGGGGCGCAGACCGTGTCAGGAGGGGCAGAGTTCCCCGGGGGCGCAGACCGTGTCAGGAGGGGCAGAGTTCCCCGGGGGCGCAGACCGTGTCAGGAGGGGCAGAGTTCCCCGGGGGCGCAGACCGTGTCAGGAGGGGCAGAGTTCCCCGGGGGCGCAGACCGTGTCAGGAGGGGCAGAGTTCCCCGGGGGCGCAGACCGTGTCAGGAGGGGCAGAGTTCCCCGGGGGCGCAGACCGTGTCAGGAGGGGCAGAGTTCCCCGGGGGCGCAGACCGTGTCAGGAGGGGCAGAGTTCCCCGGGGGCGCAGACCGTGTCAGGAGGGGCAGAGTTCCCCGGGGGCGCAGACCGTGTCAGGAGGGGCAGAGTTCCCCGGGGGCGCAGACCGTGTCAGGAGGGGCAGAGTTCCCCGGGGGCGCAGACCGTGTCAGGAGGGGCAGAGTTCCCCGGGGGCGCAGACCGTGTCAGGAGGGGCAGAGTTCCCCGGGGGCGCAGACCGTGTCAGGAGGGGCAGAGTTCCCCGGGGGCGCAGACCGTGTCAGGAGGGGCAGAGTTCCCCGGGGGCGCAGACCGTGTCAGGAGGGGCAGAGTTCCCCGGGGGCGCAGACCGTGTCAGGAGGGGCAGAGTTCCCCGGGGGCGCAGACCGTGTCAGGAGGGGCAGAGTTCCCCGGGGGCGCAGACCGTGTCAGGAGGGGCAGAGTTCCCCGGGGGCGCAGACCGTGTCAGGAGGGGCAGAGGTCCCCGGGGGCGCAGACCGTGTCAGGAGGGGCAGAGGTCCCCGGGGGCGCAGACCGTGTCAGGAGGGGCAGAGGTCCCCGGGGGCGCAGACCGTGTCAGGAGGGGCAGAGGTCCCCGGGGGCGCAGACCGTGTCAGGAGGGGCAGAGGTCCCCGGGGGCGCAGACCGTGTCAGGAGGGGCAGAGGTCCCCGGGGGCGCAGACCGTGTCAGGAGGGGCAGAGGTCCCCGGGGGCGCAGACCGTGTCAGGAGGGGCAGAGGTCCCCGGGGGCGCAGACCGTGTCAGGAGGGGCAGAGGTCCCCGGGGGCGCAGACCGTGTCAGGAGGGGCAGAGGTCCCCGGGGGCGCAGACCGTGTCAGGAGGGGCAGAGGTCCCCGGGGGCGCAGACCGTGTCAGGAGGGGCAGAGGTCCCCGGGGGCGCAGACCGTGTCAGGAGGGGCAGAGGTCCCCGGGGGCGCAGACCGTGTCAGGAGGGGCAGAGGTCCCCGGGGGCGCAGACCGTGTCAGGAGGGGCAGAGGTCCCCGGGGGCGCAGACCGTGTCAGGAGGGGCAGAGGTCCCCGGGGGCGCAGACCGTGTCAGGAGGGGCAGAGGTCCCCGGGGGCGCAGACCGTGTCAGGAGGGGCAGAGGTCCCCGGGGGCGCAGACCGTGTCAGGAGGGGCAGAGGTCCCCGGGGGCGCAGACCGTGTCAGGAGGGGCAGAGGTCCCCGGGGGCGCAGACCGTGTCAGGAGGGGCAGAGGTCCCCGGGGGCGCAGACCGTGTCAGGAGGGGCAGAGGTCCCCGGGGGCGCAGACCGTGTCAGGAGGGGCAGAGGTCCCCGGGGGCGCAGACCGTGTCAGGAGGGGCAGAGGTCCCCGGGGGCGCAGACCGTGTCAGGAGGGGCAGAGGTCCCCGGGGGCGCAGACCGTGTCAGGAGGGGCAGAGGTCCCCGGGGGCGCAGACCGTGTCAGGAGGGGCAGAGGTCCCCGGGGGCGCAGACCGTGTCAGGAGGGGCAGAGGTCCCCGGGGGCGCAGACCGTGTCAGGAGGGGCAGAGGTCCCCGGGGGCGCAGACCGTGTCAGGAGGGGCAGAGGTCCCCGGGGGCGCAGACCGTGTCAGGAGGGGCAGAGGTCCCCGGGGGCGCAGACCGTGTCAGGAGGGGCAGAGGTCCCCGGGGGCGCAGACCGTGTCAGGAGGGGCAGAGGTCCCCGGGGGCGCAGACCGTGTCAGGAGGGGCAGAGGTCCCCGGGGGCGCAGACCGTGTCAGGAGGGGCAGAGGTCCCCGGGGGCGCAGACCGTGTCAGGAGGGGCAGAGGTCCCCGGGGGCGCAGACCGTGTCAGGAGGGGCAGAGGTCCCCGGGGGCGCAGACCGTGTCAGGAGGGGCAGAGGTCCCCGGGGGCGCAGACCGTGTCAGGAGGGGCAGAGGTCCCCGGGGGCGCAGACCGTGTCAGGAGGGGCAGAGGTCCCCGGGGGCGCAGACCGTGTCAGGAGGGGCAGAGGTCCCCGGGGGCGCAGACCGTGTCAGGAGGGGCAGAGGTCCCCGGGGGCGCAGACCGTGTCAGGAGGGGCAGAGGTCCCCGGGGGCGCAGACCGTGTCAGGAGGGGCAGAGGTCCCCGGGGGCGCAGACCGTGTCAGGAGGGGCAGAGGTCCCCGGGGGCGCAGACCGTGTCAGGAGGGGCAGAGGTCCCCGGGGGCGCAGACCGTGTCAGGAGGGGCAGAGGTCCCCGGGGGCGCAGACCGTGTCAGGAGGGGCAGAGGTCCCCGGGGGCGCAGACCGTGTCAGGAGGGGCAGAGGTCCCCGGGGGCGCAGACCGTGTCAGGAGGGGCAGAGGTCCCCGGGGGCGCAGACCGTGTCAGGAGGGGCAGAGGTCCCCGGGGGCGCAGACCGTGTCAGGAGGGGCAGAGGTCCCCGGGGGCGCAGACCGTGTCAGGAGGGGCAGAGGTCCCCGGGGGCGCAGACCGTGTCAGGAGGGGCAGAGGTCCCCGGGGGCGCAGACCGTGTCAGGAGGGGCAGAGGTCCCCGGGGGCGCAGACCGTGTCAGGAGGGGCAGAGGTCCCCGGGGGCGCAGACCGTGTCAGGAGGGGCAGAGGTCCCCGGGGGCGCAGACCGTGTCAGGAGGGGCAGAGGTCCCCGGGGGCGCAGACCGTGTCAGGAGGGGCAGAGGTCCCCGGGGGCGCAGACCGTGTCAGGAGGGGCAGAGGTCCCCGGGGGCGCAGACCGTGTCAGGAGGGGCAGAGGTCCCCGGGGGCGCAGACCGTGTCAGGAGGGGCAGAGGTCCCCGGGGGCGCAGACCGTGTCAGGAGGGGCAGAGGTCCCCGGGGGCGCAGACCGTGTCAGGAGGGGCAGAGGTCCCCGGGGGCGCAGACCGTGTCAGGAGGGGCAGAGGTCCCCGGGGGCGCAGACCGTGTCAGGAGGGGCAGAGGTCCCCGGGGGCGCAGACCGTGTCAGGAGGGGCAGAGGTCCCCGGGGGCGCAGACCGTGTCAGGAGGGGCAGAGGTCCCCGGGGGCGCAGACCGTGTCAGGAGGGGCAGAGGTCCCCGGGGGCGCAGACCGTGTCAGGAGGGGCAGAGGTCCCCGGGGGCGCAGACCGTGTCAGGAGGGGCAGAGGTCCCCGGGGGCGCAGACCGTGTCAGGAGGGGCAGAGGTCCCCGGGGGCGCAGACCGTGTCAGGAGGGGCAGAGGTCCCCGGGGGCGCAGACCGTGTCAGGAGGGGCAGAGGTCCCCGGGGGCGCAGACCGTGTCAGGAGGGGCAGAGGTCCCCGGGGGCGCAGACCGTGTCAGGAGGGGCAGAGGTCCCCGGGGGCGCAGACCGTGTCAGGAGGGGCAGAGGTCCCCGGGGGCGCAGACCGTGTCAGGAGGGGCAGAGGTCCCCGGGGGCGCAGACCGTGTCAGGAGGGGCAGAGGTCCCCGGGGGCGCAGACCGTGTCAGGAGGGGCAGAGGTCCCCGGGGGCGCAGACCGTGTCAGGAGGGGCAGAGGTCCCCGGGGGCGCAGACCGTGTCAGGAGGGGCAGAGGTCCCCGGGGGCGCAGACCGTGTCAGGAGGGGCAGAGGTCCCCGGGGGCGCAGACCGTGTCAGGAGGGGCAGAGGTCCCCGGGGGCGCAGACCGTGTCAGGAGGGGCAGAGGTCCCCGGGGGCGCAGACCGTGTCAGGAGGGGCAGAGGTCCCCGGGGGCGCAGACCGTGTCAGGAGGGGCAGAGGTCCCCGGGGGCGCAGACCGTGTCAGGAGGGGCAGAGGTCCCCGGGGGCGCAGACCGTGTCAGGAGGGGCAGAGGTCCCCGGGGGCGCAGACCGTGTCAGGAGGGGCAGAGGTCCCCGGGGGCGCAGACCGTGTCAGGAGGGGCAGAGGTCCCCGGGGGCGCAGACCGTGTCAGGAGGGGCAGAGGTCCCCGGGGGCGCAGACCGTGTCAGGAGGGGCAGAGGTCCCCGGGGGCGCAGACCGTGTCAGGAGGGGCAGAGGTCCCCGGGGGCGCAGACCGTGTCAGGAGGGGCAGAGGTCCCCGGGGGCGCAGACCGTGTCAGGAGGGGCAGAGGTCCCCGGGGGCGCAGACCGTGTCAGGAGGGGCAGAGGTCCCCGGGGGCGCAGACCGTGTCAGGAGGGGCAGAGGTCCCCGGGGGCGCAGACCGTGTCAGGAGGGGCAGAGGTCCCCGGGGGCGCAGACCGTGTCAGGAGGGGCAGAGGTCCCCGGGGGCGCAGACCGTGTCAGGAGGGGCAGAGTTCCCCGGGGGCGCAGACCGTGTCAGGAGGGGCAGAGTTCCCCGGGGGCGCAGACCGTGTCAGGAGGGGCAGAGTTCCCCGGGGGCGCAGACCGTGTCAGGAGGGGCAGAGTTCCCCGGGGGCGCAGACCGTGTCAGGAGGGGCAGAGTTCCCCGGGGGCGCAGACCGTGTCAGGAGGGGCAGAGTTCCCCGGGGGCGCAGACCGTGTCAGGAGGGGCAGAGTTCCCCGGGGGCGCAGACCGTGTCAGGAGGGGCAGAGTTCCCCGGGGGCGCAGACCGTGTCAGGAGGGGCAGAGTTCCCCGGGGGCGCAGACCGTGTCAGGAGGGGCAGAGTTCCCCGGGGGCGCAGACCGTGTCAGGAGGGGCAGAGTTCCCCGGGGGCGCAGACCGTGTCAGGAGGGGCAGAGTTCCCCGGCGGGTCAGACCGTGTCAGGAGGGGCAGAGTTCCCCGGGGGCGCAGACCGTGTCAGGAGGGGCAGAGTTCCCCGGCGGGTCAGACCGTGTCAGGAGGGGCAGAGTTCCCCGGCGGGTCAGACCGTGTCAGGAGGGGCAGAGTTCCCCGGCGGGTCAGACCGTGTCAGGGGCAGGTTCCCCGGCGGGTCAGACCGTGTCAGGGGCAGGTTCCCCGGCGGGTCAGACCGTGTCAGGGGCAGGTTCCCCGGCGGTCAGACCGTGTCAGGGGCAGGTTCCCCGGCGGGTCAGACCGTGTCAGGGGCAGGTTCCCCGGCGGTTCAGACCGTGTCAGGGGCAGGTTCCCCGGGGGCGCAGACCGTGTCAGGGGCAGAGTTCCCCGGGGGCGCAGACCGTGTCAGGGGCAGGTTCCCCGGCGGGTCAGACCGTGTCAGGGGCAGGTTCCCCGGCGGGTCAGACCGTGTCAGGGGCAGGTTCCCCGGCGGTCAGACCGTGTCAGGGGCAGGTTCCCCGGCGGGTCAGACCGTGTCAGGGGCAGGTTCCCCGGCGGGTCAGACCGTGTCAGGCGCTGTGAATTCTCCCAGGACTGTAGCGGACTCTCAGTAACGTCGGGAGCCGCCATTGCTCTGGGACCCTCGGCAGTGACGACCCCACAGCTGGAGCCCCGCGCCGCCTCACGTGTCCCCCACAGGTACCAGCGCCCCGGTAACGCAGAGCAGCAGGTTTCCAGCGATCCCCGGCGTCAGTCATTACCCGCCTCACACACAAAATGTCGCCCATTTCCCTCAGCCCCAGAACCAGCACCTTCCTCAGGATCACTAGGCGGGTCCTGTCATCTGACAGCTCCAACGTCCAATCAGCGCACGAATTATTGTGACGTCAGGTCCTGCACAGCCAATAATCTTCAGGTCTACGATGTAGGCGGGTTCAACCATCTCCTCAGCAGTGCCCTGCGCTCTGAATTTCAAAATCATAAACGCTCACATGTAGAAATTCACCAATCACAGGACGGATACGAAGCAGCGCGCCCCCGCCTCAGCCAATAAGCAGGCGGAGTTCCAGGCTTAGTCCCGCCCGCTGCTCTTCCTCTCAGGCGCTGCTATGCTCCATCCTCGGCGCCGGGCGGTGTCGCGCGGCTGTTTCCTGCCCTGATGCATGGTGGTCGGACGGAGGAATTGTTGGAAAATTGTGTCGGAGGTTGGTATATAAATGTGTTTTTACCCAGTGTGCCTTGTGCCTCGCAGTCCGCCCGGGGAGCGCAGCGCTGGGCCGGGGGCGCCGCTCCTGCCACCGCCGCGGGGACCGCAGCCTCCCGCCCGCCGCCTCGTCACATCCCCGCCTCCTCCTGTGTGCCGGCCGGGTGTGCGGCTCCGGAGCCCGGCCTCCTCCCAGCGCGGCTCCCAGGCCGCACTCCATCTCTAGGCCTTCCTGCAGGCCGCGGGCCGGATCTGCTCCGATCCGCCCGGTACCGGCGGCAGCGACTCCGGGGCCGATGTGCGGACACTATACATATGTGTGATACGGTGCAGAAGTCTGCACACCCCGGGACGTGACCCCACCGCGTGTGATATAATGCAGAAGTCTGCACACCCCGGGACGTGACCTCACCGCGTGTGATACGGTGCAGAAGTCTGCACACCCCGGGACGTGACCTCACCACGTGTGATACAATGCAGAAGTCTGCACACCCCGGGACGTGACCTCACCGCGTGTGATACAATGCAGAAGTCTGCACACCCCGGGACGTGACCTCACCGCGTGTGATACGGTGCAGAAGTCTGCACACCCCGGGACGTGACCTCACCACGTGTGATACAATGCAGAAGTCTGCACACCCCGGGACGTGACCTCACCGCGTGTGATATAATGCAGAAGTCTGCACACCCCGGGACGTGACCTCACCGCGTGTGATCTAATGCAGAAGTCTGCACACCCCGGGACGTGACCTCACCGCGTGTGATATAATGCAGAAGTCTGCACACCCCGGGACGTGACCTCACCATGTGTGATATAATGCAGAAGTCTGCACACCCCGGGACGTGACCTCACCGCGTGTGATATAATGCAGAAGTCTGCACACCCCGGGACGTGACCTCACCACGTGTGATATAATGCAGAAGTCTGCACACCCCGGGACGTGACCTCACCGTGTGTGATATAATGCAGAAGTCTGCACACCCCGGGACGTGACCCCACCATGTGTGATACAATGCAGAAGTCTGCACACCCCGGGACGTGACCTCACCGTGTGTGATCTAATGCAGAAGTCTGCACACCCCGGGACGTGACCTCACCATGTGTGATATAATGCAGAAGTCTGCACACCCCGGGACGTGACCCCACCATGTGTGATACAATGCAGAAGTCTGCACACCCCGGGACGTGACCTCACCGCGTGTGATACAGTGCAGAAGTCTGCACACCCCGGGACGTGACCTCACCATGTGTGATACAATGCAGAAGTCTGCACACCCCGGGACGTGACCTCACCGCGTGTGATACAGTGCAGAAGTCTGCACACCCCGGGACGTGACCTCACCATGTGTGATACAATGCAGAAGTCTGCACACCCCGGGACGTGACCTCACCGCGTGTGATACAGTGCAGAAGTCTGCACACCCCGGGACGTGACCCCACCGCGTGTGATATAATGCAGAAGTCTGCACACCCCGGGACGTGACCCCACCGCGTGTGATATAATGCAGAAGTCTGCACACTCCGGGACGTGACCTCACCATGTGTGATACAGTGCAGAAGTCTGCACACCCCAGGACGTGACCTCACCATGTGTGATATAATGCAGAAGTCTGCACACCCCGGGACGTGACCCCACCGCGTGTGATACAGTGCAGAAGTCTGCACACCCCGGGACGTGACCCCACCGCGTGTGATATAATGCAGAAGTCTGCACACCCCGGGACGTGACCTCACCATGTGTGATACAATGCAGAAGTCTGCACACCCCGGGACGTGACCTCACCGCGTGTGATACAGTGCAGAAGTCTGCACACCCCGGGACGTGACCTCACCATGTGTGATACAATGCAGAAGTCTGCACACCCCGGGACGTGACCTCACCGCGTGTGATACAGTGCAGAAGTCTGCACACCCCGGGACGTGACCCCACCGCGTGTGATATAATGCAGAAGTCTGCACACCCCGGGACGTGACCCCACCGCGTGTGATATAATGCAGAAGTCTGCACACTCCGGGACGTGACCTCACCATGTGTGATACAGTGCAGAAGTCTGCACACCCCAGGACGTGACCTCACCATGTGTGATATAATGCAGAAGTCTGCACACCCCGGGACGTGACCTCACCGCGTGTGATACATTGCAGAAGTCTGCACACCCCGGGACGTGACCTCACCATGTGTGATACAATGCAGAAGTCTGCACACCCCGGGATGTGACCTCACCGCGTGTGATATAATGCAGAAGTCTGCACACCCCGGGACGTGACCTCACCGCGTGTGATACATTGCAGAAGTCTGCACACCCCGGGACGTGACCTCACCATGTGTGATATAATGCAGAAGTCTGCACACCCCGGGATGTGACCTCACCGCGTGTGATATAATGCAGAAGTCTGCACACCCCGGGACGTGACCTCACCGCGTGTGATATAATGCAGAAGTCTGCACACCCCGGGACGTGACCTCACCGCGTGTGATATAATGCAGAAGTCTGCACACCCCGGGACGTGACCTCACCGCGTGTGATATAATGCAGAAGTCTGCACACCCCGGGACGTGACCCCACCATGTGTGATACAGTGCAGAAGTCTGCACACCCCGGGACGTGACCTCACCGCGTGTGATACAATGCAGAAGTCTGCACACCCCGGGACGTGACCCCACCACGTGTGATACAATGCAGAAGTCTGCACACCCCGGGACGTGACCTCACCGCGTGTGATACAATGCAGAAGTCTGCACACCCCGGGACGTGACCTCACCGCGTGTGATATAATGCAGAAGTCTGCACACCCCGGGACGTGACCTCACCGCGTGTGATACAATGCAGAAGTCTGCACACCCCGGGACGTGACCTCACCGCATGTGATATAATGCAGAAGTCTGCACACTCCGGGACGTGACCCCACCACGTGTGATACAGTGCAGAAGTCTGCACACCCCGGGACGTGACCTCACCGCGTGTGATACGGTGCAGAAGTCTGCACACCCCGGGACGTGACCCCACCGCGTGTGATACGGTGCAGAAGTCTGCACACCCCGGGACGTGACCTCACCATGTGTGATACAGTGCAGAAGTCTGCACACCCCGGGACGTGACCTCACCGCGTGTGATATAATGCAGAAGTCTGCACACCCCGGGACGTGACCTCACCATGTGTGATACAGTGCAGAAGTCTGCACACCCCGGGACGTGACCTCACCGCGTGTGATATAATGCAGAAGTCTGCACACCCCGGGACGTGACCTCACCATGTGTGATACAGTGCAGAAGTCTGCACACCCCGGGACAGTTCCGCAGATTTCACGTTAAAGCCACAAATATGAAGAGATTTTCTGTGATACCAAGTAACAAGCGTTAGTGACGTGTAGAGGAAACGATCCAAGGCACAGGAATGAGCGCGGGACTGTAAACCTGACACTGAGGCATAAGTATTCAGCCCCCTGTAGTCCGATTACCCCTAAATAACACCCGAGTGGTCTATGCCCGCGGAAGTCACAGACCTGGTACATTGTGTCTCCGTATAACAACACATGAAAACCAAGGAGCCCACCAGACAGGTCAGGGATAAAGCTGAGGAGCCCACCAGACAGGTCAGGGATAAAGCTTAGGAGCCCACCAGACAGGTCAGGGATAAAGCTGAGGAGAAGAAGACCGTGCAGCGCCCTCAAGGGCCGTGGGGTACTCGGGCCAGACTGTTCTTAAAGGGGAAGTAGTCAGCAGCGGTGGCTCTGGGCGTCCAATTAAAGGTGAAATAAAGTTTATGGGAAAAGGGATTTGTTTGTGACGCCACCTGTGGTACTCTGCAATAAAGTTGTTAGCCGACGCTGGGGCCGATGGTGATGCAGCAGAGTTGGTACGGCTCTCCACAGGTAGAGCTAAACCCCAGGGCAACATATGAATGAGTGATGAGATGATGGTGGTTGTGGTAGGCCAGGCAGGTGTTGTAGGAATAACACAAGGACACAGTAAGGTGCAGTTTCCACTTTTACTCACAGATCTCCAGTCCACAAACGTCAGCCTGGTGCTGTGTGCTTCAGGTCCAGCAAACTCCCAGGTAGATGGGATGCACCTCTCCAGGACTCCTGATGCTTCTCTGGCCGTCTCACTATGCTGGCTTCCACTTCTCCTGCCCAGCGCCTAACACACAGTGTCCCAAGCCAGGAACCTGGTCGGGCGACGTCTTCTCTGTCCCCTGAATTCTATATGGCTGCCTTTTTGGCGAAGTATGGGTGGATGTGGCTGTGCTTCTTGCAAAAGCCACAGCCTCCGGTTTCTTAGCTGAACTTGAAGTATTCCACTAAGTTGGGGCCAGTCCCGTAACTGCAACCTGGTCCCTCCACGTCTGGATATGAGCCCCATGGGTGACTTCTGCACTTCTCGTGCCCCTAGGACCCCTTCTGTCCCTCTGGGAGCTTTTTTCTGTCTCTCGGTCACACTCATCTGTTCTGTCTGTCAGGAGCTGCAGACCTGCACGTTTGCTCAGCTCCACTCCTCTCACAATCTGACTCGCTTTCCCTCCTAATTATCTCCTCTCCTAACTACTCACTCCACCCACACCCTCTACCTAGTTACCCTCTCCAGTCTGGGATAAGGCCTACCTCAGGGTACACCCAAATGCCCCCACTGAACTGCTGTGTGTTGGATGCGTCAGAGTCCTGGGCAGTGCTTAATCCTTACCTGAGAGTGGGATACCACACCTCTGTGTGAGGTGCAGTAACTCCGTGGCGACTGGACCCCAGGGGCGCCACATACCAACCCCCCCCCCCGTTCAACACAGCACGTCCGCGGCCCGGAACATAGCTGTAACGGGGTCTACCAAGCTGGGGTACCTCCTTCAGTACCACCCCGTGTTTCAAGAGGTCCACTCTGCTTTGGCTGGAGTCTGAATGAAGGACGCTGGCTGGAATTGCTTGGTTACATGGGCGCATATAAAAGATCACTGCTTCTCCACGTATTTCCAGTCTGACAACACTTTATTCACAGGACACAGCATATATTACACAGATACACAGGGCAGGCCAATAGACAAGCGGCAGGCCAGACATACATTACAATAGCCGCAGGGGGCCGGAGCCTGCCGATATTTACTGTGGGAATTACAAAGGTGGGGGAGGGCAGAAGGAGAATATCGTGTCCCCTCTGCCCAGGTGCGCAGCCTGTGGACTGATGCATCTCACATGGAACCTATTATACATACATATAACTGCACAACATATTCTGGGTGCTGAGTGGTTCCGTAACACGTAACAATAGCAAATACAGGTGTTACAAGAAACTTGCAATAAATTGTAAAAACAGGTGAAAAACCTTTCTTCCCGTTATGGGAGGCACTCCAAATTTAAATGTAGCAATTTTAAATAACAATTCTATCAAACAGTATAAGGCCATGTTCACACAGTGCGTTTTTTTCTACGGAACCGCAGCGTTTTTGCCGCTGCGGTTCCGCAGCTGTTTTCCATGCAGGGTACAGTACAATGTACCCTATGGAAAACAGGAACCACTGTGCACATGATGCGGGAATCGGGAAAAAAAGCCGCGCTGAATAGCCGCGGTAAAAAAGAAGTACCATGTCACTTCTTTTTTCGGAGCCGCAGCGGTTCTGCACCCATAGACCTCCATTGTGAGGTCAAACCCGCAGTAAAACCCACAGATCAAAAATATATCTGCGGGTTTTATTGCGGTTTGTGGTGCCGAACCGCTGCAGCAGGAAGTGCGGGGAAGCGGGCGGAAGTGCGTGGGCGGAGTGTGGCTGCCCCGATCCCACCCCCCCATGCTCCGATGCCCCCACCCCCCGTGCTCCGATGCCCACCCCCCGTGCTCCGATGCCCCCCCCCCCCTGTGCTCCGATGCCCCCCCCCCATGCCCTAATCTCCCCCCCTTATACTTACCCGGCCTCCCGGTGTCCGTCCGGCCTTCTTCTCCCTGGGCGCCGCCATCTTGCAAAATGGCGGGCGCATGCGCAGTGCGCCCGCCGAATCTGCCGGCCGGCAGATTCGTTCCAAAGTGCATTTTGATCACTGAGATATAACTTATCTCAGTGATCAAAATAAAAAAAATAGTAAATGAAACCCCCCCCCCCCTTGTCACCCCCATAGGTAGGGACAATAAAAAAATTAAGAATTTTTTTTTTTTTTTCCACTAAGGTTAGAATAGGGTTAGGGTTAGGGGTAGGGTATTTTCAGCCATTTTAACCCTAAAAAACTTCCTAGAAAACACACAGACTCTGCATAGAAAACTGCATAAAAAAACGCATCAAAAAACGCACCAAAAAAAGGACCTGCGTTTTCTGCAAAGAGCTGCGGTTTCAGTCCTGAAAAAAAAAGGAGGGATATCAGGAACGTGTGAACATACCCTAAAACATTGTCATTCTTCATGTAAACTTTAGCAAATCTGCACTAAACATTAACACTGCTGTCAATGAACGCTTCTTCCTTGAGCTCACCAGGGCAGTCCTAATTAAAGGCAGTAAAACATTTTCCTTTTCAAGTGCAATAAAACATCTTTATATCAAGTTCCATAAAACTTCCTCTATTAAGTTCAGTAGGTTTCAATGGGATCCCAAAGCGGGGCATCCCTCTCTTTAGTGCAATATGGGGGGGACCCATCTTAAACCCCCAACGTAGGGCTTGGGCGTGACTACAAGGCATAGCTGGTCATCTCATTGGACCACGTTTTTGGCCACGCCAGACGGTTTTTGTTCTTTGATCTTTTATTAAAGGGATAGAGTGTCCTACTCACACTCTTAAAGGGGTGATGTAAAACCAACAAGGAGCACATTAAGAAGTGGTAACTATGTAAATCAAAAAGTTCTGGTCACTCGCTGTCCATGGCCCTATTGTCTCTGTATTAACAGGTACTAAACCTTACCAGGTTAATGTAACTATCAACTAGTACACTGTACTAACTGTTTACGGTCACATGCTATCTCTTGCTCACTTCTGCTGTTTCCAGGGCAGTACCTGGTGCCGGCCACTCTCTGGCCGGGAAAGTTTGTGGGCTGATGTTACTCCAGGTAACACAAAGAGGTCATGGCCTATAAAGTCACGCACAGTCAGATCCTGTCCTGCCACCGGTGTCTGCGTCTGGGCTGCGCTTTCAGTGCCTGTTGTTGCAGCCAGGTCTGCAGCTGCCAGTCTTCTTGGTGCAGGTGCACACTTTATGACATCTAGGGCCATACCGCCCCTTTTTCTGATGAAAGGCTATCACCGCCCCTTTTTCTGATGAAAGGCTATCACCGCCCCTTTTTCTAAGTGGAAGGTGACCTCTCCTCCCTGCCGCAGTGGGCTTTGGTTCATGCTTTTGCTCTTATGGGCTTGGGCCTTAGCCCGCAGGTTCCTCTTCTCCCTCTCCTCCTGTCGGCCCTCCTTTCTGCATCATATTTTGCTGCCTGCGATATTCCTCCCGCGTGATGGCCGGGATTTCCCTTCATATCAGTTCCCTGGGTTCCCCTTTTAATCACCACTGGCTCAGCGTGCACCTCCTGAGGCCCACTCCTTGTTGTCAGTGGGGCTGGCATCTCGTCTAAGATGTCCGGTCCCCGGAAGCTTTTCTAGATGCCCAGCCAGGCCTAGCGGCTGTCAGAGTGTGAAGTGGGCCTACTAAAGTGCCGTCAGCCACCAGGGTCGGCACAGTACTGGTGCTGCACTGGTGCCGGTCTCCTCCGCTGCGGTTGGTGGCGAGGCCGTCTGTCGCCCAGTCAGCTTCTCCAGGAAGGCCTCCTTCCATCCCGCTATCACCGCCAGATGTGTCTGCAGGAGCTGGCGGGTCAGCTCCTCCGCGTCCAGGAGGTCCGGATCCACCGCAGGCGGCTGGTACAGTTCTTGCGAGTCTCGGCTGGGGGAGTCCTCCTGCTCCACCCCACACATTGGTGCTCGTTCACCTTCCACCGCCATGGCGTTGCCCAGATCTTCTTTTTCACCCAGGTCCTTCTTTCTATTGCCGCCATACCAGATCAGCAGGCGGACCTCTCTTGCTGACGGACACCTCCTCATCGCATAGTAGTGCTGGCAGTGGGCGGGCATGGTCCGCTGCATCCCACCCACGATGACGCACCTTTCTCTTCCTACGCGCCTCGTGGCGCTGTAATGGCAGCAAGTTTTGTACAGTTAAATACAGTCTATGGCGCACAGGACCCGATTTATCGGGTCGGTCCATTCTGTTCTTGATGCCAAGTTGGAGCGCCCCCAAGGGCTGTGGGGTACTCGGGACGGGTCGGACAGTTCTGAAGAGTTTGTAAGAGTCAATGAAATGGGAATAAAGTTCATGGGGGGAAAAGGAGACATTGGAAAATGTTTGTGACGCCACCTTTGGTACTCGGCAATAAAGGTATTAGCCAACGCTGCGCCAGAGTCCGCTGGGGCCGATGGTGATGCAGCAGAGTTGGTACGGCTCTCCACAGGTAGAGCTAAACCCCAGGGACACTATGAATAAGTGATGAGATGATGGTGGTTGTGGTAGGCCAGGCAGGTGTTGTAGGAATAACACAAGGACACAGTAAGGTGCAGAAATTTCCGCAGCAATTCTGCAATGTGTGCACTTAGCCTTAGAGTCTTGGGCAGTGCTCCATCCTTACCTGAGAGTGGGATACCACACTTATGGGTGAGGTGCAGTAACTCTGTGGCGACTGGACCCCAGGGGCACCACGAAAGCAGGGTTAGGTTAGGATTCAGAAGGATCCAGAGAAGCTTGAACAATGGGCAGCGAATAATAGAATGGTATTTTTCAGAGCGAAATGCAAGATTCTGCATCTGGGCAAGAAAAATGATGGTGTGTACGGTCTCTACGGATCGTGAAGTCCCATGTAAAAGAAACAAGCTTGATTGGTGCATTGTAAAAAGCTCTCGTTCACAAAGGCCGGCTCGTGTGTCAGCCTAAAAAGATAAAAGGCGACAACGCTTCATAAATTTGTCACAATTTTGAGTGTCCTAAAGTCAGGAAATCTGCGCCGTTGTCTGGCCTTGTGAGTAATAAGTCTATGGGTGAGGCGCGGAGCGGGATCTCCACCGACAGGCGACAGTCCCTTCCATCTCCATATCGTGCAGTCCGTGTGCAGCCGCCCTCACTGCCCCGGATCGTACACGTATATTACGCCCTGATGTAGTCGGTGCGACTGCTCACGTGTCTGCAGAAAGCACCGGAGATGTGCGTTCTCCTCCGGGTCACACCCGTATCGCCAGTGTGGCGCCATGAAGGACGCAGGGTGCACACGGACGCCATGACACTTGCATCCTCGCGCTGTCCACCATTCACTGGCGTCTGAATGAGGCTGAAATGTTCAGGCCACACCCATTTTACTAAAGCCACGCCCACTTTCCAAACTGCAAAAATCCTGGAAAAGTTGGGTGCTTTTTGCAGAAACGAGGCGTTCGCCGTCATGACCGGTGATTACTATATGTGGACGTTAGTGGCAGCGAATGGGAAGAATCGGGGAACGACCCAGAACCGACTTTAACTTCATAAAGTAAAAAAATCTGTGCAGGAACATGGAAAGTGTCCAGCACATGAGGTATGTGTCCGCGGGCGACATCTGCCGTAACGCTATGGTTATCCCATGCGGTCACCGCAGATTCCTCCATTGTAGCGATGCATTGTAACAATCCTGAGTAGATAGCGCCCCCCCAGGATGGCGTGAGCGGTGCGCTTCTAGTCACTGACAGCCATGGCGAAAGTTCTGTAGAATCCTAACGCGGCGTATTGTAGATTATCGAGGCCGGACGGCGGCAATCACCGGCTCTTACTGTCTCTGCAGGTAAACCATGCTGCTGGCCCAGATCAACCGCGACTCGCAGGGGATGGCGGAGTTCACCGGAGGAGGCAGCGACGGCCACGTCACACTGTGTCTGACCGAGGCCGTGACCGGTGACGGTAATTTTATTTTCATTCATGAACCCTTTAGTTGCAGGTGATCAGCTGGAGGAAAGAGGGAGAAAGACTAGACGGATCATCAGAATTGGACCGTTGTCGAAAATATTCTGCCCCCAGAAAAATGTCTGCCCGGTGTAAACCGTGTAGGGGGAGGCTCCTGCTGCAGCCAGAAATAGTGAGGAGGAGGTCTGGTGAAGCCACCGTGTCCCATCCACTCAGTCACATGACTTCCAGGACCCCCGATGGTGGGGCTGGAGTGGTCAGGAAGATTAGGTTTTTTATATTTAATGTTCCCTTAAAGGTAGACCATTTTTAAAAAGCTGTGGAAACCTCTGTGTCCCAGGAGATCAGCACCGATCCCTCCTCGGCCCCTGTGTCGGGCTGCAGCAGGAGCCTCTCCCCTTTCCTGTGTCTGGCTGCAGCTGGAGCCTCTCCCCTTTCCTGTGTCTGGCTTCAGCTGGAGCCTCTCCCCTTTCCTGTGTCTGGCTGCAGCAGGAGCCTTTCCCCTTTCCTGTGTCTGGCTGCAGCAGGAGCCTCTCCCCTTTCCTGTGTCTGGCTGCAGCAGGAGCCTCTCCCCTTTCCTGTGTCTGGCTGCAGCAGGAGCCTCTCCCATTTCCTGTGTCTGGCTGCAGCAGGAGCCTCTCCCCTTTCCTGTGTCTGGCTGCAGCAGGAGCCTCTCACCTTTCCTGTGTCTGGCTGCAGCAGGAGCCTCTCCCCTTTCCAGCATATTAATCCTGCAGACTGATAACCCTGGGGCGAGATTATCTCCTGTTAGTGTATCGTTCATTTCTAGGCTTAGCATAGACCTGTGCGGGTCCAGGGTGGCCATGGGTTTATGGGCAGTCCCCCCAAGGTGCAGCTGAGAATGCTCAATGCCTGCATGATGTATTCAAGATCATTGATTATAATAGGATCCCCCCCTTCTAATACATTTAGGGGCTTTCCAAGACCCCAAATTAAGTTCCTCAGGTCTCCCGGGAGTAAAACCCCGGGACACATGATGGCCGCTCTGATGTTCTCTACTTCCAATGACGTCACACACATCATAGATCCTTCCGGTGATGTCATACCCATTAGAGGGGGCTTACAGGGGGCTTCACTCCTGCATTCAGGTGACTATACTGGATACGCCGCCTGCACTCTCTGCGGTTTCTGATGGGCACGATACCTGCCGCGTCTCTGCCGCCACGTGGGGCCGTAACATCAGCACCGCTCGCTGCAATGCGGAAGTGTGAATAGATGCGAAGGCGAGTGGACATGTCGGGGGGCCTATAACCGGACCCCGAAGTCTGGGTCTTACCAGGATCTGTCCGCTTGGGGAGACGATGGGAGTGATGACAGAAGTGAAGGGTTTCACGAGTCTGGTCCTGCTTTTTCAGATGGTGAGAGCATAGACACCATGGAGGGTGTGAGCCTACAAGCGGTGACCCTGTCCGACGGCTCCACGGCGTACATACAGCACAATGCGAAAGGTATGAGAGCGTCTACCCTGCGCACCGGCACCGCTGTGCTGAGCACGCGATCACTAATGATCTCCAGTCTCCTCTACAGATGGAAAACTCATGGAAGGACAAGTGATTCAGCTGGAGGACGGCTCCGCGGCCTACGTCCAACATGTCCCAAAAAATGGTGAGTGCCACACACCAAGACCATGAGGCTGGACCTGCAGCGACCGGAGCAGGCGACATGTACTGGTCGTCATTGGGGTCGTGGTGCAACAAATCCCACCTTGTGGTCGCACAAACGTTACCTGCACCGACCTCACCATGTGCAATCTGCTCCCTACAGACTCTCTGCGCCTGGAGGACGGACAGGCGGTGCAGCTGGAGGACGGGACCACCGCCTACATCCACCACTCCACCAAAGGTAGGCACTGGGGGCTGCGCTATGCTGGTGTGCATGGCATTAACCCTTCCACACACTCTGTACACCACGGTGATGGCAGCTGCCCACCTAACCTGCCCCCATCACTTACCCCGGACAATCTCTTCTAGATTCCTACGACCAGAGCTCGGTGCAGGCGGTGCAGCTAGAAGATGGCACCACGGCATACATCCACCACGCCGTGCAGGTCCCGCAGCCGGACACCATCCTCGCCATCCAGGCTGACGGCACGGTGGCCGGACTGCACGCCACCGAAGCCACCATCGACCCGGACACCATCAGCGCCCTGGAGCACTATGCGGCCAAGGTAATAACAAGACCACGAGAAGCTGGCATCATTCCACCAGTCCGTGGGTGACGGCCGCCTTCTCTCTGCTATAGGTGTCTATCGAAGGAAGCGAGAACGTGAGCAGCGGCGCGCTAATGGCCGAGGCCGAGCAGGAGAAGAAGATGCAGGTGAGTGCCGCACACGGACCCCGGGGAGGCTGCAGTCTGCTCCTCGGTCTTAATGCCGCCATTCTCATCTGCAGATCGTCCTACAGGGACACGGGCCGCGGGTGACGGCGAAACCCCCACAGACCAACGAGAAAGCGTTTCGCTGCGACTATGAGGGATGTGGAAAGCTCTACACCACAGCGCACCACCTCAAGGTATGGGGGGCGCCGTCTACCCTCCAGAGGGGCGCTTGTCTGACACATTGTAACGCTGATCCCTGTCTGATAGGTGCATGAGCGATCGCACACCGGGGACCGGCCGTACCAGTGCGAGCACGGCGGCTGCGGGAAAGCGTTCGCAACAGGTGCAGTAGTTTGTATTCAGTCCACAGCGGGGGCACGGGGACACGGGCTGGGGGGCACAGATAACGGGGAACAGCGGGAGCCTCCCCTGCTACTTTATCCTTCATTTATAGTCGTCACATCCAGAGCTGCCGAAAGTCTCTCCTGACCAAAAACAGGAGCAGCGAGCAGTCATATGATCCCACCATACCCCCTCTGCTGTCCTCCTCCCTCCAGACCCCTCTGCTGTCCTCCTCCCTCCAGACCACTCTGTCCTCCTCCTCCCTCCAGACTCCTCTGTCCTCCTCCCTCCAGACTCCTGTCCTCCTCCTCCCTCCAGACCCCTCTGTCCTCCTCCTCCCTCCAGACTCCTCTGTCCTCTTCCCTCCAGACTCCTCTGTCCTCCTCCCTCCAGACTCCTCTGTCCTCCTCCCTCCAGACCCCTCTGTCCTCCTCCTCCCTCCAGACTCCTCTGTCCTCCTCCCTCCAGACTCCTCTGTCCTCCTCCCTCCAGACTCCTCTGTCCTCCTCCCTCCAGACTCCTCTGTCCTCCTCCCTCCAGACTCCTCTGTCCTCCTCCCTCCAGACTCCTCTGTCCTCCTCCCTCCAGACCCCTCTGTCCTCCTCCTCCCTCCAGACTCCTCTGTCCTCCTCCCTCCAGACTCCTGTCCTCCTCCTCCCTCCAGACCCCTCTGTCCTCCTCCCTCCAGACCCCTCTGTCCTCCTCCTCCCTCCAGACCCCTCTGTCCTCCTCCTCCCTCCAGACTCCTCTGTCCTCCTCCCTCCAGACTCCTCTGTCCTCCTCCCTCCAGACTCCTCTGTCCTCCTCCCTCCAGACTCCTCTGTCCTCCTCCCTCCAGACTCCTCTGTCCTCCTCCCTCCAGACTCCTCTGTCCTCCTCCCTCCAGACTCCTCTGTCCTCCTCCTCCCTCCAGACCTCTCTGTCCCCCTCCCTCCAGACTCCTCTGTCCTCCTCCCTCCAGACTCCTCTGTCCTCCTCCTCCCTCCAGACTCCTCTGTCCTCCTCCCTCCAGACTCCTCTGTCCTCCTCCCTCCAGACTCCTCTGTCCTCCTCCCTCCAGACTCCTCTGTCCTCCTCCCTCCAGACTCCTGTCCTCCTCCTCCCTCCAGACCCCTCTGTCCTCCTCCCTCCAGACTCCTCTGTCCTCCTCCTCCCTCCAGACCTCTCTGTCCCCCTCCCTCCAGACTCCTCTGTCCTCCTCCCTCCAGACCCCTCTGTCCTCCTCCTCCCTCCAGACCCCTCTGTCCTCCTCCCTCCAGACTCCTCTGTCCTCCTCCTCCCTCCAGACCCCTCTGCTGTCCTCTTCCCTCCAGACTCCTCTGTCCTCCTCCTCCCTCCAGACCCCTCTGCTGTCCTCTTCCCTCCAGACTCCTCTGTCCTCCTCCTCCCTCCAGACCCCTCTGTCCTCCTCCTCTCTACAGACTCCTCTGCTGTCCTCCTCCCTCCAGACCCCTCTGCTGTCCTCTTCCCTCCAGACTCCTCTGTCCTCCTCCTCCCTCCAGACCCCTCTGTCCTCCTCCTCCCTCCAGACCCCTCTGCTGTCCTCCTCCCTCCAGAGTCCTCTGCTGTCCTCCTCCCTCCAGACCCCTCTGTCCTCCTCCTCCTTCCAGACCCCTCTATCCTCCTCCTCCCTCCAGACTCTTCTGTCCTCCTCCTCCCTCCAGACTCTTCTGTCCTCCTCCTCCCTCCAGACTCCTCTGTCCTCCTCCTCCCTCCAGACTCCTCTGCTGTCCTCCTCCCTCACAGACTGCTCTGTCCTCCTCCTTCAGGCTCCTATACAACCTTGCAGCAGTGTGATTGCCGCTCTGGATGTCTCCGGAGGGGGAGCAGTGTTTGATTGTGAAGCTCAGGATGGTGACATCTGATTTATTTCTGCAGGTTATGGGTTAAAAAGCCACGTCCGGACCCACACAGGGGAGAAGCCGTACAGGTGCACGGAGGAGAACTGCATCAAGTCATTCAAAACGTCAGGAGACCTCCAGAAACACATCCGAACCCACACAGGTGAGAGACCCCCCATCACAGGTGAGAGACCCCCCCCCCCATCCCCCATCACAGGTGAGGGACCCCCCCTCCCAGATCACGGGTGAGAGACCCCCCCTCCCAGATCACGGGTGAGAGACCCCCCCCCATCCCACATCACGGGTGAGAGACCCTCATCCCACATCACGGGTGAGAGACCCCCCATCCCACATCACAGGTGAGAGACCCCCCCATCCCACATCACAGGTGAGGGACCCCCCCTCCCAGATCACGGGTGAGAGACCCTCCCTCCCAGATCACGGGTGAGAGACCCCCCCATCCCACATCACGGGTGAGAGACCCTCATCCCACATCACGGGTGAGAGACCCCCCCCCATCCCACATCACGGGTGAGAGACCCCCCCTCCCACATCACAGGTGAGAGACCCCCCCATCCCCCATCACAGGTGAGAGACCCCCCTTCCCACATCACAGGTGAGAGACCCCCCCTTCCCACATCACAGGTGAGAGACCCCCCCCATCCCCCATCACAGGTGAGAGACCCCCCCCATCCCACATCACAGGTGAGAGACCCCCCCCATCCCCCATCACAGGTGACAGACCCCCACATCACAGGTGAGGGACTTCCCCTCCCAGATCACGGGTGAGAGACCCCCCCCATCCCACATCACAGGTGAGACCCCCCCCCATCCCACATCACGGGTGAGAGACCCCCCCCCATCCCACGTGAGAGACCCCCCCCATCCCCCATCACAGGTGAGAGACCCCCCCCATCCCACATAACAGGTGAGAGACCCCCCCATCCCACATCACAGGTGAGAGACCCCCCCATCCCACATCACAGGTGAGAGACTCCCCCTCCCATCGCACATCACAGGTGAGAGACCCCCCCCATCCCACATCACAGGTGAGAGACCCCCCCCATCACAGGTGAGACCCCCCCATCCTACATCACAGGTGAGACCCCCCACATCACAGGTGAGAGACCCCCCCCCCCCCACATCACAGGTGAAAGACCCCCCAATCCCCCATCACAGGTGAGAACCCCCCACACGTTCACACACATCCCAGGTGAAGACCCCCCCAACATCATAGGTGAGAAGCCCCCATCACTGGTGAGGCACACACACACATCACAGGTGAGAGACACCCTGACCCCCATGTTACAGGTGATAACTCCCCCAACACACACACATGCTGGAGAACCCCAACATGTCAGGGGAGCAGTGTTAGGGGAGCCGGGTCAGGGGAACAGTGGTCAGGGGAGCTGTGTCAGGGGAGCAGGGTCAGGGGAGCAGCGTCAGGGGAGCCGGGTCAGGGGAACAGTGGTCAGGGGAGCTGTGTCAGGGGAGCAGGGTCAGGGGAGCAGGGTCAGGGGAGCAGCGTCAGGGGAACAGTGGTCAGGGGAGCAGCGTCAGGGGAGCAGCGTCAGGGGAACAGTGGTCAGGGGAGCAGTGTCGGGGGAACAAGGGTCAGGGGAGCAGTGTCAGGGGAGCAGTGTCAGGGGAACAAGGGTCAGGGGAGCAGTGTCGGGGGAACAAGGGTCAGGGGAGCAGTGTCAGGGGAGCAGTGTCAGGGGAACAAGGGTCAGGGGAGCAGTGTCGGGGGAACAAGGGTCAGGGGAGCAGTGTCAGGGGAACAAGGGTCAGGGGAGCAGTGTCGGGGGAACAAGGGTCAGGGGAGCAGTGTCAGGGGAGCAGTGTCGGGGGAACAAGGGTCAGGGGAGCAGTGTCAGGGGAGCAGTGTCGGGGGAACAAGGGTCAGGGGAGCAGTGTCAGGGGAACAAGGGTCAGGGGAGTAGTGTCGGGGGAACAAGGGTCAGGGGAGCAGTGTCAGGGGAACAAGGGTCAGGGGAGCAGTGTCAGGGGAACAAGGGTCAGGGGAGTAGTGTCGGGGGAACAAGGGTCAGGGGAGCAGTGTCAGGGGAGCAGTGTCGGGGGAACAAGGGTCAGGGGAGCAGGGTCAGGGGAGCAGGGTCAGGGGAGCAGTGTCGGGGGAACAAGGGTCAGGGGAGCAGGGTCAGGGGAGCAGGGTCAGGGGAGCAGTGTCAGGGGAGCAGTGTCGGGAGCAGGGTCAGGGGAGCAGTGTCAGGGGAGCAGTGTCGGGGGAACAAGGGTCGGGGGAACAAGGGTCAGGGGAGCAGTGTCGGGGGAACAAGGGTCAGGGGAGCAGGGTCAGGTGAGCAGTGTCAGGGGAGCAGGGTCAGGGGAGCAGGGTCAGGGGAGCAGTGTCAGGGGAGCAGTGTCGGGGGAACAAGGGTCAGGGGAGCAGTGTCAGGGGAGCAGGGTTAGGGGAGCAGTGTCGGGGGAGCAGTGTCAGGGGACCAGTGTCGGGGGAGCAGTGTCGGGGGAACAAGGGTCAGGGGAGCAGTGTCGGGGGAGCAGTGTCAGGGGAGCAGTGTTGGGGGAACAAGGGTCAGGGGAGCAGTGTCAGGGGAACAAGGGTCAGGGGAGTAGTGTCGGGGGAACAAGGGTCAGGGGAGCAGTGTCAGGGGAACAAGGGTCAGGGGAGCAGTGTCAGGGGAACAAGGGTCAGGGGAGTAGTGTCGGGGGAACAAGGGTCAGGGGAGCAGTGTCAGGGGAGCAGTGTCGGGGGAACAAGGGTCAGGGGAGCAGGGTCAGGGGAGCAGGGTCAGGGGAGCAGTGTCGGGGGAACAAGGGTCAGGGGAGCAGTGTCAGGGGAGCAGGGTCAGGGGAGCAGTGTCAGGGGAGCAGTGTCGGGAGCAGGGTCAGGGGAGCAGTGTCAGGGGAGCAGTGTCAGGGGAGCAGTGTCGGGGGAACAAGGGTCGGGGGAACAAGGGTCAGGGGAGCAGGGTCAGGTGAGCAGTGTCAGGGGAGCAGGGTCAGGGGAGCAGGGTCAGGGGAGCAGTGTCAGGGGAGCAGTGTCGGGGGAACAAGGGTCAGGGGAGCAGTGTCAGGGGAGCAGGGTTAGGGGAGCAGTGTCGGGGGAGCAGTGTCAGGGGACCAGTGTCGGGGGAGCAGTGTCGGGGGAACAAGGGTCAGGGGAGCAGTGTCGGGGGAGCAGTGTCAGGGGAGCAGTGTTGGGGGAACAAGGGTCAGGGGAGCAGTGTCAGGGGAACAAGGGTCAGGGGAGTAGTGTCGGGGGAACAAGGGTCAGGGGAGCAGTGTCAGGGGAACAAGGGTCAGGGGAGCAGTGTCAGGGGAACAAGGGTCAGGGGAGTAGTGTCGGGGGAACAAGGGTCAGGGGAGCAGTGTCAGGGGAGCAGTGTCGGGGGAACAAGGGTCAGGGGAGCAGGGTCAGGGGAGCAGGGTCAGGGGAGCAGTGTCGGGGGAACAAGGGTCAGGGGAGCAGTGTCAGGGGAGCAGGGTCAGGGGAGCAGTGTCAGGGGAGCAGTGTCGGGAGCAGGGTCAGGGGAGCAGTGTCAGGGGAGCAGTGTCAGGGGAGCAGTGTCGGGGGAACAAGGGTCGGGGGAACAAGGGTCAGGGGAGCAGTGTCGGGGGAACAAGGGTCAGGGGAGCAGGGTCAGGTGAGCAGGGTCAGGGGAGCAGGGTCAGGGGAGCAGGGTCAGGGGAGCAGTGTCAGGGGAGCAGTGTCGGGGGAACAAGGGTCAGGGGAGCAGTGTCAGGGGAGCAGGGTTAGGGGAGCAGTGTCGGGGGAGCAGTGTCAGGGGACCAGTGTCGGGGGAGCAGTGTCGGGGGAACAAGGGTCAGGGGAGCAGTGTCGGGGGAGCAGTGTCAGGGGAGCAGTGTTGGGGGAACAAGGGTCAGGGGAGCAGTGTCAGGGGAGCAGTGTCAGGGGAGCCGGGTCAGGGGCGCAGGGTCGGGGGAGCAGTGTCAGGGGAGCAGTGTCAGGGGAGCCGGGTCAGGGGCGCAGGGTCGGGGGAGCAGTGTCAGGGGAGCAGTGTCAGGGGAACAAGGGTCAGGGGAGCCGGGTCTGTACAGTAATTGCACAGTGATAGTCTGCAGAACAGGAAACTTCTGTCCGCTCCAGACGTGGCCTATTGGGGTCCTGCAGCCTCCCAGTGGGGAGTAATGGGTTAATTTCTGGGTCTTGTGGTGGACAGATGTTCCCTCCGCCGCTGGTTCCAGTTATGTAATTTCTGCCTTTATTTTTATTTAAATGTCCTGTGATTGGCGGCTGGCGCTCCGTCAGTAATAATAATGGTTGTTGTGGGCGTTTCCTGTCTCCGCGGCGACGTCTGGTTACATAATGTTCCGTGCAGTTTGGCAGGGAGTGCGGCCTGAGTGCATGGGGCGGGGAGGGAACATGGTGTCCTCTGCCGGAGCAGAACACGGCGTCCTTGTGCGCGTACACTGAAAACCGCCGCCAATCGTGGATCTAAATGTGGAGCGTTTGGAAAATCTGAGCTCAGCGACTCCGGATGATCAGATTTACACAGCAGTGATCTCATAGACTTAGAAGGGTTAAATGGCAGCGGCCATTCCGGCTTAACCCCTCGTGCACTGGGTGTTGTTAGCGGTTCTGATGTGTGTGACGTGCCAAGCAGGGGGCAGCAGGTACTGAGCTGTAATCCGGCATCTGATAATCCGGCGTGGTTGCTGCATGATGTGGAAATGATGACCGTGTCCTAAGATTTCTGTTTTCTGCTCGTCCATAAATCTGTCATTCTTCGCCTGCAGGAGAGCGGCCGTTCAAGTGTCCGTTCGAGGGCTGCGGGAGGTCGTTCACCACATCGAACATCCGGAAAGTTCACATCCGCACGCACACGGGAGAGCGGCCATATTACTGCTCGGAGGCCGGCTGCGGCAGAGCGTTCGCCAGCGCCACCAACTACAAGAACCACGTGCGGATACACACAGGTACCACGGCCCGCCGGCTGTAAGGGCCACGTTACCGCAGCCCCTCCGAGAATGCACGGGTCTCGGGGGGTTTGGCCTCCTGACCACTCTTCCTTCTGTCTCTGCGGTAGGGGAGAAGCCGTACGTGTGCACGGTGCCGGGGTGCGACAAGCGTTTCACCGAGTATTCCAGCCTGTACAAGCACCACGTGGTTCACACGCACTCCAAGCCGTACAACTGCAACCACTGTGGCAAAACCTACAAGCAGATCTCCACGCTGGCCATGCACAAGAAGACCGCACACAACGACACGGAGCCCATCGAGGAGGACCAGGAAGGCTTCTACGTCCCGCAGCCACGTATGTGCCCCCTGTGCTCGGACCCCGACTATCTCCACTCTGGGATGTTATTACATGGCGGCTCATTATGGGAACGCTGCGGTGCTGCCACCGCCATCAACATCTCAGCGAGTGGAGAATGAGCCCTCTACATCCCTGGCGCCTCTCCTGATGGGTGGGCTCGGCGTGACGTGATCTTCGTGGCATGAGACACGTGACGTCACACGGGGTCCAGTAATCAGAGAAGAAGCCGCCTGACAGGAGGAGGTTAGAAGGGCTCTTGTCCAGCGGACCAGGGTCCTGGAATGTCAACCTGATACATTGTAACAAATCATCAGCGAGAAAAGATCAGTGTTGCTGCCATGTTCATCTCACAGAGGGCTAGACTGCCTCTCACAGAGGGATAGACGGCCGCTTCTCAGAGGGCCAGACTGCTTCTCCAAGAAGCGTAGACTGCCTCTCACAGAGGCCTAGACTGCTTCTCACAGAGGCCTAGACTGCTTCTCACAGAGGCCTAGACTGCTTCTCACAGAGGGCTAGACTGCCTCTCACAGAGGCCTAGACTGCTTCTCACAGAGGCCTAGACTGCCTCTCACAGAGGCCTAGACTGCTTCTCACAGAGGCCTAGACTGCTTCTCACAGAAGCCTAGACTGCTTCTCACAGAGGCCTAGACTGCTTCTCACAGAGGCCTAGACTGCTTCTCACAGAGGCCTAGACTGCTTCTCACAGAGGCCTAGACTGCTTCTCACAGAGGCCTAGACTGCCTCTCACAGAGGCCTAGACTGCTTCTCACAGAGGCCTAGACGGCTTCTCACAGAATCCTAGACTGCTTCTCACAGAGGCCTAGACTGCTTCTCACAGAAGCCTAGACTGCTTCTCACAGAGGCCTAGACTGCTTCTCACAGAGGCCTAGACTGCTTCTCACAGAAGCCTAGACTGCTTCTCACAGAGACCTAGACTGCTTCTCACAGAGGGCTAGACTGCTTCTCACAGAGGGCTAGACTGCTTCTCACAGAGGGCTAGACTGCTTCTCACAGAGGCCTAGACTGCTTCTCACAGAGGCCTAGACTGCTTCTCACAGAGGCCTAGACTGCTTCTCACAGAATCCTAGACTGCTTCTCACAGAGGCCTAGACTGCTTCTCACAGAGGCCTGGACTGCTTCTCACAGAGGCCTAGACTGCTTCTCACAGAGGCCTAGACTGCTTCTCACAGAGGCCTAGACTGCTTCTCACAGAGGGCTAGACTGCTTCTCACAGAGGCCTAGACTGCTTCTCACAGAGGCCTAGACTGCTTCTCACAGAGGGCTAGACTGCTTCTCACAGAGGCCTAGACTGCTTCTCACAGAGGCCTAGACTGCTTCTCACAGAGGGATAGACTGCTTCTCACAGAGGGCTAGACTGCTTCTCACAGAGGCCTAGACTGCTTCTCACAGAGGCCTAGACTGCTTCTCACAGAGGCCTAGACTGCTTCTCACAGAGGCCTAGACTGCTTCTCACAGAGGCCTAGACCTCTTCTCACAGAGGGCTAGACTGCTTCTCACAGAAGCCTAGACTGCTTCTCACAGAGGCCTAGACTGCTTCTCACAGAGGCCTAGACTGCTTCTCACAGAGGGCTAGACTGCTTCTCACAGAGGCCTAGACTGCTTCTCACAGAGGCCTAGACCTCTTCTCACAGAGGGCTAGACTGCTTCTCACAGAAGCCTAGACTGCTTCTCACAGAGGCCTAGACTGCTTCTCACAGAGGCCTAGACTGCTTCTCACAGAGGCCTAGACTGCCTCTCACAGAGGCCTAGACTGCTTCTCACAGAGGCCTAGACTGCTTCTCACAGAGGGCTAGACTGCTTCTCACAGAGGCCTAGACTGCTTCTCACAGAGGCCTAGACTGCTTCTCACAGAGGCCTAGACTGCCTCTCACAGAGGGTTAGACTGCTCGCACTCCATATTCTCTGATGTTTTCCGTGCTCCCGGTGTTGGAGCTGCCATGTCTGCAGCGCTGCCCCTCGGGTGCCTGTCGCTCGCACAGCTGGCAGTTGCTGTGTCATTGATACCTGGGTCACCGCGGAGCGTCCGTTTCTGGAGCACAATGCTCTCGCGCGCAACCAGCCGATCTGTTTGCCCAGGACACCTGGCGAGATCGCTGGTTTGGGCAGGTGCCAGGCCACAACGCTGCACCTTCACAAAGAAGCTGCTAACGAGCGTGGAGGGGCCCAGGCAGCATCCGTTGGGTCAACGGCCCACCTGGCAGAGCAGCAGCCCTGACATGGGGAGGGGCCGTACATTCCTCTCTGTCAGAACCGCTGATCTGGAACAGCTGCCGGCTGCACCATCTGCGGCTCCGCTGCTTCCATTGTTTGTGCGCTGACAGCCAGAACTTGTACCGGCTGTAATAGATGGATGTGACCGCGGCAGAGACCCGAGACTGCCCCGGAATATTGTCCTGATAGTACAGTGCAAACCGGCACGCTGTGCACCGCTGATCCGCCGTGCTCTGCATCGCTGATCCGATGTGCTCTGCATCGCTGATCCGCCGCGCTCTGCATCGCTGATCCGATGTGCTCTGCTTCGCTGATTCCCCGCGCTCTGCATCGCTGATCTGCCACGCTCTGTATCGCTGATCCTCTGCGCTGTGCATCGCTGATCCGCCGTGCTCTGCATCGCTGATCCGATGTGCTCTGCATCGCTGATCCGCCGCGCTCTGCATCGCTGATCCGCCGTGCTCTGCATCGCTGATCCTCCGCGCTCTGCATCCCTGATCTGCCACGCTCTGCATCCCTGATCTGCCACGCTCTGCATCCCTGATCCCCCGACGCTCTGTATCTCTGATCCTCCGCGCTCTGCATCGCTGATCCTCCGCGCTCTGCATCGCTGATCCACTACGCTCTGCATCCCTGATCTGCCACGCTCTGTATCGCTGATCCCCCCTCGCTCTGCATCGCTGATCCGCCGTGCTCTGCATAGCTGATCCGACACGCTCTGTATCGCTGATCCCCCGCGCTCTGCATCGCTGATCCCCCTCGCTCTGCATAGCTGATCCGACACGCTCTGTATCGCTGATCCCCCTCGCTCTGCATAGCTGATCCCCCGCGCTCTGCATCGCTGATCCCCGACGCTCTGCATCGCTGATCCGCCGCGCTCTGCATCGCTGATCCGCCGCGCTCTGCATAGCTGATCCGCTGCGCTCTGTATCTGATCCCCCTCGCTCTGCATAGCTGATCCGCCGAGCTCTGTATCGCTGATCCCCCTCGCTCTGCATAGCTGATCCGCCGTGCTCTGCATCACTGATCCGCCGCGCTCTGCATCGCTGATCCCCCGCGCTCTGCATCGCTGATCCCCCGGGCTCTGCATCGCTGATCCCCCGCGCTCTGCATCGCTGATCCCCCGCGCTCTGCATCGCTGATCCCCCGCGCTCTGCATCGCTGATCCCCCGCGCTCTGCATCGCTGATCCCCCGCGCTCTGCATCGCTGATCCCCCTCGCTCTGCATAGCTGATCCGACACGCTCTGTATCGCTGATCCCCCTCGCTCTGCATAGCTGATCCCCCGCGCTCTGCATCGCTGATCCCCCGCGCTCTGCATCGCTGATCCCCCGCGCTCTGCATCACTGATCGGCCGCACTCTGCATCACTGATCCCCCGCGCTCTGCATCGCTGATCCTCCGCGCTCTGCATCGCTGATCCCCCGCGCTCTGCATCGCTGATCCTCCGCGCTCTGCATCGCTGATCCCCCGCGCTCTGCATCGCTGATCCCCCGCGCTCTGCATCGCTGATCCCCCGCGCTCTGCATCGCTGATCCTCCGCGCTCTGCATCGCTGATCCTCCGCACTCTCCTGACTCCGCTCTGCGCTACAGTTCAGTATCTCTGCTTACTGTCAGGAGAACTCCAGTCAGACACATTTTACCTGCGCTTCTACACTGTAGCAAGCATTCCTGATTACCTACTGTACATTAGATACATTGCAACAAATCCTCAGCTGTTAAATGAATCAGGTCTGAATGAGTTCTGTTCTTCCAATTTAAAGCAGGAATGTTTCTCTTCACTTCTACAAGAGCGGCATTAAATTGGGAAAACCGCTCCGGTAGGGTCAGATGGTGACAACGAAACGCCGCCGACCATGATGACAAACACGATTGTGTGTCACCACCATTAATCTCTACTGACGGAAGCACCAGGGATCGCATACATGCAGTTCATCTGATGAACAGCAGAGGGAGCGCGTGTTCCCATCCTGAAACTGCTGCTGTATACTATATACCGGGATAGAGCAGCCCCCGGTATATACTGTATACCTGGGATAGAGCAGCCCCCCGTATATACTGTATACCCGGGATAGAGCAGCCCCCGGTATATACTATATACCTGGGATAGAGCAGCCCCCCGGTATATACTGTATACCTGGGATAGAGCAGCCCCCGGTATATACTGTATACCTGGGATAGAGCAGCCCCCGGTATATACTATATACCCGGGATAGAGCAGCCCCCGATATATACTGTATACCTGGGATAGAGCAGCCCCCCGGTATATACTGTATACCTGGGATAGAGCAGCCCCCGGTATATACTATATACCCGGGATAGAGCAGCCCCCGGTATATACTGTATACCTGGGATAGAGCAGCCCCGGTATATACTATATACCTGGGATAGAGCAGCCCCCGGTATATACTGTATACCTGGGATAGAGCAGCCCCCGGTATATACTATATACCCGGGATAGAGCAGCCCCCCGGTATATACTGTATACCTGGGATAGAGCAGCCCCCGGTATATACTATATACCTGGGATAGAGCAGCCCCCGGTATATACTATATACCTGGGATAGAGCAGCCCCCGGTATATACTGTATACCTGGGATAGAGCAGCCCCCCGGTATATACTGTATACCTGGGATAGAGCAGCCCCCGGTATATACTGTATACCTGGGATAGAGCAGCCCCCGGTATATACTGTATACCTGGGATAGAGCAGCCCCCGGTATATACTGTATACCTGGGATAGAGCAGCCCCCGGTATATACTATATACCTGGGATAGAGCAGCCCCCGGTATATACTATATACCTGGGATAGAGCAGCCCCCGGTATATACTATATACCTGGGATAGAGCAGCCCCCGGTATATACTGTATACCTGGGATAGAGCAGCCCCCGGTATATACTATATACCTGGGATAGAGCAGCCCCCCGGTATATACTGTATACCTGGGATAGAGCAGCCCCCGGTATATACTATATACCTGGGATAGAGCAGCCCCCGGTATATACTATATACCTGGGATAGAGCAGCCCCCGGTATATACTGTATACCTGGGATAGAGCAGCCCCCGGTATATACTATATACCTGGGATAGAGCAGCCCCCGGTATATACTGTATATCCGGGATAGAGCAGCCCCCGGTATATACTGTATACCTGGGATAGAGCAGCCCCCGGTATATACTATATACCCGGGATAGAGCAGCCCCCCGGTATATACTGTATACCTGGGATAGAGCAGCCCCCGGTATATACTGTATACCTGGGATAGAGCAGCCCCCGGTATATACTGTATACCTGGGATAGAGCAGCCCCCCGGTATATACTATATACCTGGGATAGAGCAGCCCCCGGTATATACTATATACCTGGGATAGAGCAGCCCCCGGTATATACTGTATACCCGGGATAGAGCAGCCCCCCGGTATATACTGTATACCTGGGATAGAGCAGCCCCCGGTATATACTATATACCTGGGATAGAGCAGCCCCCTGTATATACCGTATACCTGGGATAGAGCAGCCCCCGGTATATACTGTATACCTGGGATAGAGCAGCCCCCGGTATATACTGTATACCTGGGATAGAGCAGCCCCCGATATATACTATATACCTGGGATAGAGCAGCCCCCTGTATATACCGTATACCTGGGATAGAGCAGCCCCCGGTATATACTGTATACCTGGGATAGAGCAGCCCCCCGGTATATACTGTATACCTGGGATAGAGCAGCCCCCGGTATATACTATATACCTGGGATAGAGCAGCCCCCTGTATATACCGTATACCTGGGATAGAGCAGCCCCCGGTATATACTGTATACCTGGGATAGAGCAGCCCCCCGGTATATACTGTATACCTGGGATAGAGCAGCCCCCGGTATATACTATATACCTGGGATAGAGCAGCTCCTGGTATATACTGTATACCTGGGATAGAGCAGCCCCCGGTATATACTGTATACCTGGGATAGAGCAGCCCCCGGTATATACTGTATACCTGGGATAGAGCAGCCCCCGGTATATACTGTATACCTGGGATAGAGCAGCCCCCTGTATATACCGTATACCTGGGATAGAGCAGCCCCCGGTATATACTGTATACCTGGGATAGAGCAGCTCCCGGTATATACTGTATACCTGGGATAGAGCAGCCCCCGGTATATACTGTATACCTGGGATAGAGCAGCCCCCGGTATATACTGTATACCTGGGATAGAGTAGCCCCCGGTATATACTGTATACCTGGGATAGAGCAGCCCCGGTATATACTGTATACCTGGGATAGAGCAGCCCCTGGTATATACTGTATACCTGGGATAGAGCAGCTCCCGGTATATACTGTATACCTGGGATAGAGCAGCCCCCGGTATATACTGTATACCTGGGATAGAGCAGCCCCTGGTATATACTGTATACCTGGGATAGAGCAGCCCCCGGTATATACTGTATACCTGGGATAGAGTAGCCCCCGGTATATACTGTATACCTGGGATAGAGCAGCCCCGGTATATACTGTATACCTGGGATAGAGCAGCCCCCGGTATATACTGTATACCCGGGATAGAGCAGCCCCCGGTATATACTGTATACCTGGGATAGAGCAGCCCCCGGTATATACTGTATACCTGGGATAGAGCAGCCCCCGGTATATACCGTATACCTGGGATAGAGCAGCCCCCTGTATATACTGTATACCTGGGATAGAGCAGCCCCCGGTATATACTGTATACCTGGGATAGAGCAGCCCCCGATATATACTGTATACCTGGGATAGAGCAGCTCCCGGTATATACTATATACCTGGGATAGAGCAGCCCCCGATATATACTATATACCTGGGATAGAGCAGCCCCCGGTATATACTGTATACCCGGGATAGAGCAGCCCCCGGTATATACTGTATACCTGGGATAGAGTAGCCCCGGTATATACTGTATACCCGGGATAGAGCAGCCCCCGGTATATACTGTATACCTGGGATAGAGCAGCCCCCGGTATATACTGTATACCTGGGATAGAGTAGCCCCGGTATATACTGTATACCCGGGATAGAGCAGCCCCCGGTATATACTGTATACCTGGGATAGAGCAGCTCCCGGTATATACTGTATACCTGGGATAGAGTAGCCCCGGTATATACTGTATACCCGGGATAGAGCAGCCCCCGGTATATACTGTATACCCGGGATAGAGCAGCCCCCGGTATATACTGTATACCTGGGATAGAGTAGCCCCGGTATATACTGTATATACCCCCCCTCCCCCGGTTCACGCCTCGCCCTCTGACCTCTCCTCCGCCTCCTTCGTCCTTATCACTTCCTTGCTGTTTGCAGACTGAGTGATTCTTGTGACCTCACTGTGTACACGGCCTCCACTGTGTCTCTACCAGAGCTGTGGCTTCTTCCCAGCTGCAGGAAACTCGTCTTTTATTACAGGCGACAGGTTAATCTTTAACGTGCTGCTGATCTGTTGTCTGTGATTTGGAGCGCATTCTTATATAGAATAAACTGTGACCTGCACCAGCAGAATAGTGAGTGCAGCTCTGGGGTATAATACAGGATGTAACTCAGGATCAGTAATGTAATGTATGTACACAGTGACTGCATCAGCAGAATAGTGAGTGCAGCTCTGGAGTATAATACAGGAGGTAACTCAGGATCAGTAATGTAATGTATGTACACAGTGACTGCACCAGCAGAATAGTGAGTGCAGCTCTGGGGTATAATACAGGATGTAACTCAGGATCAGTAATGTAATGTATGTACACAGTGACTGCACCAGCAGAATAGTGAGTGCAGCTCTGGGGTATAATACAGGATGTAACTCAGGATCAGTAATGTAATGTATGTACACAGTGACTGCACCAGCAGAATAGTGAGTGCAGCTCTGGGGTATAATACAGGATGTAACTCAGGATCAGTAATGTAATGTATGTACACAGTGACTGCACCAGCAGAATAGTGAGTGCAGCTCTGGGGTATAATACAGGATGTAACTCAGGATCAGTAATGTAATGTATGTACACAGTGACTGCACCAGCAGAATAGTGAGTGCAGCTCTGGGGTATAATACAGGATGTAACTCAGGATCAGTAATGTAATGTATGTACACAGTGACTGCACCAGCAGAATAGTGAGTGCAGCTCTGGGGTATAATACAGGAGGTAACTCAGGATCAGTAGTGTAATGTATGTACATAGTGACTGCACCAGCAGAATAGTGAGTGCAGCTCTGGGGTATAATACAGGATGTAACTCAGGATCAGTAATATATGTACACAGTGACTGCACCAGCAGAATAGTGAGTGCAGCTCTGGGGTATAATACAGGAGGTAACTCAGGATCAGTAATGTAATGTATGTACACAGTGACTGCACCAGCAGAATAGTGAGTGCAGCTCTGGGGTATAATACAGGATGTAACTCAGGATCAGTAATGTAATGTATGTACACAGTGACTGCACCAGCAGAATAGTGAGTGCAGCTCTGGGGTATAATACAGGATGTAACTCAGGATCAGTAATGTAATGTATGTACACAGTGACTGCACCAGCAGAATAGTGAGTGCAGCTCTGGGGTATAATACAGGAGGTAACTCAGGATCAGTAATGTAATGTATGTACACAGTGACTGCACCTGCAGAATAGTGAGTGCAGCTCTGGGGTATAATACAGGATGTAACTCAGGATCAGTAATGTAATGTATGTACACAGTGACTGCACCAGCAGAATAGTGAGTGGAGCTCTGGGGTATAATACAGGATGTAACTCAGGATCAGTAATGTAATGTATGTACACAGTAGTCACTGAGTGCAGCTCTGGGGTATAATACAGGGGTAACTCAGGATCAGTAATGTAATGTATGTACACAGTGACTGCACCAGCAGAATAGTGAGTGCAGCTCTGGGGTATAATACAGGAGGTAACTCAGGATCAGTAATGTAATGTATGTACACAGTGACTGCACCAGCAGAATAGTGAGTGCAGCTCTGGGGTATAATACAGGATGTAACTCAGGATCAGTAATGTATGTACACAGTGACTGCACCAGCAGAATAGTGAGTGCAGCTCTGGGGTATAATACAGGATGTAACTCAGGATCAGTAATGTAATGTATGTACACAGTGACTGCACCAGCAGAATAGTGAGTGCAGCTCTGGGGTATAATACAGGATGTAGCTCAGGATCAGTAATGTAATGTATGTACACAGTGACTGCACCAGCAGAATAGTGAGTGCAGCTCTGGGGTATAATACAGGATGTAACTCAGGATCAGTAATGTAATGTATGTACACAGTGACTGCACCAGCAGAATAGTGAGTGCAGCTCTGGGGTATAATACAGGAGGTAACTCAGGATCAGTAATGTAATGTATGTACACAGTGACTGCACCAGCAGAATAGTGAGTGCAGCTCTGGGGTATAATACAGGAGGTAACTCAGGATCAGTAATGTATGTACACAGTGACTGCACCAGCAGAATAGTGAGTGCAGCTCTGGAGTATAATACAGGATGTAACTCAGGATCAGTAATGTAATGTATGTACACAGTGACTGCATCAGCAGAATAGTGAGTGCAGCTCTGGAGTATAATACAGGAGGTAACTCAGGATCAGTAATGTAATGTATGTACACAGTGACTGCACCAGCAGAATAGTGAGTGCAGCTCTGGGGTATAATACAGGATGTAACTCAGGATCAGTAATGTAATGTATGTACACAGTGACTGCACCAGCAGAATAGTGAGTGCAGCTCTGGGGTATAATACAGGATGTAACTCAGGATCAGTAATGTAATGTATGTACACAGTGACTGCACCAGCAGAATAGTGAGTGCAGCTCTGGGGTATAATACAGGATGTAACTCAGGATCAGTAATGTAATGTATGTACACAGTGACTGCACCAGCAGAATAGTGAGTGCAGCTCTGGGGTATAATACAGGATGTAACTCAGGATCAGTAATGTAATGTATGTACACAGTGACTGCACCAGCAGAATAGTGAGTGCAGCTCTGGGGTATAATACAGGATGTAACTCAGGATCAGTAATGTAATGTATGTACACAGTGACTGCACCAGCAGAATAGTGAGTGCAGCTCTGGGGTATAATACAGGAGGTAACTCAGGATCAGTAATGTAATGTATGTACACAGTGACTGCACCAGCAGAATAGTGAGTGCAGCTCTGGAGTATAATACAGGATGTAACTCAGGATCAGTAATGTAATGTATGTACACAGTGACTGCACCAGCAGAATAGTGAGTGCAGCTCTGGGGTATAATACAGGAGGTAACTCAGGATCAGTAATGTAATGTATGTACACAGTGACTGCACCTGCAGAATAGTGAGTGCAGCTCTGGGGTATAATACAGGATGTAACTCAGGATCAGTAATGTAATGTATGTACACAGTGACTGCACCAGCAGAATAGTGAGTGGAGCTCTGGGGTATAATACAGGATGTAACTCAGGATCAGTAATGTAATGTATGTACACAGTAGTCACTGAGTGCAGCTCTGGGGTATAATACAGGGGTAACTCAGGATCAGTAATGTAATGTATGTACACAGTGACTGCACCAGCAGAATAGTGAGTGCAGCTCTGGGGTATAATACAGGAGGTAACTCAGGATCAGTAATGTAATGTATGTACACAGTGACTGCACCAGCAGAATAGTGAGTGCAGCTCTGGGGTATAATACAGGATGTAACTCAGGATCAGTAATGTATGTACACAGTGACTGCACCAGCAGAATAGTGAGTGCAGCTCTGGGGTATAATACAGGATGTAACTCAGGATCAGTAATGTAATGTATGTACACAGTGACTGCACCAGAAGAATAGTGAGTGCAGCTCTGGAGTATAATAGAGGATGTAACTCAGGATCAGTAATGTAATGTTTATACACAGTGACTACACCAGCAGAATAGTGAGTGCAGCTCTGGAGTATAATACAGGATGTAACTCAGGATCAGTAATGTAATGTATGTACACAGTGACTGCACCAGCAGAATAGTGAGTGCAGCTCTGGAGTATAATACAGGAGGTAACTCAGGATCAGTAATGTAATGTATGTACACAGTGACTGCACCAGCAGAATAGTGAGTGCAGCTCTGGGGTATAATACAGGAGGTAACTCAGGATCAGTAATGTAATGTATGTACACAGTGACAGCACCAGCAGAATAGTGAGAGCAGCTCTGGAGTATAATACAGGATGTAACTCAGGATCAGTAATGTATGTACACAGTGACTGCACCAGCAGAATAGTGAGTGCAGCTCTGGAGTATAATACAGGAGGTAACTCAGGATCAGTAATGTGATGGAGTCACTGATTAATCTTTATATTTCGCTTACTTCTCTGACCGTTTCCTCGGATGTTGACCCCTCTCTGTCCTTCCCTCTTATAGCTGAAGACCTCCTGAAGAGCTCGCAGATCACATACGTCACTGGGGTGGGAGGAGAGGACGGTATACCGACAGCCGTGGCGCAGTCAGGGCAGCAGTTGGCTCTTATCGCGCAGGACGGCACACAACACGTAAGTGATGAGCAATAATCGGCACATGAAGTCCCACAACGTAATCATGATGCCAATGATATAAACATGCGCAATGCTGCAGACTCTATTTTCAGCCCGTTCTCGGCTGCCCTCCGCCTCCCCGGTGGTGCCGCAGCCCCTCTGGTGCATTTCTCCATCGTCTCCTTTCTCCTCTCGCAGGTGGCTATAGTGGCGCAGGACCTGTCCGCTTTCCATGCGGCCTCGGCGGAAATGGTGCAGCAGCAGCACGGTCACCATCTGGTCACCACCGAGAGCCGGCCGGTCACATTACTGGCCACATCTAATGGGACGCAGATTGCCGTGACGGTATGAGGCGGATTCATGTGTTATTGCTGGGCTAATTATCTTGGCGGACCCTTTCTATGTGGCGTATGCGGACCACCTCTCCCCTCATTGTCTATGGGACTGCTGGGGGTCACGGGTGGGCGGTGGTCCCCTTACCTCCCATGGACGGATCATACATAGCTTGTTTTCTCCCATCAGCTCGGCGAGCAGCAATCCTTGGAAGAAGCCATCAGGATAGCCTCGCGGATACAGCAGGGGGAGTCTCCGGGGCTGGACGAGTAGCCCATCGCAGCGGCCATCTTATTCCGGGACTTGTAGGACATTGATCGCTTTCCGGGGCCGAGATGAAATTCCGGTTACATTTCAGTTGCGTGTCCCCGGCGTGGTCTCGCCGTCAGGGCTCACGTCTGCGCTCGCGCTCCGGACGCTTTGTACTTTTTGTAAATAGAGATTGTTAATGCCGAGATTGTTGATACTATTTTATCTTTGCTGCACATCATGCACAAAGCCCTCCCCTGCCCCCGACATACAGGGGCCGCACAGAGCCTGCACGATGCCGCCATTCTGGGCATAGATGGAGAAGATCCGGGAAGCTTCACCTGAATCAGTTCATCCGCAGACGTGAGATGTTTATCCGCCAGCACTCGGGTGGTCCTGCAGTCATCTATCACCTGACCGCTGCAGCCAATCCCTGACATCAGCAGTGATGATGCAAGCGACATCGTTACTATAGGATTCCGCAACTTAACGGCGATTAATGGATCGGGTTTTTTTCTACCTTTTTCTTAAGTTATTTTCTTATAATTAATTCAACCCCTTTATCTTTAATGGGTAAAATTGCCAAATGCTGGTTACATAGAGCAAGTTTGCAATGTGCCTCTCATTACTCTGTTCTCACGGACGGGGGGTGTATAATTGTACAACGTGCTGTCTAGGTTCCCGGCCACCGCTGCACTCTGTAGCCGTGGCTGTTTTCTTAGGCAAGGAACGCAGCGTCACAATTCCTTTACTTTTTAGCCGGTGAGCGCTGCTCTGAAGCTGGTGAATTGGGTCTGTGCTCCTCCGATGTTGCGGCAGCATAGATGGCACAGGTCGGGCCATGCTGCTGTCAATCATCAGGCGCAGCACGCACCCGAACACACTGGACAAAGCTGCCACCTCCTGCGTCAGATCTGCGGATAGACATCTCACGTCCGCCGTGTGCGTTTATGACACTTTATAAATCGGACTGAGACTCTGACATGAAATATCAGAGGGGCGGTCGTTGTGACGTTTCCGTGTGCCCCCGGGGGGCGCTCCGCCGAGGATCTCTCACATTCATTAATAAAGCACTGCCCTCGGCTGTTGCTGGATTCTTTATTTATGTACATTTCTGAATTTTTCTCCCCTCCACGTCCTCAGTCGCGTTGGCCGTCGGGGAGGGGACACTTATCGCGCTTCAGTTTATTTATAAGCACTGATTTTATTTGTACAACGAAGCAATAAATATTTTGCTTTTTTTTTTTTATTAAAAAAAAAACCTTCAGATGTTTGGTGATTCGTGCACTGGTGGATGCAGGACCCCCTTACGTGGTGAATGCAGGACCCCCTTACGTGGTGGATGCAGGTCCCCCTTACATGGTGAATGCAGGACCCCCTTACATGGTGAATGCAGGACCCCCTTACGTGGTGGATGCAGGTCCCCCTTACATGGTGGATGCAGGTCCCCCTTACATGGTGGATGCTGGACCCCTTACGTGGTGGATGCAGGACCCGCTCATGTGGTGGATGCAGGTCCCCCTTACGTGGTGAATGCAGGACCCCCTTACATGGTGGATGCTGGACCCCTTACATGGTGAATGCTGGACTCTCTTACATGGTGGATGCAGGACCCGCTCATGTGGTGGATGCAGGTCCCCCTTACGTGGTGGATGCTGGACCCCCTTACGTGGTGGATGCAGGTCCCCCTTACATGGTGAATGCTGGACCCGCTCATGTGGTAGATGCAGGTCCCCCTTACGTGGTGGATGCAGGTCCCCCTGACGTGGTGGATGCTGGACCCGCTCATGTGGTGGATGCAGGTCCCCCTTACATGGTGAATGCAGGACCCCCTTACGTGGTGGATGCAGGTCCCCCTTACGTGGCGGATGCAGGACCCCCTTACATGGTGAATGCAGGACCCCCTTACGTGGCGGATGCAGGTCCCCCTTACATGGTGGATGCAGGTCCCCCTTACATGGTGGATGCTGGACCCCTTACGTGGTGGATGCAGGTCCCCCTTACATGGTGGATGCTGGACTCTCTTACATGGTGGATGCAGGACCCGCTCATGTGGTGGATGCAGGTCCCCCTTACCTGGTGGATGCTGGACCCCCTTACGTGGTGGATGCAGGTCCCCCTTACATGGTGAATGCTGGACCCCCTTACGTGGTGGATGCAGGTCCCCCTTACCTGGTGGATGCTGGACCCCCTTACGTGGTGGATGCAGGTCCCCCTTACATGGTGAATACTGGACTCTCTTACATGGTGGATGCAGGACCCGCTCATGTGGTGGATGCAGGTCCCCCTTACCTGGTGGATGCTGGACCCCCTTACATGGTGAATGCTGGACCCGCTCATGTGGTAGATGCAGGTCCCCCTGACGTGGTGAATGCTGGACCCGCTCATGTGGTGGATGCAGGTCCCCCTTACATGGTGAATGCAGGACCCCCTTACGTGGTGGATGCAGGTCCCCCTTACGTGGCGGATGCAGGACCCCCTTACATGGTGAATGCAGGACCCCCTTACGTGGCGGATGCAGGTCCCCCTTACATGGTGGATGCTGGACCCCTTACGTGGTGGATGCAGGTCCCCCTTACATGGTGGATGCTGGACCCCTTACGTGGTGGATGCAGGTCCCCCTTACATGGTGGATGCTGGACCCCTTACGTGGTGGATGCTGGACCCCTTACATGGTGGATGCTGGACTCTCTTACATGGTGGATGCAGGACCCGCTCATGTGGTGGATGCAGGTCCCCCTTACCTGGTGGATGCTGGACCCCCTTACGTGGTGGATGCAGGTCCCCCTTACATGGTGAATGCTGGACCCCCTTACGTGGTGGATGCAGGTCCCCCTTACCTGGTGGATGCTGGACCCCCTTACGTGGTGGATGCAGGTCCCCCTTACATGGTGAATGCTGGACCCGCTCATGTGGTAGATGCAGGTCCCCCTGACCTGGTGAATGCTGGACCCGCTCATGTGGATGCTGGACCCCCTTACGTGGTGGATGCAGGTCCCCCTGACGTGGTGGATGCTGGACCCGCTCATGTGGTAGATGCAGGTCCCCCTTACGTGGTGGATGCAGGTCCCCCTGACGTGGTGGATGCTGGACCCGCTCATGTGGATGCAGGTCCCCCTTACATGGTGAATGCAGGACCCCCTTACGTGGTGGATGCAGGTCCCCCTTACGTGGCGGATGCAGGACCCCCTTACATGGTGAATGCAGGACCCCCTTACGTGGCGGATGCAGGTCCCCCTTACATGGTGGATGCAGGTCCCCCTTACATGGTGGATGCTGGACCCCTTACGTGGTGGATGCAGGTCCCCCTTACATGGTGGATGCTGGACCCCTTACGTGGTGGATGCAGGTCCCCCTTACATGGTGGATGCTGGACTCTCTTACATGGTGGATGCAGGACCCGCTCATGTGGTGGATGCAGGTCCCCCTTACCTGGTGGATGCTGGACCCCCTTACGTGGTGGATGCAGGTCCCCCTTACATGGTGAATGCTGGACCCCCTTACGTGGTGGATGCAGGTCCCCCTTACCTGGTGGATGCTGGACCCCCTTACGTGGTGGATGCAGGTCCCCCTTACATGGTGAATACTGGACTCTCTTACATGGTGGATGCAGGACCCGCTCATGTGGTGGATGCAGGTCCCCCTTACCTGGTGGATGCTGGACCCCCTTACGTGGTGGATGCAGGTCCCCCTTACATGGTGAATGCTGGACCCGCTCATGTGGTAGATGCAGGTCCCCCTGACGTGGTGAATGCTGGACCCGCTCATGTGGTGGATGCAGGTCCCCCTTACATGGTGAATGCAGGACCCCCTTACGTGGTGGATGCAGGTCCCCCTTACGTGGCGGATGCAGGACCCCCTTACATGGTGAATGCAGGACCCCCTTACGTGGCGGATGCAGGTCCCCCTTACATGGTGGATGCAGGTCCCCCTTACATGGTGGATGCTGGACCCCTTACGTGGTGGATGCAGGTCCCCCTTACATGGTGGATGCTGGACCCCTTACGTGGTGGATGCAGGTCCCCCTTACATGGTGGATGCTGGACCCCTTACGTGGTGGATGCTGGACCCCTTACATGGTGGATGCTGGACTCTCTTACATGGTGGATGCAGGACCCGCTCATGTGGTGGATGCAGGTCCCCCTTACCTGGTGGATGCTGGACCCCCTTACGTGGTGGATGCAGGTCCCCCTTACATGGTGAATGCTGGACCCCCTTACGTGGTGGATGCAGGTCCCCCTTACCTGGTGGATGCTGGACCCCCTTACGTGGTGGATGCAGGTCCCCCTTACCTGGTGGATGCTGGACCCCCTTACGTGGTGGATGCAGGTCCCCCTTACATGGTGAATGCTGGACCCGCTCATGTGGTAGATGCAGGTCCCCCTGACGTGGTGAATGCTGGACCCGCTCATGTGGTAGATGCAGGTCCCCCTTACGTGGTGGATGCAGGTCCCCCTTACATGGTGGATGCAGGACTCTCATGTGGTAGATGCAGGTCCCCCTTACGTGGTGGATGCAGGTCCCCCTTACATGGTGAATGCTGGACCCGCTCATGTGGTGGATGCAGGTCCCCCTTACATGGTGGATGCAGGACTCTCATGTGGTGGATGCAGGTCCCCTTGACGTGGTGAATGCAGGACCCCCTTACGTGGTGGATGCTGGACCCCTTACGTGGTGGATGCAGGTCCCCCTTACATGGTGAATGCTGGACTCTCTTACATGGTGGATGCAGGACCCGCTCATGTGGTGGATGCAGGTCCCCCTTACGTGGTGGATGCTGGACCCCCTTACGTGGTGGATGCAGGTCCCCCTTACATGGTGAATGCTGGACCCCCTTACGTGGTGGATGCAGGTCCCCCTTACCTGGTGGATGCTGGACCCCCTTACGTGGTGGATGCAGGTCCCCCTTACATGGTGAATACTGGACTCTCTTACATGGTGGATGCAGGACCCGCTCATGTGGTGGATGCAGGTCCCCCTTACCTGGTGGATGCTGGACCCCCTTACGTGGTGGATGCAGGTCCCCCTTACATGGTGAATGCTGGACCCGCTCATGTGGTAGATGCAGGTCCCCCTGACGTGGTGAATGCTGGACCCGCTCATGTGGTGGATGCAGGTCCCCCTTACATGGTGAATGCAGGACCCCCTTACGTGGTGGATGCAGGTCCCCCTTACGTGGCGGATGCAGGACCCCCTTACATGGTGAATGCAGGACCCCCTTACGTGGCGGATGCAGGTCCCCCTTACATGGTGGATGCAGGTCCCCCTTACATGGTGGATGCTGGACCCCTTACGTGGTGGATGCAGGTCCCCCTTACATGGTGGATGCTGGACCCCTTACGTGGTGGATGCAGGTCCCCCTTACATGGTGGATGCTGGACCCCTTACGTGGTGGATGCTGGACCCCTTACATGGTGGATGCTGGACTCTCTTACATGGTGGATGCAGGACCCGCTCATGTGGTGGATGCAGGTCCCCCTTACCTGGTGGATGCTGGACCCCCTTACGTGGTGGATGCAGGTCCCCCTTACATGGTGAATGCTGGACCCCCTTACGTGGTGGATGCAGGTCCCCCTTACCTGGTGGATGCTGGACCCCCTTACGTGGTGGATGCAGGTCCCCCTTACCTGGTGGATGCTGGACCCCCTTACGTGGTGGATGCAGGTCCCCCTTACATGGTGAATGCTGGACCCGCTCATGTGGTAGATGCAGGTCCCCCTGACGTGGTGAATGCTGGACCCGCTCATGTGGTAGATGCAGGTCCCCCTTACGTGGTGGATGCAGGTCCCCCTTACATGGTGGATGCAGGACTCTCATGTGGTAGATGCAGGTCCCCCTTACGTGGTGGATGCAGGTCCCCCTTACATGGTGAATGCTGGACCCGCTCATGTGGTGGATGCAGGTCCCCCTTACATGGTGGATGCAGGACTCTCATGTGGTGGATGCAGGTCCCCTTGACGTGGTGAATGCAGGACCCCCTTACGTGGTGGATGCTGGACCCCTTACGTGGTGGATGCAGGTCCCCCTTACATGGTGAATGCTGGACTCTCTTACATGGTGGATGCAGGACCCGCTCATGTGGTGGATGCAGGTCCCCCTTACGTGGTGGATGCTGGACCCCCTTACGTGGTGGATGCAGGTCCCCCTTACATGGTGAATGCTGGACCCGCTCATGTGGTAGATGCAGGTCCCCCTTACGTGGTGGATGCAGGTCCCCCTTACATGGTGAATGCTGGACCCCCTTACGTGGTGAATGCTGGACCCGCTCATGTGGTAGATGCAGGTCCCCCTGACGTGGTGGATGCTGGACCCGCTCATGTGGTAGATGCAGGTCCCCCTTACGTGGTGGATGCAGGTCCCCCTTACATGGTGGATGCAGGACTCTCATGTGGTAGATGCAGGACTCTCATGTGGTAGATGCAGGTCCCCCTTACGTGGCGGATGCAGGTCCCCCTTACATGGTGAATGCTGGACTCTCTTACATGGTGGATGCAGGACCCCCTTACGTGGTGGATGCAGGTCCCCCTTACGTGGTGGATGCTGGACCCCCTTACGTGGTGGATGCAGGTCCCCCTTACATGGTGAATGCTGGACCCGCTCATGTGGTAGATGCAGGTCCCCCTTACGTGGTGGATGCAGGTCCCCCTGACGTGGTGGATGCTGGACCCGCTCATGTGGTGGATGCAGGTCCCCCTTACATGGTGAATGCTGGACCCGCTCATGTGGTAGATGCAGGTCCCCCTGACGTGGTGAATGCTGGACCCGCTCATGTGGTAGATGCAGGTCCCCCTTACATGGTGAATGCTGGACCCGCTCATGTGGTAGATGCAGGTCCCCCTTACGTGGTGGATGCTGGACCCGCTCATGTGGTAGATGCAGGTCCCCCTTACGTGGTGGATGCAGGTCCCCCTGACGTGGTGGATGCTGGACCCGCTCATGTGGTGGATGCAGGTCCCCCTTACATGGTGAATGCTGGACCCGCTCATGTGGTGGATGCAGGTCCCCCTTACATGGTGAATGCTGGACTCTCTTACATGGTGGATGCAGGACCCCCTTACGTGGTGGATGCAGGTCCCCCTTACGTGGTGGATGCTGGACCCCCTTACGTGGTGGATGCAGGTCCCCCTTACATGGTGAATGCTGGACCCGCTCATGTGGTAGATGCAGGTCCCCCTTACGTGGTGGATGCAGGTCCCCCTGACGTGGTGGATGCTGGACCCGCTCATGTGGTGGATGCAGGTCCCCCTTACATGGTGAATGCTGGACCCGCTCATGTGGTAGATGCAGGTCCCCCTGACGTGGTGAATGCTGGACCCGCTCATGTGGTAGATGCAGGTCCCCCTTACATGGTGAATGCTGGACCCGCTCATGTGGTAGATGCAGGTCCCCCTTACGTGGTGGATGCTGGACCCGCTCATGTGGTAGATGCAGGTCCCCCTTACGTGGTGGATGCAGGTCCCCCTGACGTGGTGGATGCTGGACCCGCTCATGTGGTAGATGCAGGTCCCCCTTACGTGGTGGATGCAGGTCCCCCTGACGTGGTGGATGCTGGACCCGCTCATGTGGTGGATGCAGGTCCCCCTTACATGGTGAATGCTGGACTCTCTTACATGGTGGATGCAGGACCCCCTTACGTGGTGGATGCAGGTCCCCCTTACGTGGTGGATGCTGGACCCCCTTACGTGGTGGATGCAGGTCCCCCTTACATGGTGAATGCTGGACCCGCTCATGTGGTAGATGCAGGTCCCCCTTACATGGTGGATGCAGGACTCTCATGTGGTAGATGCAGGTCCCCCTTACGTGGCGGATGCTGGACCCCTTACGTGGTGGATGCAGGTCCCCCTTACATGGTGAATGCTGGACCCGCTCATGTGGTAGATGCATGTCCCCCTGACGTGGTGGATGCTGGACCCGCTCATGTGGTGGATGCAGGTCCCCCTGACGTGGTAGATGCAGGTCCCCCTTACATGGTGGATGCAGGACTCTCATGTGGTAGATGCAGGACTCTCATGTGGTAGATGCAGGTCCCCCTTACGTGGCGGATGCTGGACCCCTTACATGGTGGATGCAGGACCCGCTCATGTGGTGGATGCAGGTCCCCCTTACGTGGTGGATGCTGGACCCCCTTACATGGTGAATGCAGGTCCCCCTTACATGGTGAATGCTGGACCCGCTCATGTGGTGGATGCAGGTCCCCCTTACGTGGTGGATGCAGGTCCCCCTTACATGGTGGATGCAGGACTCTCATGTGGTAGATGCAGGTCCCCCTTACGTGGTGGATGCAGGTCCCCCTTACATGGTGGATGCTGGACTCTCATGTGGTAGATGCAGGTCCCCCTTACGTGGCGGATGCTGGACCCCTTACATGGTGGATGCAGGACCCGCTCATGTGGTGGATGCAGGTCCCCCTTACGTGGTGGATGCTGGACCCCCTTACATGGTGAATGCAGGTCCCCCTTACATGGTGAATGCTGGACCCGCTCATGTGGTGGATGCAGGTCCCCCTTACGTGGTGGATGCAGGTCCCCCTTACATGGTGGATGCAGGACTCTCATGTGGTAGATGCAGGTCCCCCTTACGTGGTGGATGCAGGTCCCCCTTACATGGTGGATGCTGGACTCTCATGTGGTAGATGCAGGTCCCCCTTACGTGGCGGATGCAGGTCCTGCTCATGTGGCGGACGCGCTGTTACCCCTGCAGGAGCTCCGGCCGCCGCTCGCTCTCGTCATTCCTGGGGTTGCTTGGTTCCGTGCGGTGACGCCTGTTTGATGGGAGGCTCAGACTATAAGTAGTGCAGTCCAACCACGGTGACAGATGTACCGCAGCAGCTGTGCCACTTCCCATGTGGTGATTATGAGCCGCGCCTCGTGTGAAGCTCCGGACTTACCATTAACGTCCATTAGACGCCTCCTGTGTCCTGGGAGGAATCGTGTTGGGGTAACCTGCAATGTAAAGGGCAATGGGTGATCTGTTATCCCATTCACTTCAATGGTCGCTGAAAGTCTGCAGATTGTTAAAGGGACAACAGCTGGAAAATCTCCAATTCTGCAGCCCTGGGTCAGGACTATTGATGTCCGGTGCCGTGGCTCTAAGTGTGTGGGCCGGGGTTGATGGTGTCTGGTGCCGTGGCTGTAGGTGTGTGGGCAGGGGCTCCCCGTGTGTGGGCAGGGGCTCCCCGTGTGTGGGCAGGGGCTCCCCGTGTGTGGGCAGGGGCTCCCCGTGTGTGGGCAGGGGCTCCCCGTGTGTGGCAGGGGCTCCCCGTGTGTGGGCAGGGGCTCCCCGTGTGTGGCAGGGGCTCCCCGTGTGTGGGCAGGGGCTCCCCGAGTGTGGGAGGGGCTCCCCGTGTGTGGGCAGGGGCTCCCCGTGTGTGGTCAGGGGCTCCCCGTGTGTGGTCAGGGGCTCCCCGTGTGTGGGCAGGGGCTCCCCGTGTGTGGGCAGGGGCTCCCCGTGTGTGGGAGGGGCTCCCCGTGTGTGGGCAGGGGCTCCCCGTGTGTGGTCAGGGGCTCCCCGTGTGTGGTCAGGGGCTCCCCGTGTGTGGGCAGGGGCTCCCCGTGTGTGGGCAGGGGCTCCCCGTGTGTGAGCTTATGATGTGTGGGCCTGGGCTTGCGGTATCTGGGCCAGGGCTGATGGTGCCGGGGCTCGTGGTTTGTGGGCCGGGGGCCCCACTTTGCGGCCCATAAAAGTTGGTGCCTTTGCTTCCTAACATTTGCACGTGGTGTTTCTATTATTCATCATCCGTACTTCTGCTCCGTTACTAAAAACGTATAAAGAACTTTTAAGAAAAAAAAAAAAAACTGAGCGAAGTACGAATGTAATAAACTGTTAAAATCGCCCCGTCTGTGTTCATGCGGTAATGAAGCGACGCTGGGAGCGCGATCCCGCCTGTAATCTGCACCACAGAGCAAGGAAATAGCAGAGGATACGGGAGAAGGGTCCAAAGCTGGACGGCTGCGGCCCCCCAGTCTGAGCGATCTGTAATCTGATGTGTTCAATGACCTTCAGCAGGTAAACAAGAATCAGAGCCGAGACTATTTACAGAACCGGTCAGCGGAGGTCACACACTACAGACACCCGGTAAGGAGCGGGGGTCACACACTACAGACACCCGGTAAGGAGCGGAGGTCACATACTACAGACACCCGGTAAGGAGCGGAGGTCACACACTACAGACACCCGGTAAGGAGCGGGGGTCACACACTACAGACACCCGGTAAGGAGCGGAGGTCACATACTACAGACACCCGGTAAGGAGCGGGGGTCACACACTACAGACACCCGGTAAGGAGCGGAGGTCACATACTACAGACACCCGGTAAGGAGCGGAGGTCACACACTACAGACACCCGGTAAGGAGCGGGGGTCACACACTACAGACACCCGGTAAGGAGCGGAGGTCACATACTACAGACACCCGGTAAGGAGCGGGGGTCACACACTACAGACACCCGGTAAGGAGCGGAGGTCACACACTACAGACACCCGGTAAGGAGCGGAGGTCACATACTACAGACACCCGGTAAGGAGCGGAGGTCACATACTACAGACACCCGGTAAGGAGCGGAGGTCACACACTACAGACACCCGGTAAGGAGCGGGGGTCACACACTACAGACACCCGGTAAGGAGCGGAGGTCACATACTACAGACACCCGGTAAGGAGCGGAGGTCACACACTACAGACACCCGGTAAGGAGCGGGGGTCACACACTACAGACACCCGGTAAGGAGCGGAGGTCACATACTACAGACACCCGGTAAGGAGCGGAGGTCACACACTACAGACACCCGGTAAGGAGCGGAGGTCACATACTACAGACACCCGGTAAGGAGCGGAGGTCACACACTACAGACACCCGGTAAGGAGCGGGGGTCACACACTACAGACACCCGGTAAGGAGCGGAGGTCACATACTACAGACACCCGGTAAGGAGCGGAGGTCACACACTACAGACACCCGGTAAGGAGCGGGGGTCACACACTACAGACACCCGGTAAGGAGCGGAGGTCACATACTACAGACACCCGGTAAGGAGCGGAGGTCACACACTACAGACACCCGGTAAGGAGCGGAGGTCACATACTACAGACACCCGGTAAGGAGCGGAGGTCACACACTACAGACACCCGGTAAGGAGCGGAGGTCACACACTACAGACACCCGGTAAGGAGCGGGGGTCACACACTACAGACACCCGGTAAGGAGCGGAGGTCACACACTACAGACACCCAGTAAGGAGCGGAGGTCACACACTACAGACACCCGGTAAGGAGCGGAGGTCACACACTACAGACACCCAGTAAGGAGCGGAGGTCACACACTACAGACACCCGGTAAGGAGCGGAGGTCACACACTACAGACACCCGGTAAGGAGCGGAGGTCACACACTACAGACACCCAGTAAGGAGCGGAGGTCACACACTACAGACACCCGGTAAGGAGCGGAGGTCACACACTACAGACACCCGGTAAGGAGCGGAGGTCACACACTACAGACACCCGGTAAGGAGCGGAGGTCACACACTACAGACACCCGGTAAGGAGCGGAGGTCACACACTACAGACACCCGGTAAGGAGCGGGGGTCACACACTACAGACACCCAGTAAGGAGCGGAGGTCACACACTACAGACACCCGGTAAGGAGCGGAGGTCACACACTACAGACACCCAGTAAGGAGCGGAGGTCACACACTACAGACACCCGGTAAGGAGCGGGGGTCACACACTACAGACACCCAGTAAGGAGCGGGGGTCACACACTACAGACACCCAGTAAGGAGCGGGGGTCACACACTACAGACACCCAGTAAGGAGCGGAGGTCACATACTACAGACACCCAGTAAGGAGCGGAGGTCACACACTACAGACACCCGGTAAGGAGCGGGGGTCACACACTACAGACACCCAGTAAGGAGCGGAGGTCACACACTACAGACACCCAGTAAGGAGCGGGGGTCACATACTACAGACACCCAGTAAGGAGCGGAGGTCACATACTACAGACACCCAGTAAGGAGCGGAGGTCACACACTACAGACACCCGGTAAGGAGCGGGGGTCACACACTACAGACACCCAGTAAGGAGCGGAGGTCACACACTACAGACACCCGGTAAGGAGCGGGGGTCACATACTACAGACACCCGGTAAGGAGCGGGGGTCACACACTACAGACACCCGGTAAGGAGCGGAGGTCACACACTACAGACACCCGGTAAGGAGCGGGGGTCACACACTACAGACACCCGGTAAGGAGCGGGGGTCACACACTACAGACACCCAGTAAGGAGCGGAGGTCACACACTACAGACACCCGGTAAGGAGCGGGGGTCACATACTACAGACACCCGGTAAGGAGCGGAGGTCACACACTACAGACACCCGGTAAGGAGCGGGGGTCACACACTACAGACACCCAGTAAGGAGCGGAGGTCACACACTACAGACACCCGGTAAGGAGCGGGGGTCACACACTACAGACACCCAGTAAGGAGCGGGGGTCACACACTACAGACGCCCGGTAAGGAGCGGGGGTCACACACTACAGACACCCGGTAAGGAGCGGGGGTCACACACTACAGACACCCGGTAAGGAGCGGGGGTCACACACTACAGACACCCGGTAAGGAGCGGGGGTCACACACTACAGACACCCAGTAAGGAGCGGGGGTCACACACTACAGACACCCAGTAAGGAGCGGAGGTCACATACTACAGACACCCAGTAAGGAGCGGAGGTCACACACTACAGACACCCGGTAAGGAGCGGGGGTCACACACTACAGACACCCAGTAAGGAGCGGAGGTCACACACTACAGACACCCAGTAAGGAGCGGGTGTCACATACTACAGACACCCAGTAAGGAGCGGAGGTCACATACTACAGACACCCAGTAAGGAGCGGAGGTCACACACTACAGACACCCGGTAAGGAGCGGGGGTCACACACTACAGACACCCAGTAAGGAGCGGAGGTCACACACTACAGACACCCGGTAAGGAGCGGGGGTCACACACTACAGACACCCGGTAAGGAGCGGGGGTCACACACTACAGACACCCGGTAAGGAGCGGAGGTCACACACTACAGACACCCGGTAAGGAGCGGAGGTCACACACTACAGACACCCGGTAAGGAGCGGGGGTCACACACTACAGACACCCGGTAAGGAGCGGGGGTCACACACTACAGACACCCAGTAAGGAGCGGGGGTCACACACTACAGACGCCCGGTAAGGAGCGGGGGTCACACACTACAGACGCCCGGTAAGGAGCGGGGGTCACACACTACAGACCACCGGTAAGGAGCGGGGGTCACACACTACAGACACCCAGTAAGGAGCGGGGGTCACACACTACAGACGCCCGGTAAGGAGCGGGGGTCACACACTACAGACACCCGGTAAGGAGCGGGGGTCACACACTACAGACGCCCGGTAAGGAGCGGGGGTCACACACTACAGACACCCAGTAAGGAGCGGAGGTCACACACTACAGACACCCGGTAAGGAGCGGGGGTCACACACTACAGACGCCCGGTAAGGAGCGGGGGTCACACACTACAGACACCCAGTAAGGAGCGGAGGTCACATACTACAGACACCCAGTAAGGAGCGGGGGTCACACACTACAGACGCCCGGTAAGGAGCGGGGGTCACACACTACAGACACCCAGTAAGGAGCGGGGGTCACACACTACAGACGCCCGGTAAGGAGCGGGGGTCACACACTACAGACACCCGGTAAGGAGCGGGGGTCACACACTACAGACACCCGGTAAGGAGCGGAGGTCACACACTACAGACACCCGGTAAGGAGCGGGGGTCACACACTACAGACGCCCGGTAAGGAGCGGGGGTCACATACTACAGACACCCAGTAAGGAGCGGGGGTCACATACTACAGACGCCCAGTAAGGAGCGGAGGTCACATACTACAGACGCCCGGTAAGGAGCGGGGGTCACACACTACAGACGCCCGGTAAGGAGCGGAGGTCACATACTACAGACACCCAGTAAGGAGCGGGGGTCACACACTACAGACGCCCGGTAAGGAGCGGGGGTCACACACTACAGACGCCCGGTAAGGAGCGGAGGTCACATACTACAGACACCCAGTAAGGAGCGGGGGTCACACACTACAGACACCCAGTAAGGAGCGGGGGTCACATACTACAGACACCCGGTAAGGAGCGGGGGTCACACACTACAGACACCCGGTAAGGAGCGGGGGTCACACACTACAGACGCCCGGTAAGGAGCGGGGGTCACACACTACAGACGCCCGGTAAGGAGCGGGGGTCACACACTACAGACACCCGGTAAGGAGCGGGGGTCACACACTACAGACGCCCGGTAAGGAGCGGGGGTCACACACTACAGACACCCAGTAAGGAGCGGAGGTCACACACTACAGACACCCGGTAAGGAGCGGGGGTCACACACTACAGACGCCCGGTAAGGAGCGGGGGTCACACACTACAGACGCCCAGTAAGGAGCGCAGGTCACATACTACAGACACCCAGTAAGGAGCGGGGGTCACACACTACAGACGCCCGGTAAGGAGCGGGGGTCACACACTACAGACACCCAGTAAGGAGCGGGGGTCACACACTACAGACGCCCGGTAAGGAGCGGAGGTCACATACTACAGACACCCAGTAAGGAGCGGGGGTCACATACTACAGACACCCAGTAAGGAGCGGGGGTCACACACTACAGACGCCCGGTAAGGAGCGGGGGTCACACACTACAGACGCCCGGTAAGGAGCGGGGGTCACACACTACAGACACCCAGTAAGGAGCGGAGGTCACACACTACAGACACCCGGTAAGGAGCGGAGGTCACATACTACAGACACCCGGTAAGGAGCGGGGGTCACACACTACAGACACCCAGTAAGGAGCGGAGGTCACACACTACAGACACCCGGTAAGGAGCGGGGGTCACACACTACAGACACCCAGTAAGGAGCGGGGGTCACACACTACAGACACCCGGTAAGGAGCGGGGGTCACACACTACAGACACCCGGTAAGGAGCGGGGGTCACACACTACAGGCACATACTACAGACACCCAGTAAGGAGCGGGGGTCACACACTACAGACACCCAGTAAGGAGCGGAGGTCACACACTACAGACACCCAGTAAGGAGCGGAGGTCACACACTACAGACACCCGGTAAGGAGCGGAGGTCACACACTACAGACACCCAGTAAGGAGCGGAGGTCACATACTACAGACACCCAGTAAGGAGCGGAGGTCACACACTACAGACACCCGGTAAGGAGCGGGGGTCACACACTACAGACACCCGGTAAGGAGCGGGGGTCACACACTACAGACACCCGGTAAGGAGCGGGGGTCACATACTACAGACACCCGGTAAGGAGCGGAGGTCACACACTACAGACACCCAGTAAGGAGCGGGGGTCACATACTACAGACACCCGGTAAGGAGCGGGGGTCACATACTACAGACACCCAGTAAGGAGCGGGGGTCACACACTACAGACACCCGGTAAGGAGCGGAGGTCACACACTACAGACACCCGGTAAGGAGCGGGGGTCACACACTACAGACACCCGGTAAGGAGCGGAGGTCACACACTACAGACACCCGGTAAGGAGCGGGGGTCACATACTACAGACACCCGGTAAGGAGCGGGGGTCACATACTACAGACACCCGGTAAGGAGCGGGGGTCACATACTACAGACACCCGGTAAGGAGCGGGGGTCACATACTACAGACACCCGGTAAGGAGCGGAGGTCACATACTACAGACGCCCGGTAAGGAGCGGGGGTCACATACTACAGACGCCCGGTAAGGAGCGGGGGTCACATACTACAGACGCCCGGTAAGGAGCGGAGGTCACACACTACAGACACCCGGTAAGTAGCGGGGGTCACATACTACAGACACCCGGTAAGGAGCGGAGGTCACATACTACAGACACCCGGTAAGGAGCGGAGGTCACATACTACAGACGCCCGGTAAGGAGCGGGGGTCACATACTACAGACGCCCGGTAAGGAGCGGGGGTCACATACTACAGACGCCCGGTAAGGAGCGGAGGTCACACACTACAGACACCCGGTAAGTAGCGGGGGTCACACACTACAGACGCCCGGTAAGGAGCGGAGGTCACATACTACAGACGCCCGGTAAGGAGCGGAGGTCACACACTACAGACGCCCGGTAAGGAGCGGGGGTCACACACTACAGACACCCGGTAAGGAGCGGGGGTCACACACTACAGACACCCGGTAAGGAGCGGGGGTCACACACTACAGACACCCGGTAAGGAGCGGAGGTCACACACTACAGACACCCGGTAAGGAGCGGAGGTCACACACTACAGACACCCGGTAAGGAGCGGGGGTCACATACTACAGACACCCGGTAAGGAGCGGGGGTCACACACTACAGACACCCAGTAAGGAGCGGGGGTCACACACTACAGACACCCGGTAAGGAGCGGGGGTCACACACTACAGACACCCGGTAAGGAGCGGAGGTCACATACTACAGACACCCGGTAAGGAGCGGAGGTCACACACTACAGACACCCGGTAAGGAGCGGAGGTCACATACTACAGACACCCGGTAAGGAGCGGGGGTCACACACTACAGACACCCGGTAAGGAGCGGAGGTCACATACTACAGACACCCGGTAAGGAGCGGGGGTCACACACTACAGACACCCGGTAAGGAGCGGGGGTCACACACTACAGGCACATACTACAGACACCCAGTAAGGAGCGGGGGTCACACACTACAGACACCCGGTAAGGAGCGGAGGTCACACACTACAGACACCCGGTAAGGAGCGGGGGTCACACACTACAGACACCCAGTAAGGAGCGGAGGTCACATACTACAGACACCCGGTAAGGAGCGGAGGTCACATACTACAGACACCCGGTAAGGAGCGGAGGTCACATACTACAGACACCCGGTAAGGAGCTGGGGTCACATACTACAGACACCCGGTAAGGAGCGGGGGTCACATACTACAGACACCCAGTAAGGAGCGGGGGTCACATACTACAGACACCCAGTAAGGAGCGGGGGTCACATACTACAGACACCCGGTAAGGAGCGGGGGTCACATACTACAGACACCCGGTAAGGAGCGGGGGTCACATACTACAGACACCCAGTAAGGAGCGGGGGTCACACACTACAGACACCCGGTAAGGAGCGGAGGTCACACACTACAGACACCCGGTAAGGAGCGGGGGTCACACACTACAGACACCCGGTAAGGAGCGGGGGTCACACACTACAGACACCCGGTAAGGAGCGGAGGTCACACACTACAGACACCCGGTAAGGAGCGGGGGTCACATACTACAGACACCCGGTAAGGAGCGGGGGTCACATACTACAGACACCCGGTAAGGAGCGGAGGTCACACACTACAGACACCCGGTAAGGAGCGGGGGTCACATACTACAGACACCCAGTAAGGAGCGGGGGTCACACACTACAGACACCCGGTAAGGAGCGGAGGTCACACACTACAGACACCCGGTAAGGAGCGGAGGTCACACACTACAGACACCCGGTAAGGAGCGGAGGTCACACACTACAGACACCCGGTAAGGAGCGGAGGTCACATACTACAGACACCCGGTAAGGAGCGGGGGTCACACACTACAGACACCCGGTAAGGAGCGGAGGTCACACACTACAGACACCCGGTAAGGAGCGGAGGTCACACACTACAGACACCCGGTAAGGAGCGGAGGTCACACACTACAGACACCCGGTAAGGAGCGGGGTCACATACTACAGACACCCAGTAAGGAGCGGGGGTCACATACTACAGACACCCGGTAAGGAGCGGGGGTCACATACTACAGACACCCGGTAAGGAGCGGGGGTCACATACTACAGACACCCGGTAAGGAGCGGGGGTCACACACTACAGACACCCGGTAAGGAGCGGGGGTCACACACTACAGACACCCGGTAAGGGGCGGGGGTCACATACTACAGACGTCAGGTATGGATTAGCACACGTGCTGGATGTTGCAATAAATATATATACACAAGACCAAAGTGGTGGACAAAAAAAAATATAAAAAACAAACAAAACGAAGAACACCTTCATACTGCCATGTCACAATTATAAAGCAGTTTTTAGCTAGAGATTTTTCGACCCCAATTATCAGAAATATCAGGGGGCAGATAGTCACCTTCACCAGTATGCGACCTGATTGGCTGAGCCAACTTTACGATGAGCAGCGGCTGCACAGAGGCCTTAAGATGAACGCCGGCCGCACCGAGGCCTTACAATGAACGCCGGCCTCACAGAGACCTTACGATTAGCGACGGCTGCACCGAGGCCTTACGATGAGTGGAGAGCGCACCGAGGCCTTATGATGAACGCCGGCCGCACCGAAGCCTTACGATGAGCAGACAGTGCACTGAGACCTTACGATGTGCGGCGGCTGCACAGAGACATTACGATGAACGCCGGCCGCACCGAGGCCTTACAATGAACGCCGGCCTCACAGAGACCTTACGATTAGCGACGGCTGCACCGAGGCCTTACGATGAGTGGAGAGCGCACCGAGGCCTTACGATGAGCAGACAGTGCACTGAGACCTTACGATGTGCGGCGGCTGCACAGAGACATTACGATGAACGCCGGCTGCACAGAGGTCTTACGATGAGTGGAGGGCGCACCGAGGCCTTACAATGAACGCCGGCCTCACAGAGACCTTACGATGAGCGGCGGCTGCACCGAGGCCTTACGATGAGTGGAGAGCGCACCGAGGCCTTACGATGAGCAGAGAGTGCACCGAGGCCTTACTATGAACGCCAGCCGCACCGAGACATTACGATGAGCAGCGGCCGCACCGAGGCCTTACGATGAGTGGAGAGCGCACCAAGGCCTTATGCTGAGCGGAGAGCGCACCGAGGCCTTACAATGAGCGACGGCTGCACTGAGGCCTTACGATGAACGCCGGCCTCACAGAAACCTTACGATGAGTGGCAGGTGCATCGCGGCCTTACGATGAATGCCGGCCTCACAGAGACCTTACGATGAGCGGCGGCTGCAACGAGGCCTTACGATGAGTGGAGAGCGCACCGAGGCCTTACGATGAACACCAGCCGCACCGAAGCCTTACGATGAGCGGAGAGGGCACTGAGGCCTTACGATGAACGCCAGCCGCACCGAGGCCTTACGATGAACGCCAGCCGCACCGAGGCCTTACGATGAGCGGAGAGGGCACCGAGGCCTTACGATGAACGCCAGCCGCACCAAGGCCTTACGATGAACGCCAGCCACACCGAGGCCTTACGATGAGCGGAGAGGGCACCGAGGCCTTACGATGAACGCCAGCCGCACCGCGCCTTACGATGAACGCCAGCCGCACCGAGGCCTTACGATGAGCGGAGAGCGCACCGAGGCCTTACGATGAACGCCGGCTGCACCGAGGCCTTACGATGAGCGGCGGCTGCACAAAGACATTACGATGAATGCCGGCTGCAGAGGTCTTACGATGAGTGGAGAGCGCACCAAGGCCTTACGATGAGTGGAGAGCGCACCGAGGCCTTACGATGAGTGGAGGGCGCACCGAGGCCTTACGGTAAGTGGAGAGTGCACCGAGGCCTTACAATGAACGCCGGCCTCACAGAGACCTTACGATGAGCGCCAGCCGCACTGAGGCCTTACGATGAGAGAGCGCACCGAGGCCTTACAATGAGTGGAGAGCGCACCGAGGCCTTACGATGAGTGGAGAGCGCATTGAGGCTTTACGATGAGTGGAGAGCACACTGAGGCTTTACGATGAGTGGAGAGCACACTGAGGCCTTACAATGAGTGGAGAGCGCACCGAGGCTTTACGATGAGTGGAGAGCGCATTGAGGCCTTACGATGAGTGGAGAGCACACTGAGGCTTTACGATGAGTGGAGAGCACACTGAGGCCTTACGGTAAGTGGAGAGTGCACCGAGGCCTTACAATGAACGCCGGCCTCACAGAGACCTTACGATGAGCGCCAGCCGCACCGAGGCCTTACGATGAGAGAGCGCACTGAGGCCTTACAATGAGTGGAGAGCGCACCGAGGCTTTACGATGAGTGGAGAGCGCACTGAGGCCTTACGATGAGTGGAGAGCACACCGAGGCCTTACGATGAACGCCGGCCGCACCGAGGTCTTATGATGAGTGGAGAGCGCACCGAGACACTACGATCAGGAGTGCCTGCATGGATTTTGGGCTCTACTTGAGGGGCCACGCTAGAGTTGCAGTAACATCTGCTGGATCATCAGCACTCGTGCAGATAAGCAGAGATTGTCCTCAGTTATAAGGCATGTCGCCAGGACTTGGTTGTCTCACTTCTCCCCCAGACCACAGTGAGACACATTGGCGCACTCGCTGCCAGTGATGACATCTTCGTGTCACTGCCATCATCAGACGGCCAGGTGTCCTCAGAAGTGATGATCACAGGTGACGATGAACACGTCTGTCCAGCTCCTGGCATCTTTTATTCTGCGCTGGCCCAATTCTAAACACTCACGTCCCCCAGTATAACCCAACCGTGACTGCTGGTTTTCATCATAGCTGGCACCCTGGCGCTCCCTGAGATGCACAGGTGCTACCGGGGGATCACAATGACTGAGGTCCGGCCGGTCACTATAACCAGATCTCGTCCGGCCCCAGTCACCATTCTACTTCTATCCCTGCCCAGCACTGGGGCGTTCTCAGTCGCCCGCTCGCCCCACTTGCAGACTCCACTGCTGCCGTCCTGTGCTATGTTCCAGGCATTGCCCATGAGTCACAGTCCTAATGAAGACCCTTCCCCCATCACCCTCTGCCTGAGGCCCTAATGGTTTCTGTGCGGCATGAAGGTGTCATTCTGCTATTGTAGCTGCCCATCCCGACCTCAGAAAGAAAACCGGCCGGTGGGAGGGTGCACCAAAATATGTGGCCGCCATGATGCCCGGGCGCCCGCGCTAGGTTCAAGCAGTCAAATCTGTGCTAAATTTTTCAGTCCTGGATGCAATTAAAATAAAAATGGTGTTGTATTCACCTTCCAGTGCCCCTGCGGATTCATTGCAGGTCACTCCGGAGGAGAGTACCGCTGCAGACAATCAGGTGATTAGAAGAATGTGTTGGTGTGCACTAGAAGGTCTGACGCTTTTCATGCTAAACGCATCCGTGCGTTAATTGTTCTTTAAGGCTACATTCACATTAGCCGATATCAGCAGGTGACGGGGCTCCCCCGATAAAGCCGGCGCTTCTGTTTGGTGCGGTTCTTACAGAACACAGGCTGGGCTGAGCGCTCGCGTACTGGGAGGTGGAGGGGACGATCGTTCACCGGCCAGCGATTGTGTCAGACACAGCGATATCGTATGGATATCGCTGGAACGTCACGAATCGTACCGTCGTAGCGATCAAAATGGCACTGTGTGACGGTACCCTTACACAAGCAGTACATGTCACCATATGGGGAGACGGCCAGTCTAGCAGACAGGAAGGCTGTACAGTGGCTGAGCCAGGAAGGGACTACAAGCCCCAGCATGTGGCGGTGTCAGTGACTTGTGGATCCAGTGCAGTGGAGCATCAGCTGAGGTCAGGGCTGTGCAGCCCCCATAGATCAGCATTCGTTCCTCCTCGGATTCCCCGGCACCGCTCTTATGTAACATAACCAGTACTGTCCCGCAGGATCCACCAGCGCACGGGCGGCTTCTAGGGATCTGGCGAGTTTCCCCGGTTTCTACAGCGACGGCTCATGTGCACACAACGCTCCCGGCGTCATCGAGGAAGAGAAAAGCGAGGATCTTACTGGATTGGAAAATCACCAAAAAACAAGACGGGCGAGTCACCAAGGCCGGAAACAAGGGGGAAAGTTTAAAATTCTCTAAGTTCTCCAAGTAATGTGAGTCAGGAGGGCGGAGAACGTGACGGCGGAGAACGTGACGGCGGGGAACGTGACGGCGGGGAACGTGACGGCAGAGAACGTGACGGCGGGGAACGTGACGGCGGGGAACGTGACGGCGGAGAACGTGACGGCGGAGAACGTGACAGCGGGGAACGTGACGGCGGGGAACGTGACGGCGGGGAACGTGACGGCGGAGAACGTGACGGCGGGGAACGTGACGGCGGGGAACGTGACGGCGGGGAACGTGACGGCGAAAAACGTGACGGCGGAGAACGTGACGGCGAAAAACGTGACGGCGGGGAACGTGACGGCGAAAAACGTGACGGCGGAGAACGTGACGGCGGGGAACGTGACGGCGGAGAACGTGACGGCGGAGAACGTGACGGCGGAGAACGTGACGGCGGGGAACGTGACGGCGGGGAACGTGACGGCGGGGAACGTGACGGCGGGGAACGTGACGGCGGGGAACGTGACGGCGGGGAACGTGACGGCGGGGAACGTGACGGCGGGGAACGTGACAGCGGGGAACGTGACGGCGGGGAACGTGACTTCAATTGTATCCAGTATACAATGTGATGTAAGCAAACGCTCAGAGGACTGGATACAATGTAACAAATGATCAGCTGTGAGCAGGACCGCACCAGTGGATGCAGATGAGAGCATTTTCACAGACAGCAAGCAGAGATCCTGAGCACAAACCGCTGTCAGTCCGAGTAGACGATGTGAGAGACATAGAATGAAGACTCCGGCTCAGGAGACCGGCGGCCGCTCCGGACCACACCGTACTAGGAGCCGGAATCATGGACGTCTGCATTCAGCTCACACTAGCGTTAACTGCAATCCGTCACAATGCGTCGTTTTGCAGAAAAAACGCATCCTGCAAAAGTGCTTGCAGGATGCGTTTTTTCCCCCATAGACTTGTATTGACGACGCATTGCGACAGGTTGCCACACGTCCCATCCGTCGTGCGACGGATGCGTCGTGCTTTGGCGGACAGTCGGCACAAAAAAACGGTACATGTAACTTTTTTTGTGCGACGTGTCCGTCTTTTCCGACCGGGCATGCGCGGCCGGAATTCCATCCCCTCCTCCCCGCACCTCACAATGGGGCAACGGATGCGCTGAAAAGCAGCATCCGCTGCACCCGTTGTGCGGCAGAGACAACGCTAGCGTCGGTAACCTCGGCCCGACGCACTGCGACGGACCGAGCCCGACGCTAGTGTGAAAGTAGCCTAACTCGTGGCCTAACCGATGGGGACAGAGAGGTGATGGCCGGTCCGTCCGTGTGGGTGGATGCGGGAATCACTGCTGCATTTAGGGGGTTTATATTGGAGGTGGTCTCTGCACCTAATGGCCTGGGAGGACTGGCTGGTGGCTGTGACGGTCAGGAGCAGAGGGCCGCTGCTTCCCTGGAGGTCTGTGCCTGGCCCGCCGGCTGATCACCGCCAATACTGATATTCTGCCTCCAGATGTTTTCTAGAGCAAGAAAAGTTCCCAGATTGTGGCCCCCGGGCTCCTCGCCGTCTCCGTGCCCCACGGGGTCCTGGATTTATGACCAGAAGATGGACTAGGGCAGCACGGTGGCGCAGTGGTTAGCACAGCAGCCTTGCAGCACTGGGGTCCTGGGTTCTAATCCCACCAAGGACAACATCTGCAAGAAGTTTGTATGTTCTCTCCATGTTTGCGTGGGTTTCCTCCTGGTTCTCCGGTTTCCTCCCACATTCCAAAGACATACTGATAGGGAATTTAGATTGTGAGCCCCATCGGGGACAGTGATGATAATGTCTGCAACCTGTAAAGCGCTGCGGAATATGTTAGCGCTATATAAAAATAAAGATTATTATTATGGACTAAAAAAATAATAATAATTTACAATGAAAAATGCAGAATTGCCAGCGCGGCCTGGACCCGACCAGTGACTGCAGCCGTCCACAGACCCTCATTGTGTGACCCCAGACGTCTGGAGGGGAGCAGGCGATGGCTGAGGCTGGAGTATCGGAGAACCCCCCAGCAGCCGCCATTGTCCTGTTATCTGTGATTGTTCACCCCATCCCCCACTCCATCCTGTCTGGTATCAATGACTCTTATCAGCCTCTGCAGGAGTCAGGACAGACAATGGGTGCATGGGGGGTACCGCGCATCTAAGCCGGGGACAGGTGAAAATCCCCTCAATTTATCACACACGCTGGGATTGGATACACGGCTCAGCAAAATGTATCACATACTGTGGGATTGGATACTCGGCTCAGTGAAATGTGTCACATACTGTGGGATTGGATACACAGTTCAGTGAAATGTGTCACATACTGTGGGATTGGATACACAGTTCAGTGAAATGTGTCACATACTGTGGGATTGGATACACGGCTCAGTGAAATGTGTCACATACTGTGGGATTGGATACACGGCTCAGTGAAATGTGTCACATACTGTGGGATTGGATACACGGTTCAGTGAAATGTGTCACATACTGTGGGATTGGATACACAGTTCAGTGAAATGTGTCACATACTGTGGGATTGGATACACGGCTCAGTGAAATGTGTCACATACTGTGGGATTGGATACACGGCTCAGTGAAATGTATCACATACTGTGGGATTGGATACACACGAACTTCAGTGAAATGTGTCACATACTGTGGGATTGGATACACGGCTCAGTGAAATGTATCACATACTGTGGGATTGGATACACGGCTCAGTGAAATGTGTCACATACTGTGGGATTGGATACACAGTTCAGTGAAATGTGTCACATACTGTGGGATTGGATACACAGCTCAGCGAAATGTATCACATACTGTGGGATTGGATACACGGCTCAGCGAAATGTGTCACATACTGTGGGATTGGATACACAGTTCAGTGAAATGTATCACATACTGTGGGATTGGATACTCGGCTCAGTGAAATGTATCACATACTGTGGGATTGGATACACGGCTCAGTGAAATGTGTCACATACTGTGGGATTGGATACACAGTTCAGTGAAATGTGTCACATACTGTGGGATTGGATACACAGCTCAGCGAAATGTATCACATACTGTGGGATTGGATACACGGCTCAGCGAAATGTGTCACATACTGTGGGATTGGATACACGGCTCAGTGAAATGTATCACATACTGTGGGATTGGATACACGGCTCAGCGAAATGTATCACATACTGTGGGATTGGATACACGGCTCAGTGAAATGTGTCACATACTGTGGGATTGGATACACAGTTCAGTGAAATATATCACATACTGTGGGATTGGATACACGGCTCAGCGAAATGTGTCACATACTGTGGGATTGGATACACGGCTCAGTGAAATGTATCACATACTGTGGGATTGGATACACGGCTCAGTGAAATGTGTCACATACTGTGGGATTGGATACTCGGCTCAGTGAAATGTGTCACATACTGTGGGATTGGATACACAGCTCAGCGAAATGTATCACATACTGTGGGATTGGATACACGGCTCAGCGAAATGTGTCACATACTGTGGGATTGGATACACGGCTCAGTGAAATGTATCACATACTGTGGGATTGGATACACGGCTCAGTGAAATATATCACATACTGTGGGATTGGATACACGGCTCAGTGAAATGTGTCACATACTGTGGGATTGGATACTCGGCTCAGTGAAATGTATCACATACTGTGGGATTGGATACACGGCTCAGTGAAATGTGTCACATACTGTGGGATTGGATACACAGCTCAGCGAAATGTATCACATACTGTGGGATTGGATACACGGCTCAGCGAAATGTGTCACATACTGTGGGATTGGATACACGGCTCAGTGAAATGTATCACATACTGTGGGATTGGATACACGGCTCAGCGAAATGTATCACATACTGTGGGATTGGATACACGGCTCAGTGAAATGTGTCACATACTGTGGGATTGGATACACAGTTCAGTGAAATATATCACATACTGTGGGATTGGATACACGGCTCAGCGAAATGTGTCACATACTGTGGGATTGGATACACGGCTCAGTGAAATGTATCACATACTGTGGGATTGGATACACGGCTCAGTGAAATGTGTCACATACTGTGGGATTGGATACACAGTTCAGTGAAATGTGTCACATACTGTGGGATTGGATACACAGCTCAGCGAAATGTATCACATACTGTGGGATTGGATACACGGCTCAGCGAAATGTGTCACATACTGTGGGATTGGATACACGGCTCAGTGAAATGTGTCACATACTGTGGGATTGGATACTCGGCTCAGTGAAATGTGTCACATACTGTGGGATTGGATACACAGCTCAGCGAAATGTATCACATACTGTGGGATTGGATACACGGCTCAGCGAAATGTGTCACATACTGTGGGATTGGATACACGGCTCAGTGAAATGTGTCACATACTGTGGGATTGGATACACGGCTCAGTGAAATGTGTCACATACTGTGGGATTGGATACACGGCTCAGTGAAATGTATCACATACTGTGGGATTGGATACACGGCTCAGTGAAATGTGTCACATACTGTGGGATTGGATACACGGCTCAGTGAAATGTGTCACATACTGTGGGATTGGATACACAGCTCAGCGAAATGTATCACATACTGTGGGATTGGATACACGGCTCAGCGAAATGTATCACATACTGTGGGATTGGATACACGGCTCAGCGAAATGTGTCACATACTGTGGGATTGGATACACAGCTCAGTGAAATGTGTCACATACTGTGGGATTGGATACACGGCTCAGTGAAATGTATCACATACTGTGGGATTGGATACACGGCTCAGTGAAATGTGTCACATACTGTGGGATTGGATACAGGGCTCAGTGAAATGTGTCACATACTGTGGGATTGGATACTCGGCTCAGTGAAATGTGTCACATACTGTGGGATTGGATACAGGGCTCAGTGAAATGTATCACATACTGTGGGATTGGATACACGGCTCAGTGAAATGTATCACATACTGTGGGATTGGATACACGGCTCAGTGAAATGTATCACATACTGTGGGATTGGATACACGGCTCAGTGAAATGTGTCACATACTGTGGGATTGGATACACGGCTCAGTGAAATGTATCACATACTGTGGGATTGGATACTCGGCTCAGTGAAATGTATCACATACTGTGGGATTGGATACACAGTTCAGTGAAATGTGTCACATACTGTGGGATTGGATACACGGCTCAGTGAAATGTGTCACATACTGTGGGATTGGATACACGGCTCAGTGAAATGTGTCACATACTGTGGGATTGGATACTCGGCTCAGTGAAATGTATCACATACTGTGGGATTGGATACACGGCTCAGTGAAATGTATCACATACTGTGGGATTGGATACACGGCTCAGTGAAATGTGTCACATACTGTGGGATTGGATACACGGCTCAGTGAAATGTGTCACATACTGTGGGATTGGATACTCGGCTCAGTGAAATGTATCACATACTGTGGGATTGGATACACAGTTCAGTGAAATGTATCACATACTGTGGGATTGGATACTCGGCTCAGTGAAATGTATCACATACTGTGGGATTGGATACACAGTTCAGTGAAATGTATCACATACTGTGGGATTGGATACTCGGCTCAGTGAAATGTGTCACATACTGTGGGATTGGATACAGGGCTCAGTGAAATGTGTCACATACTGTGGGATTGGATACACGGCTCAGTGAAATGTGTCACATACTGTGGGATTGGATACACGGCTCAGTGAAATGTGTCACATACTGTGGGATTGGATACACAGTTCAGTGAAATGTGTCACATACTGTGGGATTGGATACACGGCTCAGTGAAATGTATCACATACTGTGGGATTGGATACTCGGCTCAGTGAAATGTGTCACATACTGTGGGATTGGATACACAGTTCAGTGAAATGTGTCACATACTGTGGGATTGGATACACGGCTCAGTGAAATGTGTCACACACGCTGGGATTGGATACACGGCTCAGTGAAATGTGTCACATACTGTGGGATTGGATACACAGCTCAGTGAAATGTGTCACATACTGTGGGATTGGATACACAGCTCAGTGAAATGTGTCACACACGCTGGGATTGGATACACGGCTCAGTGAAATGTGTCACATACTGTGGGATTGGATACTCGGCTCAGTGAAATGTGTCACATACTGTGGGATTGGATACACGGCTCAGTGAAATGTGTCACATACTGTGGGATTGGATACACAGTTCAGTGAAATGTGTCACATACTGTGGGATTGGATACACGGCTCAGTGAAATGTGTCACATACTGTGGGATTGGATACACAGTTCAGTGAAATGTATCACATACTGTGGGATTGGATACACGGCTCAGTGAAATGTGTCACATACTGTGGGATTGGATACTCGGCTCAGTGAAATGTATCACATACTGTGGGATTGGATACACGGCTCAGTGAAATGTGTCACATACTGTGGGATTGGATACACAGTTCAGTGAAATGTGTCACATACTGTGGGATTGGATACTCGGCTCAGTGAAATGTGTCACATACTGTGGGATTGGATACACGGCTCAGTGAAATGTGTCACATACTGTGGGATTGGATACACAGTTCAGTGAAATGTGTCACATACTGTGGGATTGGATACACGGCTCAGTGAAATGTGTCACATACTGTGGGATTGGATACACGGCTCAGTGAAATGTGTCACATACTGTGGGATTGGATACACAGTTCAGTGAAATGTGTCACATACTGTGGGATTGGATACACAGTTCAGTGAAATGTATCACATACTGTGGGATTGGATACACGGCTCAGTGAAATGTGTCACATACTGTGGGATTGGATACACGGCTCAGTGAAATGTGTCACATACTGTGGGATTGGATACACGGCTCAGTGAAATGTGTCACATACTGTGGGATTGGATACACGGCTCAGTGAAATGTGTCACATACTGTGGGATTGGATACACGGCTCAGTGAAATGTGTCACATACTGTGGGATTGGATACACGGTTCAGTGAAATGTGTCACATACTGTGGGATTGGATACACGGCTCAGTGAAATGTGTCACATACTGTGGGATTGGATACACAGTTCAGTGAAATGTGTCACATACTGTGGGATTGGATACACGGCTCAGTGAAATGTGTCACATACTGTGGGATTGGATACACGGCTCAGTGAAATGTGTCACATACTGTGGGATTGGATACACGGCTCAGTGAAATGTGTCACATACTGTGGGATTGGATACACAGTTCAGTGAAATGTGTCACATACTGTGGGATTGGATACACGGCTCAGTGAAATGTGTCACATACTGTGGGATTGGATACACGGTTCAGTGAAATGTGTCACATACTGTGGGATTGGATACACGGCTCAGTGAAATGTGTCACATACTGTGGGATTGGATACACAGTTCAGTGAAATGTGTCACATACTGTGGGATTGGATACACGGCTCAGTGAAATGTGTCACATACTGTGGGATTGGATACACGGCTCAGTGAAATGTGTCACATACTGTGGGATTGGATACACGGCTCAGTGAAATGTATCACATACTGTGGGATTGGATACACGGCTCAGTGAAATGTGTCACATACTGTGGGATTGGATACACGGCTCAGTGAAATGTGTCACATACTGTGGGATTGGATACACGGCTCAGTGAAATGTGTCACACACGCTGGGATTGGATACACGGCTCAGTGAAATGTATCACATACTGTGGGATTGGATACACAGCTCAGTGAAATGTGTCACATACTGTGGGATTGGATACACAGCTCAGTGAAATGTGTCACATACTGTGGGATTGGATACACGGCTCAGTGAAATGTGTCACATACTGTGGGATTGGATACACGGCTCAGTGAAATGTGTCACACACGCTGGGATTGGATACACGGCTCAGTGAAATGTGTCACATACTGTGGGATTGGATACTCGGCTCAGTGAAATGTGTCACATACTGTGGGATTGGATACACAGCTCAGTGAAATGTGTCACATACTGTGGGATTGGATACACAGTTCAGTGAAATGTGTCACATACTGTGGGATTGGATACACAGTTCATTGAAATGTGTCACAAACTGTGGGATTGGATACACGGTTCAGTGAAATGTGTCACATACTGTGGGATTGGATACACAGCTCAGTGAAATGTGTCACATACTGTGGGATTGGATACACAGTTCAGTGAAATGTGTCACATACTGTGGGATTGGATACACAGTTCAGTGAAATGTGTCACAAACTGTGGGATTGGATACTCGGCTCAGTGAAATGTGTCACATACTGTGGGATTGGATACACGGTTCAGTGAAATGTGTCACATACTGTGGGATTGGATACACGGTTCAGTGAAATGTGTCACATACTGTGGGATTGGATACACGGTTCAGTGAAATGTGTCACATACTGTGGGATTGGATACACGGCTCAGTGAAATGTGTCACATACTGTGGGATTGGATACACGGTTCAGTGAAATGTGTCACATACTGTGGGATTGGATACACAGTTCAGTGAAATGTGTCACATACTGTGGGATTGGATACACGGCTCAGTGAAATGTGTCACATACTGTGGGATTGGATACACGGCTCAGTGAAATGTGTCACATACTGTGGGATTGGATACACGGCTCAGTGAAATGTGTCACATACTGTGGGATTGGATACACGGCTCAGTGAAATGTGTCACATACTGTGGGATTGGATACACACGAACTTCAGTGAAATGTGTCACATACTGTGGGATTGGATACACGGCTGAGTGAAATGTGTCACATACTGTGGGATTGGATACACGGCTCAGTGAAATGTATCACATACTGTGGGATTGGATACACGGCTCAGTGAAATGTGTCACATACTGTGGGATTGGATACACGGCTCAGTGAAATGTGTCACATACTGTGGGATTGGATACACACGAACTTCAGTGAAATGTGTCACATACTGTGGGATTGGATACACGGCTCAGTGAAATGTGTCACATACTGTGGGATTGGATACACGGCTCAGTGAAATGTATCACATACTGTGGGATTGGATACACGGCTGAGTGAAATGTGTCACATACTGTGGGATTGGATACACGGCTCAGTGAAATGTGTCACATACTGTGGGATTGGATACACGGCTCAGTGAAATGTATCACATACTGTGGGATTGGATACACAGCTCAGTGAAATGTGTCACATACTGTGGGATTGGATACACGGCTGAGTGAAATGTGTCACATACTGTGGGATTGGATACACGGCTCAGTGAAATGCGTCACATACTGTGGGATTGGATACACGGCTCAGTGAAATGTATCACATACTGTGGGATTGGATACACGGCTCAGTGAAATGTGTCACATACTGTGGGATTGGATACACGGCTCAGTGAAATGTATCACATACTGTGGGATTGGATACACGGCTCAGTGAAATGTGTCACATACTGTGGGATTGGATACACAGTTCAGTGAAATGTGTCACATACTGTGGGATTGGATACACAGTTCAGTGAAATGTGTCACATACTGTGGGATTGGATACGCAGCTCAGTGAAATGTGTCACATACTGTGGGATTGGATACACGGCTCAGTGAAATGTGTCACATACTGTGGGATTGGATACACGGCTCAGTGAAATGTATCACATACTGTGGGATTGGATACACAGCTCAGTGAAATGTGTCACATACTGTGGGATTGGATACACGGCTCAGCAGACAGTATCACAGAGTATACGCACGGCTCAGGAGTACACGGTCTCTTATTCCATGACTGGACTGTTCACAGCAGAGTTGTTGTTCCTTTGTCTCGGTGTCTGATGTCGGGGGATGAGCTGCAGGAATCTACAGATCCGGTTTTTCTGGTCTGGTGTCTGCGACTCTGTGGACGTGGCAGCGGAAAATCCTGGATAAGATCCAAATAAAAGCTGGAGGGCAAAGAAAGTCAAATCTGGATGTAATCCTCGAATAATAACGGGTGAGCGATGGAAAGCGATATAAATAATAATAAAGTGATTGGAGTCCCCGGCCGCAGCGCCCCCTGCACCAGCCGTGCATGTGCCGCTCCTGTCTGCACCGCGGTGCCGTCTATACCGCCGTGTACAGCTCCTCCGCAAATCATAGGAAGCCGCCGCTCTGGTGCACGCCACACGTCCACCGTCACTACTCACAAATGAGGGGAAAGAGAACGTTTTTAAAGACATCTCTGCCGTACCAACACCGAGCTTCTGATGCCGCCGACCTCGTGACAATGCCGCCGCCGACCTTGAGACGATGCAGCCAGCCTTGTGACAATGCCGCCGACCTTGAGATGCCGCCGCCGACCTCGTGACAATGCCGCCGACCTTGAGATGCCGCCGCTGACCTCGTGACGATGCCGCCAACCTTGAGATGCTGCCACCGACCTCGTGACGATGCCGCCGATCTTGAGATGCCGCCGACCTTGTGACGATGCCGCCAACCTTGAGATGCTGCCACCGACCTCGTGACAATGCCGCCGGCCTTGAGATGTCGCCGCCGACCTCGTGACGATGCTGCCGCCGACCTCGTGACGATGCCGCCGCCGACCTCGTGACGATGCCGCCGACGACGACCTTGTGACGATGCCACCGCCGACCTCGTGACGATGCCACCGACCTTGAGATGCCGCCGCCGACCTTGTGACGATGCAGCCGGCCTTGAGATGCCGCCGCCGACCTCGTGACGATGCCGCCGATTGTGGCCACGTTTCTACTTCCCCAGTCATAAAGTCGCAAATAATTCTATGGAGGCCGCGTCTAGGAAATGTGAGAACGAGCTGGATGTGGCGGTGTCCATTCTCTATCACATTCACGTGTCGTCATCACCTCAGACCAAGGAATTACCAAAACAATCGGTGCAAAGTGTGCACGACCCACAGACGGCCACAGATATACAGACCCTGAGCATGACGAAGTGTAAGCAGAGTGATCCATGTATCCAGCACCCAGTGATGGCGGCATTCTGCACCCGCAGTGGTGCAAGCAACAGTGCTAACCACTGAGCCACCACAGCGTGCTAACCACTGAGGCACCGTGTGCTAACCACTGAGCCACCACCGTGTGCTAACCACTGAGCCACCATGTGCTAACCACTGAGCCACCACCGTGTGCTAACCACTGAGCCACCACCGCGTGCTAACCACTGAGCCACCACCGCGTGCTAACCACTGAGCCACCACCGTGTGCTAACCACTGAGCCACCACCATGTGCTAACCACTGAGCCACCATGTGCTAACCACTGAGCCACCACCGTGTGCTAACCACTGAGCCACCACCGCGTGCTAACCACTGAGCCACCACCGTGTGCTAACCACTGAGCCACCACCGCGTGCTAACCACTGAGCCACCACCGTGTGCTAACCACTGAGCCACCACCATGTGCTAACCACTGAGCCACCATGTGCTAACCACTGAGCCACCACCGTGTGCTAACCACTGAGCCACCACCGCGTGCTAACCACTGAGCCACCACCGTGTGCTAACCACTGAGCCACCACCGTGTGCTAATTACTGAGCCACCATGTGCTAACCACTGAGCCACTACCGTGTGCTAACCACTGAGCCACCGTGTGCTAACCACTGAGCCACCACCGTGTGCTAACCACTGAGCCACCACCGTGTGCTAACCACTGAGCCACCACCGTGTGCTAACCACCGAGCCACCACCGTGTGCTAACCACTGAGCCACCACCGTGTGCTAACCACCGAGCCACTGTGTGCTAACCACTGAGCCTCTGTGTGCTAACCACAGATTCATGCAGAGTTGGGCGTCGATGCCTGCGACACTCACACGCCAGTAGTCGGTCATGTGGCTGCGCTCGGTGATGTCTCCTTCCCTATGAACTTTACACAAAGCTGGAAATTTGATGTCATAAAATTGACAAAAGTCGCTAAATTTTGCAATGTTTCATCCAAAAACCATGTTGAAAACTCCAGCAACAGAAAATCTTCCTGTAGGGTCGTCCTATAAAACGTGCGGGTGCTCAGTGCTCTCCGCGGCCCTGGACAGCAGCGACGTCTGCAGCGCACCCCCAGTAACGTCCACACTGAGGGGCCGCCGCGTCCACTGTAATAAGGAGAGGACATCGCACTGTCAGGCGGCCCCCCATACAGGGCTGTGCAGTTGTGTCCATTTTGGAGGGGTCTGACTTCACAGCCCTCCCCCCATACACATTACACATGGGGGTCCCTGGACAGTCGACGGGGTAGTTAAGCATCGGGCATGTCCGATCCTTTGTTTGGCAGGAATAAGCGGCTGTCAGGGATGTCCTCCAGCGACACTCAGAACACGGAGCTCCTGGATGTGGGGGAGACGGCCGAGAGCTGCTGCCGACCACCGCTGGAGACCTACTGCCGACCACCACTGGGGACCTGCTGCCAACCACCGCTGGAGAACTGCTGCCGACCACCGCTGGAGAACTGCTGCCGACCACCGCTGGGGACCTGCTGCCGACCACCGCTGGAAAGCTGCTGCCGACCACCGCTAGAGAGCTGCTGCCGACCACCGCTGGAGAACTGCTGCCGATCACCGCTGGAGACCTACTGCCGACCACCGCTGGGGACCTGCTGCCAACCACCGCTGGAGAACTGCTGCCGACCACCGCTGGAGAGCTGCTGCCGACCACCGCTGGGGACCTGCTGCCGACCACCGCTGGAAAGCTGCTGCCGACCACCGCTGGGGACCTGCTGCCGACCACCGCTGGAGAACTGCTGCCGACCACCGCTGGAGAGCTGCTGCCGACCACCGCTGGAAAGCTGCTGCCGACCACCGCTGGAGAACTGCTGCCGACCACCGCTGGAGAGCTGCTGCCGACCACCGCTGGGGACCTGCTGCCGACCACCGCTGGAAAGCTGCTGCCGACCACCGCTAGAGACCTGCTGCCGACCACCGCTGGAGAGCTGCTGCCGACCACCGCTGGGGACCTGCTGCCGACCACCGCTGGAAAGCTGCTGCCGACCACCGCTGGAGAACTGCTGCCGACCACCGCTGGAGAGCTGCTGCCGACCACCGCTGGGGACGTGCTGCCGACCACCGCTGGAAAGCTGCTGCCGACCACCGCTAGAGAGCTGCTGCCGACCACCGCTGGAGAGCTGCTGCCGACCACCGCTGGGGACCTGCTGCCGACCACCGCTGGAAAGCTGCTGCCGACCACCGCTGGGGACCTGCTGCCGACCAGCAATGGAGAGCTGCTGCCGACCACCGCTGGAAAGCTGCTGCCGACCACCGCTGGGGACCTGCTGCCGACCACCGCTGGAGAGCTGCTGCCGACCACCGCTGGAGAGCTGCTGCCGACCACCGCTGGAGAGCTGCTGCCGACCACCGCTGGAGAGCTGCTGCCGACCACCGCTGGAGAGCTGCTGCCGACCACCACTGGGGACCTGCTGCCGACCACCACTGGAAAGCTGCTGCCGGCCACCGCTGGGGACCTGCTGCCGACCAGCAATGGAGAGCTGCTGCCGACCACCGCTGGGGACCTGCTGCCGACCACCGCTGGAGAGCTGCTGCCGACCACCGCTGGGGACCTGCTGCCGACCAGCAATGGAGAGCTGCTGCCGACCACCGCTGGAGAGCTGCTGCCGACCACCGCTGGGGACCTGCTTCCGACCACCGCTGGAGAGCTGCTGCCGACCACCGCTGGAGAGCTGCTGCCGACCACCACTCGTCTGCATGGAGCAGATGACACCGTGATGTCTCCAGGAATGATGTCACTGTTCACACCTGACTGTGTTTCGGCAGATACTGATGGCTGTCCCAATCATGGACTATTTCCTGCAGGTGACAGGTCGCGCCTCGCCCAGGATGGGGGGAGGGGGTCTCCACAATGTCCAGTTAGCAGGGGCCACAGCCATGTCCAGCAGGGGACGGACCCTTAAAGCCAAACTTCCACATGGGAGCAAACAGAAGGGTCATATTTTATTTCAATTTCGTAGGAAACAAATCGGAGCAGAGGTAATGAGGATTATATGATATGTACTGACCCGTATGTGGCGTTCTGACTGGGCCTGGTCACGGCACGAGGTGCTGATCAGCCACTGGGGGCACTTACATTACGGCCGTAGGGGGCAGAATTCTGGGGTATAACGATCCTCTGGTCTGTGGGGTCTTGTTTCATTTGGTCCATTCACCACTGGCCGCATTATTCATGATGTTAAGTGTTATTATCAATAAACTTTATACTTTTTTCTTATCTGAGTTCTGTGTGCAAAATTTATTTATAGATTTATATATTCTTTGCATGGGACTAATTATATTTATTTCCGGATGGGCGCAGGGGTTGGGAACTATTAACCCTCTGCACTGTGTGTCTAATTGGTATTCACAGAATATAGACAGTATATACACAGTACACAGGCAGTATATACACAGTACACAGGCAGTATATAGGCAGTATATACACAGTACACAGGCAGTATACAGGCAGTATATACACAGTATACAGGCAGCATATAGGCAGTATACAGGCAGTATATACACAGTACACAGGCAGTATACAACCACCGATTGACCAAACCGCTGCACGGCCAGCTCTACCCTCACCTACTGTATCCTCACCCATCCCTTGTAGATTGTGAGCCCTCGCGGGCAGGGTCCTCTCTCCTCCTGTACCAGTTGTGACTTGTATTTTTCAAGATTATTGTACTTGTTTTATTATGTATACCCCTCCTCACATGTAAAGCGCCATGGAATAAATGGCGCTATAATAATAATAAATAATAATAATAATAATAATAATATAGGCAGTACACAGGCAGTATATACACAGTACACAGGCAGTATACAGACAGTATATACACAGTACACAGGCAGTATACAGGCAGCATATAGGCAGTATACAGGCAGTATATACACAGTACACAGGCAGTATACAGGCAGTATATACACAGTACACAGGCAGTATACAGGCAGTATACAGGCAGTATATACACAGTATACAGGCAGTATATACACAGTACACAGGGAGTATATACACAGTACACAGACAGTATATACACAGTACACAGACAGTATATACACAGTACACAGGCAGTATACAGGCAGCATATAGGCAGTACACAGGCAGTATACAGGCAGTATATACACAGTACACAGGCAGTATACAGGCAGTATATACACAGTACACAGGCAGTATACAGACAGTATATACACAGTACACAGGCAGTATACAGGCAGTATATACACAGTACACAGGCAGTATACAGGCAGTATATACACAGTACACAGGCAGTATACAGACAGTATATACACAGTACACAGGCAGTATATACACAGTATACAGGCAGTATATACACAGTACACAGGCAGTATACAGACAGTATATACACAGTACACAGGCAGTATACAGGCAGTATATACACAGTACACAGGCAGTATATACACAGTATACAGGCAGTATATACACAGTACACAGGCAGCATATAGGCAGTATATACACAGTATACGGGCAGTATATACACAGTATACAGGCAGTATACAGACAGTATATACACAGTACACAGACAGTATACAGGCAGTATATACACAGTACACAGGCAGTATACAGGCAGTATATACACAGTATACAGGCAGTATATACACAGTACACAGGCAGTATACAGGCAGTATATACACAGTATACGGGCAGTATATACACAGTATACAGGCAGTATACAGACAGTATATACACAGTACACAGGCAGTATACAGACAGTATATACACAGTACACAGGCAGTATACAGGCAGTATATACACAGTACACAGGCAGTATACAGGCAGCATATAGGCAGTACACAGGCAGTATACAGGCAGTATATACACAGTATACAGGCAGTATATACACAGTATACAGGCAGTATATAAGCAGTATATACACAGTACACAGGCAGTATACAGGCAGTATATACACAGTATACGGGCAGTATATACACAGTATACAGGCAGTATACAGACAGTATATACACAGTACACAGGCAGTATACAGGCAGCATATAGGCAGTACACAGGCAGTATACAGGCAGTATATACACAGTATACAGGCAGTATACAGGCAGTATATACACAGTACACAGGCAGTATACAGGCAGTATATACACAGTATACGGGCAGTATATACACAGTACACAGGCAGTATACAGGCAGTATATACACAGTACACAGGCAGTATATACACAGTATACGGGCAGTATATACACAGTATACAGGCAGTATACAGACAGTATATACACAGTACACAGACAGTATACAGGCAGTATATACACAGTACACAGGCAGTATACAGGCAGTATATACACAGTATACAGGCAGTATATACACAGTACACAGGCAGTATACAGGCAGTATATACACAGTATACGGGCAGTATATACACAGTATACAGGCAGTATACAGACAGTATATACACAGTACACAGGCAGTATACAGACAGTATATACACAGTATACAGACAGTATACAGGCAGTACACAGGCAGTATACAGACAGTATATACACAGTACACAGGCAGTATACAGGCAGTATATACACAGTACACAGGCAGTATACAGGCAGCATATAGGCAGTACACAGGCAGTATACAGGCAGTATATACACAGTATACAGGCAGTATATACACAGTATACAGGCAGTATATAAGCAGTATATACACAGTACACAGGCAGTATACAGGCAGTATATACACAGTATACGGGCAGTATATACACAGTATACAGGCAGTATACAGACAGTATATACACAGTACACAGGCAGTATACAGGCAGCATATAGGCAGTACACAGGCAGTATACAGGCAGTATATACACAGTATACAGGCAGTATACAGGCAGTATATACACAGTACACAGGCAGTATACAGGCAGTATATACACAGTATACGGGCAGTATATACACAGTACACAGGCAGTATACAGGCAGTATATACACAGTACACAGGCAGTATATACACAGTATACGGGCAGTATATACACAGTATACAGGCAGTATACAGACAGTATATACACAGTACACAGACAGTATACAGGCAGTATATACACAGTACACAGGCAGTATACAGGCAGTATATACACAGTATACAGGCAGTATATACACAGTACACAGGCAGTATACAGGCAGTATATACACAGTATACGGGCAGTATATACACAGTATACAGGCAGTATACAGACAGTATATACACAGTACACAGGCAGTATACAGACAGTATATACACAGTATACAGACAGTATACAGGCAGTACACAGGCAGTATACAGACAGTATATACACAGTACACAGGCAGTATACAGGCAGTATATACACAGTACACAGGCAGTATACAGGCAGTACACAGGCAGTATATACACAGTACACAGGCAGTATACAGGCAGTATATACACAGTACACAGGCAGTATATAGGCAGTATATACACAGTACACAGGCAGTATACAGGCAGTATATACACAGTACACAGGCAGTATACAGGCAGTATATACACAGTATACAGGCAGTATATACACAGTATACAGGCAGTATATACACAGTACACAGGCAGTATACAGACAGTATATACACAGTACACAGGCAGTATACAGGCAGCATATAGGCAGTACACAGGCAGTATACAGGCAGTATATACACAGTATACAGGCAGTATACAGGCAGTATATACACAGTATACAGGCAGTATATAGGCAGTATATACACAGTACACAGGCAGTATACAGGCAGTATATACACAGTATACGGGCAGTATATACACAGTATACAGGCAGTATACAGACAGTATATACACAGTACACAGGCAGTATACAGACAGTATATACACAGTACACAGGCAGTATACAGGCAGCATATAGGCAGTACACAGGCAGTATATACACAGTACACAGGCAGTATACAGGCAGTATATACACAGTATACGGGCAGTATATACACAGTACACAGGCAGTATACAGACAGTATATACACAGTACACAGGCAGTATACAGGCAGTATATACACAGTATACGGGCAGTATACAGGCAGTATATACACAGTACACAGGCAGTATACAGGCAGTATATACACAGTATACAGGCAGTATACAGGCAGTATATACACAGTACACAGGCAGTATACAGGCAGTATATACACAGTATACAGGCAGTATACAGGCAGTATATACACAGTATACAGGCAGTATATAGGCAGTATATACACAGTACACAGGCAGTATACAGGCAGTATATACACAGTATACAGGCAGTATATACACAGTACACAGGCAGTATACAGGCAGTATATACACAGTACACAGGCAGTATACAGGCAGTATATACACAGTACACAGGCAGTATACAGGCAGTATATACACAGTATACAGGCAGTATATACACAGTACACAGGCAGTATATACACAGTACACAGACAGTATATACACAGTACACAGACAGTATATACACAGTACACAGGCAGTATATACACAGTACACAGACAGTATATACACAGTACACAGGAATTATACAGGCAGCATATAGGCAGTACACAGGCAGTATATACACAGTACACAGGCAGTATATACACAGTATACAGGCAGTATACAGACAGTATATACACAGTACACAGGCAGTATACAGGCAGTATATACACAGTACACAGGCAGTATACAGGCAGTATATACACAGTATACAGGCAGTATATACACAGTACACAGGCAGTATACAGACAGTATATACACAGTACACAGGCAGTATACAGACAGTATATAGGCAGTATTATTATTATTATTATTTATTGTTATAGCGCCATTTATTCCATGGCGCTTTACATGTGAGGAGGGGTATACATAATGAAAACAAGTACAATAATCTTAAACAATACAAGTCATAACTGGTACAGGAGGAGTGAGGACCCTGCCCGCGAGGGCTCACAATCTACAAGGGATGGGTGAGAATACAGGAGGAGAGAGGACCCTGCCCGCGAAGGCTCACAATCTACAAGGGATGGGTGAGGACACAGTAGGTGAGGGTAGAGCTGGTCATGCAGCGGTTTGGTCGATCGGTGGTAGCTGCAGGTTGTAGGCTTGTCGGAAGAGGTGGGTCTTCAGGTTCTTTTTGAAGGTTTCGATGGTAGGCGAGAGTCTGATGTGTTGTGGTAGAGGGTTCCAGAGTAGGGGTGATACGCGAGAGAAATCTTGTATACGATTGTGGGAAGAGGAGATAATAGGGGAGTAGAGAAGGACATCTTGTGAGGATCGGAGGTTGCGGGTAGGTAAGTACCGGGAGACGAGGTCACAGATGTATGGAGGAGGCAGGTTGTGGATGGCTTTGTACGTCATGGTTAGGACTTTGTAGTGGAGTCTCTGGGTAATGGGGAGCCAGTGAAGGGATTGACAGAGGGGAGAGGCCGGGGAATAGCGGGGGGACAGGTGGATTAGTCGGGCAGCAGACTTTAGAATAGATTGGAGGGGTGCGAGAGTGTTAGAGGGGAGGCCACAGAGCAGGAGGTTGCAGTAGTCAAGGCGAGAGATGATGAGGGCATGGACTAGGGTTTTTGCAGATTCATGGTTGAGGAATGAACGGATTCGTGAAATATTTTTGAGTTGAAGTCGGCAGGAAGTGGAAAGGGCTTGGATATGTGGTTTGAAGGAGAGATCAGCGTCAAGGATTACCCCGAGGCAGCGAGCTTGTGGGACTGGGGAGAGTGGGCAGCCATTTACTGTAATTGATAGGTTCGTTGGGGGGGTCGCGTGAGATGGGGGAAAGATGATGAATTCTGTTTTGTCCATGTTAAGTTTCAAAAATCTAGCGGAGAAGAAGGATGAAATAGTGGACAGACATTGAGGGATTCTGGTTAGAAGGGAGGTGATATCTGGTCCAGAGATGTAGATCTGTGTGTCGTCAGCATAGAGATGATACTGAAAGCCATGAGATTCTATGAGCTGTCCCAGGCCAAAGGTGTAAATGGAGAAGAGCAGGGGCCCTAGGACTGAACCTTGTGGGACTCCGACAGATAGGGGGCGAGGTGAGGAGGTGGTGTGTGAGTGGGACACGCTGAATGTCCGGTCAGTTAGGTATGATGAGATCCAGGATAGGGCCAAGTCTGTGATGCCAAGAGATGAGAGGGTCTGTAGTAATAGGGAATGGTCCACTGTGTCAAAGGCAGCCGACAAGTCCAGGAGGAGGAGGATAGAGTACTGTCGCTTGCTCTTGGCGGTTAAGAGGTCATTGGTGACCTTAGTTAGGGCAGTTTCGGTGGAATGGTGTGACCGGAAGCCAGATTGTAGGCGGTCAAAGAGGGAGCAAGAAGAGAGATGGGAGGACAGTTCAAGGTAAACGTGTTGTTCCAGTAGTTTGGAGGCATAGGGGAGAAGTGATATAGGGCGATAGCTAGATACAGAGGATGGGTCAAGAGAGGGCTTTTTGAGGATAGGTGTGATTGTGGCATGTTTAAAGCTTGAGGGGAAAACACCAGTTGTTAGAGATAAGTTGAAGAGATGGGTTAGGGTTGGGATGAAGATTGTGGTGAGGTTTGGGATGAGGTGGGATGGGAGTAGGTCAAGTGCACAGGTGGTGAGATGTGATCTTGAGAGTAGAGTGGAGAGTCGATCTTCTGTAATGGTGGAGAAGTTGGTTTTGGAGGTGGAGGGCTGTGAAATCGGGAGGAAGAGCTCTGGGGGTTGTTGACCAAAACTGTCTCTAATGCTATCAATCTTCTGCTTGAAAAATGAGGCAAAGTCTTCAGCAGAGATAAGTGGGGAGGGAGGAGGTGCTGGGGGACGGAGGAGAGAATTGAAGGTGTTGAATAGCTGTTTAGGGTTGTGAGAGAGGGAGGATATGAGAGATGAGAAGTACGTTTGTTTAGCTGTGGCAAGTGTGGTCTTGAAAGTAGTGAGGGACTGTTTGAATGCGATGAAGTGCTCGTTAGAGTGGGATCTTTTCCATCTGCGCTCAGCAGCCCTGGAAGCTCGCCTAAGTTCTTTGGTCAGGCTGGTGTGCCAGGGCTGTCTGTTGATTTTGCGAGCTTTGGTATGTGTAAGTGGGGCAGCAGATTCCAAAGCTACAGCTATTGTGGTATTATATAGAGCAGCAGCGTCATCCGCATTGTGTAAGGAACTTATGCCTGTGAGGGGGAGGAGGGATTCAGAGAATGAATGTAGGTCAAGATGTTTAAGATTTCTGCGAGGGTGTGAAAGTTTGTGGGGTGGGGATTGTAGACATGGAGTGGAGAGAGATGAGAATGTGAGAAGGTTGTGGTCAGAGAGTGGAAGAGGTGAGTTAGAGAGGTTAGATAGAGAGCAGAGGCGGATGAAGATGAGGTCCAGTGTGTGACCGTCTTTGTGAGTGCCTGCAGAAGACCATTGAGTGAGGCCGAAGGAGGAAGTGAGAGATAGAAGTTTAGTGGCAGCTGAGAGGGAAGTGTCAATGGGGATGTTGAAGTCGCCCATGACGATAGTGGGGATGTCCGCAGAAAGGAAGTGAAGTAGCCAGGTGGTGAAGTGGTCAAAGAAGATGGTGGCTGGCCCTGGGGGGCGGTAAATGACAACCAGTTGGAGGTTGGTGGGGGAATAGATGCGCACAGAGTGCACCTCAAAGGAAGGGAGGGTAACAGAGGGTGGCAGTGGGATTGGGGTGAAGGAGCAGTTATACAGGCAGTATACAGGCAGTATATACACAGTACACAGGCAGCATATAGGCAGTATATACACAGTATACGGGCAGTATATACACAGTATACAGGCAGTATACAGACAGTATATACACAGTACACAGACAGTATACAGGCAGTATATACACAGTACACAGGCAGTATACAGGCAGTATATACACAGTATACAGGCAGTATATACACAGTACACAGGCAGTATACAGGCAGTATATACACAGTATACAGACAGTATACAGGCAGTATATACACAGTATACAGACAGTATACAGGCAGTACACAGGCAGTATACAGACAGTATATACACAGTACACAGGCAGTATACAGGCAGTATATACACAGTATACGGGCAGTATATACACAGTATACAGGCAGTATACAGACAGTATATACACAGTATACAGACAGTATACAGGCAGTACACAGGCAGTATACAGACAGTATATACACAGTACACAGGCAGTATATACACAGTACACAGGCAGTATACAGGCAGTATATACACAGTACACAGGCAGTATACAGGCAGTACACAAGCAGTATATACACAGTACACAGGCAGTATACAGGCAGTATATACACAGTATACAGGCAGTATATACACAGTACACAGGCAGTACACAGGCAGTATATACACAGTACACAGGCAGTATACAGGCAGTATATACACAGTACACAGGCAGTATACAGGCAGTATATACACAGTACACAGGCAGTATACAGGCAGTATATACACAGTACACAGGCAGTATACAGGCAGTATACAGGCAGTACACAGGCAGTACACAGGCAGTATATACACAGTACACAGGCAGTATATACACAGTACACAGGCAGTATACAGACAGTATGTAGGCAGTACACAGACAGTATATACACAGTACACAGGCAGTATACAGACAGTATATACACAGTACACAGGCAGTATACAGGCAGTATATACACAGTACACAGGCAGTATACAGGCAGTACACAGGCAGCATATAGGCAGTATGTAGGCAGTACACAGGCAGCACACAGGCAGTATATACACAGTACACAGGCAGTATATAGGCAGTATGTAGGCAGTATATACACAGTACACAGGCAGTATACAGACAGTATATACACAGTACACAGGCAGTATACAGGCAGTATACAGGCAGTATATACACAGTACACAGGCAGTATACAGGCAGTATACAGGCAGTATATACACAGTACACAGGCAGTACACAGACAGTATATACACAGTACACAGGCAGTATGTAGGCAGTACACAGGCAGTATACAGGCAGTATATACACAGTACACAGGCAGTACACAGACAGTATATACACAGTACACAGGCAGTATACAGGCAGTATATACACAGTACACAGGCAGTATATAGGCAGTACACAGGCAGCATATAGGCAGTATGTAGGCAGTACACAGGCAGCACACAGGCAGTATATACACAGTACACAGGCAGTATACAGACAGTATACAGGCAGTATATACACAGTACACAGGCAGTATACAGGCAGTACACAGGCAGTATATACACAGTACACAGGCAGTATGTAGGCAGTACACAGGCAGTATATACACAGTACACAGGCAGTACACAGACAGTATATACACAGTACACAGGCAGTATGTAGGCAGTACACAGGCAGTATATACACAGTACACAGACAGGTATACAGGCAGGATATAGGCAGTACACAGGCAGTATGTAGACAGGTATACAGGCAGTATATAGACAGGTATACAGGCAGTATATAGACAGGTATACAGGCAGTATATAGAGAGCCGCAGCCTGCACTGTGCTCGGGTGGCTATCTAATCTAATATATAATTGCCTAGAATACTACTTCCTGCAATTTGTGCCAACTTCCTGTCCGGAGCTAATGTCCGGAGCTAATGTCCGGAGCTAATGTGCGGAGCTAATGTCCGGAGCTAATGTCCGGAGCTAATGTCCGGAGCTAATGTCCGGAGCTAATGTCCGGAGCTAATGTCTGGAGCTAATGTGCAGAGCTAATGTCCGGAGCTAATGTCCGGAGCTAATGTCCGGAGCTAATGTCCGGAGCTAATGTGCAGAGCTAATGTCCGGAGCTAATGTCCGGAGCTAATGTGCGGAGCTAATGTCCGGAGCTAATGTGCGGAGCTAATGTCCGGAGCTAATGTCCGGAGCTAATGTCCGGAGCTAATGTCCGGAGCTAATGTCCGGAGCTAATGTCCGGAGCTAATGTCTGGAGCTAATGTGCAGAGCTAATGTCCGGAGCTAATGTCCGGAGCTAATGTCCGGAGCTAATGTCCGGAGCTAATGTCCGGAGCTAATGTCTGGAGCTAATGTGCAGAGCTAATGTCCGGAGCTAATGTCCGGAGCTAATGTCCGGAGCTAATGTCCGGAGCTAATGTCCGGAGCTAATGTGCGGAGATAATGTGCGGAGCTAATGTCCGGAGCTAATGTCCGGAGCTAATGTCCGGAGCTAATGTCCGGAGCTAATGTCCGGAGCTAATGTCCGGAGCTAATGTCCGGAGCTAATGTCCGGAGATAAGTGACGTCAACAGTGTCCAGTGTCTGATTGGTTGCCGCCTGCTGCGAGCGACCAATCAGAAACGTGCCGTACTGTGACACACTCCGCCCGCCATTTTGGTGTGATTTTTGAATTTTTACCTCACAGCAAGTTTCTACTGCGTGGAGGCGGCCCAGTGACGTTGCTCTTCAAGCTCCTGCCGAATTTCGTCAAAAAAATGATAATACCATTTACCAAAACTATATATATTTAGTTGTGAAGTGGTTCAGTGACATTTTCACACCAATTTTGAACTTTTGTTTGGTGTTTTCTCCATATACTGCCTATTATTCACTGACTGTTATACTGAGAGACTGCCGTTTATTAACCTCTTCTTTGCCACATTGGGTATATTGCTCTATTATTTGCCACATAAGGACATTGTCCATTATTGCCCAGCAGTTTCTTAAATAACAAGAATTGTCAAGAGCTGGTAAGTGCAGCCATTTTTTGTTCTTTCTTACTATTATTTATTAATTGTATTATTTTTATACATTTGAATAAATAAAGTATATATGGATTCTAGACTCCCGATTCTTTAGAATCGGGCTGCCATCTAGTTATATATATTATTATAGGGCTGTGTGCAGACGGTGACTCAGGATGACACAATGACATAACAGAGCTCAGAATCCAGAATAAATGGAAAGCAGGAAACAAAGGGTTAACTCACCGCTGCTGCGATCGTGCGATCCCCGGTAGTAACTGTCTGCAGCCGATCAGCTCCACAGATTAATCTGGAAAAGCAAAGAGCCGGATTAACCTACAAGTCACCATCTCTGCACGGAGCGTCTGCGGGACAGAAGACGACGTCCCCGCGATCAGTCACAGACCGCTGCCGCCTGTCACTGAGCTAAGGCCGCGTTCACACAGTGCAGCCAGATGGGATCTAGCACTAATATTACCCTGGATGGAGATTTACTACAAGACCAATATTTCTAATGATCCCGCGGCTGCTGGGGGAAGCGACATTGTGCTCCATCACAGTATGGGGGTCTGAGAACACTGACAAGGCGGCCCACCACCAGACCGGCCGGACGGTTCACCATCTCCGCTTGTTGTCAGTGCCGAAGTCTTAATGCCGCGATTTGTGACAATGTCTCTTCCCCAGCTGAGGTTTCGCTGCAGTGTCAGCGCCGGAGACGTCCAGTCACTGAAGAGCGCAGACACACAGCGACGGATTAATACTAATAATCTTTATTTATATAGCGCCAACATATTCCGCGGCGCTTTACAGTTTAACAGTTTCAAACACAAAAGTCACGGATTCTCAGCAGTCATTCACATCAGCCCCCAGCAGCAGACGGATCCCCCCCCAGCCCCGAGCAGAGGACGCAACCCCCCAGCCCCGAGCAGAGGACGCAACCCCCCCCAGCCCCGAGCAGAGGACGGACCCCCCCCAGCCCCGAGCAGAGGACGCACCCCCCCCAGCCCCGAGCAGAGGACGGACCCCCCCCAGCCCCGAGCAGAGGACGGACCCCCCAGCCCCGAGCAGAGGACGCACCCCCCAGCCCCGAGCAGAGGACGGACCCCCCAGCCCCGAGCAGAGGACGGACCCCCCCGAGCAGAGGACGGACCCCCCCAGCCCCGAGCAGAGGACGGACCCCCCCAGCCCCGAGCAGAGGACGGACCCCCCCAGCCCCGAGCAGAGGACGCACCCCCCCCAGCCCCGAGCAGAGGACGCACCCCCCCAGCCCCGAGCAGAGGACGGACCCCCCCAGCCCCGAGCAGAGGACGCACCCCCCCCAGCCCCGAGCAGAGGACGCACCCCCCCCAGCCCCGAGCAGAGGACGGACCCCCCCCAGCCCCGAGCAGAGGACGGACCCCCCAGCCCCGAGCAGAGGACGGACCCCCCCGAGCAGAGGACGGACCCCCCCAGCCCCGAGCAGAGGACGGACCCCCCCAGCCCCGAGCAGAGGACGGACCCCCCCAGCCCCGAGCAGAGGACGCACCCCCCCCAGCCCCGAGCAGAGGACGCACCCCCCCAGCCCCGAGCAGAGGACGGACCCCCCCAGCCCCGAGCAGAGGACGCACCCCCCCCAGCCCCGAGCAGAGGACGGACCCCCCCAGCCCCGAGCAGAGGACGCACCCCCCCCAGCCGAGGACGGACCCCCCCAGCCCCGAGCAGAGGACGCACCCCCCCCAGCCCCGAGAAGAGGACGGACCCCCCCAGCCCCGAGCAGAGGACGGACCCCCCCAGCCCCGAGCAGAGGACGGACCCCCCCAGCCCCGAGCAGAGGACGCACCCCCCCAGCCCCGAGCAGAAGACGCACCCCCCCAGCCCCGAGCAGAGGACGCACCCCCCCCAGCCCCGAGCAGAGGACGGACCCCCCCAGCCCCGAGCAGAGGACGGACCCCCCCAGCCCCGAGCAGAGGACGGACCCCCCCAGCCCCGAGCAGAGGACGGACCCCCCCAGTCTCGAGCAGAGGACGCACCCCCCCAGCCCCGAGCAGAGGACGGACCCCCCAGCCCCGAGCAGAGGACGGACCCCCCCCCCAGCCCCGAGCAGAGGACGGACCCCCCAGCCCCGAGCAGAGGACGGACCCCCCCAGCCCCGAGCAGAGGACGCACCCCCCCAGCCCCGAGCAGAGGACGGACCCCCCCAGCCCCGAGCAGAGGACGGACCCCCCAGGCCCGAGCAGAGGACGCACCCCCCAGCCCCGAGCAGAGGACGGACCCCCCCCAGCCCCGAGCAGAGGACGCACCCCCCCCAGCCCCGAGCAGAGGACGCACCCCCCCAGCCCCGAGCAGAGGACGGACCCCCCAGCCCCGAGCAGAAGACGCACCCCCCCCAGCCCCGAGCAGAGGACGGACCCCCCCAGCCCCGAGCAGAGGACGGACCCCTCCCAGCCCCGAGCAGAGGACGGACCCCCCAGCCCCGAGCAGAGGACGCACCCCCCCCAGCCCCGAGCAGAGGACGGACCCCCCCAGCCCCGAGCAGAGGGTGGACCCCCCAGCCCCGAGCAGAGGACGGACCCCCCCCAGCCCCGAGCAGAGGATGGACCCCCCAGCCCCGAGCAGCGGACGGACCCCCCCCAGCCCCGAGCAGAGGACGCACCCCCCCAGCCCCGAGCAGAGGACGCACCCCCCCAGCCCCGAGCAGAGGACGGACCCCCCAGCCCCGAGCAGAGGACGCACCCCCCCCAGCCCCGAGCAGAGGACGGACCCCCCCCAGCCCCGAGCAGAGGACGCACCCCCCCCAGCCCCGAGCAGAGGACGGACCCCCCCCAGCCCCGAGCAGAGGATGGACCCCCCAGCCCCGAGCAGAGGATGGACCCCCCAGCCCCGAGCAGAGGACGGACCCCCCCCAGCCCCGAGCAGAGGACGCACCCCCCCCAGCCCCGAGCAGAGGATGGACCCCCCCAGCCCCGAGCAGAGGACGGACCCCCCAGCCCCGAGCAGAGGACGGACCCCCCAGCCCCGAGCAGAGGACGGACCTCCCCCAGCCCCGAGCAGAGGACGGACCCCCCCCAGCCCCGAGCAGAGGACGGACCCCCCCCAGCCCCGAGCAGAGGATGGACCCCCCCCCCCAGCCCCGAGCAGAGGACGGACCCCCCCCCAGCCCCGAGCAGAGGACGCACCCCCCCAGCCCCCTGCAGAGGACGCACCCCCCCCCCCAGCCCCGAGCAGAGGACGGACCCCCCAGCCCCGGGCAGAGGACGCACCCCCCCAGCCCCGAGCAGAGGACGCACCCCCCCCAGCCCCGAGCAGAGGACGCACCCCCCCAGCCCCGAGCAGAGGACGCACCCCCCCCAGCCCCGAGCAGAGGACGGACCCCCCCCCAGCCCCGAGCAGAGGACGGACCCCCCAGCCCCGAGCAGAGGACGGACCCCCCCCAGCCCCGAGCAGAGGATGGACCCCCCAGCCCCGAGCAGAGGACGGACCCCCCCCCAGCCCCGAGCAGAGGACGGACCCCCCCCCCAGCCCCGAGCAGAGGACGGACCCCCCAGCCCCGAGCAGAGGACGGACCCCCCCCCCAGCAGAGGATGGACCCCCCAGCCCCGAGCAGAGGACGGACCCCCCAGCCCCGAGCAGAGGACGGACCCCCCCCAGCCCCGAGCAGAGGACGGACCCCCCAGCCCCGAGCAGAGGACGGATCCCCCCAGCCCCGAGCAGAGGACGGACCCCCCCGAGCAGAGGACGGACCCCCCAGCCCCGAGCAGAGGACGGACCCCCCAGCCCCGAGTAGAGGATGGTCCCCCCCCCAGCCCCGAGCAGAGGACGGACCCCCCAGCCCCGAGCAGAGGACGGACCCCCCAGCCCCGAGCAGAGGACGGACCCCCCAGCCCCGAGCAGAGGACGGACCCCCCCCAGCCCCGAGCAGAGGACGCACCCCCCCCAGCCCCGAGCAGAGGACGCACCCCCCCCAGCCCCGAGCAGAGGACGGACCCCCCCCAGCCCCGAGCAGAGGACGCACCCCCCCAGCCCCGAGCAGAGGACGGACCCCCCCCAGCCCCGAGCAGAGGACGGACCCCCCAGCCCCGAGCAGAGGACGCACCCCCCAGCCCCGAGCAGAGGACGGACCCCCCAGCCCCGAGCAGAGGACGGACCCCCCCGAGCAGAGGACGGACCCCCCCAGCCCCGAGCAGAGGACGGACCCCCCCAGCCCCGAGCAGAGGACGGACCCCCCCAGCCCCGAGCAGAGGACGCACCCCCCCCAGCCCCGAGCAGAGGACGCACCCCCCCAGCCCCGAGCAGAGGACGGACCCCCCCAGCCCCGAGCAGAGGACGCACCCCCCCCAGCCCCGAGCAGAGGACGCACCCCCCCCAGCCCCGAGCAGAGGACGGACCCCCCCCAGCCCCGAGCAGAGGACGGACCCCCCAGCCCCGAGCAGAGGACGGACCCCCCGAGCAGAGGACGGACCCCCCCAGCCCCGAGCAGAGGACGGACCCCCCCAGCCCCGAGCAGAGGACGGACCCCCCCAGCCCCGAGCAGAGGACGCACCCCCCCCAGCCCCGAGCAGAGGACGCACCCCCCCAGCCCCGAGCAGAGGACGGACCCCCCCAGCCCCGAGCAGAGGACGCACCCCCCCCAGCCCCGAGCAGAGGACGGACCCCCCCAGCCCCGAGCAGAGGACGCATCCCCCCCAGCCGAGGACGGACCCCCCCAGCCCCGAGCAGAGGACGCACCCCCCCCAGCCCCGAGCAGAGGACGGACCCCCCCAGCCCCGAGCAGAGGACGGACCCCCCCAGCCCCGAGCAGAGGACGGACCCCCCCAGCCCCGAGCAGAGGACGCACCCCCCCAGCCCCGAGCAGAAGACGCACCCCCCCAGCCCCGAGCAGAGGACGCACCCCCCCCAGCCCCGAGCAGAGGACGGACCCCCCAGCCCCGAGCAGAAGACGCACCCCCCCCAGCCCCGAGCAGAGGACGGACCCCCCCAGCCCCGAGCAGAGGACGGACCCCTCCCAGCCCCGAGCAGAGGACGGACCCCCCAGCCCCGAGCAGAGGACGCACCCCCCCAGCCCCGAGCAGAGGACGGACCCCCCCAGCCCCGAGCAGAGGGTGGACCCCCCAGCCCCGAGCAGAGGACGGACCCCCCCCAGCCCCGAGCAGAGGATGGACCCCCCAGCCCCGAGCAGCGGACGGACCCCCCCCAGCCCCGAGCAGAGGACGCACCCCCCCAGCCCCGAGCAGAGGACGCACCCCCCCAGCCCCGAGCAGAGGACGGACCCCCCAGCCCCGAGCAGAGGACGCACCCCCCCCAGCCCCGAGCAGAGGACGGACCCCCCCCAGCCCCGAGCAGAGGACGGACCCCCCAGCCCCGAGCAGAGGACGCACCCCCCCCAGCCCCGAGCAGAGGACGGACCCCCCCCAGCCCCGAGCAGAGGATGGACCCCCCAGCCCCGAGCAGAGGACGGACCCCCCAGCCCCGAGCAGAGGACGGACCCCCCCCAGCCCCGAGCAGAGGACGCACCCCCCCCAGCCCCGAGCAGAGGATGGACCCCCCCAGCCCCGAGCAGAGGACGGACCCCCCAGCCCCGAGCAGAGGACGGACCCCCCAGCCCCGAGCAGAGGACGGACCTCCCCCAGCCCCGAGCAGAGGACGGACCCCCCCCAGCCCCGAGCAGAGGACGGACCCCCCCCAGCCCCGAGCAGAGGATGGACCCCCCCCCCAGCCCCGAGCAGAGGACGGACCCCCCCCAGCCCCGAGCAGAGGACGCACCCCCCAGCCCCCTGCAGAGGACGCACCCCCCCCCAGCCCCGAGCAGAGGACGGACCCCCCAGCCCCGGGCAGAGGACGCACCCCCCCAGCCCCGAGCAGAGGACGCACCCCCCCCAGCCCCGAGCAGAGGACGCACCCCCCCAGCCCCGAGCAGAGGACGCACCCCCCCCAGCCCCGAGCAGAGGACGGACCCCCCAGCCCCGAGCAGAGGACGGACCCCCCCCAGCCCCGAGCAGAGGATGGACCCCACCAGCCCCGAGCAGAGGACGGACCCCCCCCCAGCCCCGAGCAGAGGACGGACCCCCCCCCAGCCCCGAGCAGAGGACGGACCCCCCAGCCCCGAGCAGAGGACGGACCCCCCCCCAGCAGAGGATGGACCCCCCAGCCCCGAGCAGAGGACGGACCCCCCAGCCCCGAGCAGAGGACGGACCCCCCCCAGCCCCGAGCAGAGGACGGACCCCCCAGCCCCGAGCAGAGGACGGATCCCCCCAGCCCCGAGCAGAGGACGGACCCCCCCGAGCAGAGGACGGACCCCCCAGCCCCGAGCAGAGGACGGACCCCCCAGCCCCGAGCAGAGGATGGACCCCCCCCCCAGCCCCGAGCAGAGGACGGACCCCCCAGCCCCGAGCAGAGGACGGACCCCCCAGCCCCGAGCAGAGGACGGACCCCCCAGCCCCGAGCAGAGGACGGACCCCCCCAGCCCCGAGCAGAGGACGCACCCCCCCCAGCCCCGAGCAGAGGACGCACCCCCCCCAGCCCCGAGCAGAGGACGGACCCCCCCCAGCCCCGAGCAGAGGACGCACCCCCCCCAGCCCCGAGCAGAGGACGGACCCCCCCCAGCCCCGAGCAGAGGACGGACCCCCCAGCCCCGAGCAGAGGACGCACCCCCCAGCCCCGAGACAGAGGACGGACCCCCCAGCCCCGAGCAGAGGACGGACCCCCCCGAGCAGAGGACGGACCCCCCCAGCCCCGAGCAGAGGACGGACCCCCCCAGCCCCGAGCAGAGGACGGACCCCCCCAGCCCCGAGCAGAGGACGCACCCCCCCCAGCCCCGAGCAGAGGACGCACCCCCCCAGCCCCGAGCAGAGGACGGACCCCCCCAGCCCCGAGCAGAGGACGCACCCCCCCCAGCCCCGAGCAGAGGACGCACCCCCCCCAGCCCCGAGCAGAGGACGGACCCCCCCCAGCCCCGAGCAGAGGACGGACCCCCCAGCCCCGAGCAGAGGACGGACCCCCCCGAGCAGAGGACGGACCCCCCCAGCCCCGAGCAGAGGACGGACCCCCCCAGCCCCGAGCAGAGGACGGACCCCCCCAGCCCCGAGCAGAGGACGCACCCCCCCCAGCCCCGAGCAGAGGACGCACCCCCCCAGCCCCGAGCAGAGGACGGACCCCCCCAGCCCCGAGCAGAGGACGCACCCCCCCCAGCCCCGAGCAGAGGACGGACCCCCCCAGCCCCGAGCAGAGGACGCACCCCCCCAGCCGAGGACGGACCCCCCCAGCCCCGAGCAGAGGACGCACCCCCCCCAGCCCCGAGCAGAGGACGGACCCCCCCAGCCCCGAGCAGAGGACGGACCCCCCCAGCCCCGAGCAGAGGACGGACCCCCCCAGCCCCGAGCAGAGGACGCACCCCCCCAGCCCCGAGCAGAAGACGCACCCCCCCAGCCCCGAGCAGAGGACGCACCCCCCCCAGCCCCGAGCAGAGGACGGACCCCCCCAGCCCCGAGCAGAGGACGGACCCCCCCAGCCCCGAGCAGAGGACGGACCCCCCCAGCCCCGAGCAGAGGACGGACCCCCCCAGTCTCGAGCAGAGGACGCACCCCCCCAGCCCCGAGCAGAGGACGGACCCCCCAGCCCCGAGCAGAGGACGGACCCCCCCCCCAGCCCCGAGCAGAGGACGGACCCCCCAGCCCCGAGCAGAGGACGGACCCCCCCAGCAGAGGACGCACCCCCCCAGCCCCAAGCAGAGGACGGACCCCCCCAGCCCCGAGCAGAGGACGGACCCCCCAGCCCCGAGCAGAGGACGCACCCCCCAGCCCCGAGCAGAGGACGGACCCCCCCCAGCCCCGAGCAGAGGACGCACCCCCCCCAGCCCCGAGCAGAGGACGCACCCCCCCAGCCCCGAGCAGAGGACGGACCCCCCAGCCCCGAGCAGAAGACGCACCCCCCCAGCCCCGAGCAGAGGACGGACCCCCCCAGCCCCGAGCAGAGGACGGACCCCTCCCAGCCCCGAGCAGAGGACGGACCCCCCAGCCCCGAGCAGAGGACGCACCCCCCCCAGCCCCGAGCAGAGGACGGACCCCCCCAGCCCCGAGCAGAGGGTGGACCCCCCAGCCCCGAGCAGAGGACGGACCCCCCCCAGCCCCGAGCAGAGGATGGACCCCCCAGCCCCGAGCAGCGGACGGACCCCCCCAGCCCCGAGCAGAGGACGCACCCCCCCAGCCCCGAGCAGAGGACGCACCCCCCCAGCCCCGAGCAGAGGACGGACCCCCCAGCCCCGAGCAGAGGACGCACCCCCCCCAGCCCCGAGCAGAGGACGGACCCCCCCCCAGCCCCGAGCAGAGGACGGACCCCCCAGCCCCGAGCAGAGGACGCACCCCCCCCAGCCCCGAGCAGAGGACGGACCCCCCCCAGCCCCGAGCAGAGGATGGACCCCCCAGCCCCGAGCAGAGGATGGACCCCCCAGCCCCGAGCAGAGGACGGACCCCCCCCAGCCCCGAGCAGAGGACGCACCCCCCCCAGCCCCGAGCAGAGGATGGACCCCCCCAGCCCCGAGCAGAGGACGGACCCCCCAGCCCCGAGCAGAGGACGGACCCCCCAGCCCCGAGCAGAGGACGGACCTCCCCCAGCCCCGAGCAGAGGACGGACCCCCCCCAGCCCCGAGCAGAGGACGGACCCCCCCCAGCCCCGAGCAGAGGATGGACCCCCCCCCCAGCCCCGAGCAGAGGACGGACCCCCCCCAGCCCCGAGCAGAGGACGCACCCCCCCAGCCCCCTGCAGAGGACGCACCCCCCCCCCCAGCCCCGAGCAGAGGACGGACCCCCCAGCCCCGGGCAGAGGACGCACCCCCCCAGCCCCGAGCAGAGGACGCACCCCCCCCAGCCCCGAGCAGAGGACGCACCCCCCCAGCCCCGAGCAGAGGACGCACCCCCCCCAGCCCCGAGCAGAGGACGGACCCCCCCCCAGCCCCGAGCAGAGGACGGACCCCCCAGCCCCGAGCAGAGGACGGACCCCCCCCAGCCCCGAGCAGAGGATGGACCCCACCAGCCCCGAGCAGAGGACGGACCCCCCCCCAGCCCCGAGCAGAGGACGGACCCCCCCCCAGCCCCGAGCAGAGGACGGACCCCCCAGCCCCGAGCAGAGGACGGACCCCCCCCCAGCAGAGGATGGACCCCCCAGCCCCGAGCAGAGGACGGACCCCCCAGCCCCGAGCAGAGGACGGAC